>NC_136870.1:2500-431940 GCF_951799975.1 Gobius niger | reverse complement strand
CCCTAACACAGGAGCGTTACCACCCTAACACAGGAGCGTTACCACCCTAACACAGGAGCATTACCACCCTAACACAGGAGCATTACCACCCTAACACAGGAGCGTTACCACCCTAACACAGGAGCATTACCACCCTAACACAGGAGCATTACCACCCTAACACAGGAGCATTACCACCCTAACACAGGAGCATTACCACCCTAACACAGGAGCATTACCACCCTAACACAGGAGTGTTACCACCCTAACACAGGAGCATTACCACCCTAACACAGGAGCATTACCACCCTAACACAGGAGCATTACCACCCCTAACACAGGAGCATTACCACCCTAACACAGGAGCATTACCACCCTAACACAGGAGCATTACCACCCTAACACAGGAGCAGTTACCACCCTAACACAGGAGCATTACCACCCTAACACAGGAGCATTACCACCCTAACACAGGAGCGTTACCACCCTAACACAGGAGCGTTACCACCCTAACACAAGGAGCATTACCACCCTAACACAGGAGCATTACCACCCTAACACAGGAGCATTACCACCCTAACACAGGAGCATTACCACCCTAACACAGGAGCGTTACCACCCTAACACAGGAGCATTACCACCCTAACACAGGAGCGTTACCACCCTAACACAGGAGCATTACCACCCTAACACAGGAGCATTACCACCCTAACACAGGAGCATTACCACCCTAACACAAGAGCATTACCACCCTAACACAAGAGCATTACCACCCTAACACAGGAGCATTACCACCCTAACACAGGAGCGTTACTACCCTAACACAGGAGCATTACCACCCTAACACAGGAGCGTTACCACCCTAACACAGGAGCGTTACCACCCTAACACAGGAGCATTACCACCCTAACACAGGAGCGTTACCACCCTAACACAGGAGCATTACCACCCTAACACAAGAGCGTTACCACCCTAACACAGGAGCATTACCACCCTAACACAGGAGCATTACCACCCTAACACAGGAGCATTACCACCCTAACACAGGAGCATTACCACCCTAACACAGGAGCATTACCACCCTAACACAGGAGCATTACCACCCTAACACAGGAGCGTTACCACCCTAACACAGGAGCGTTACCCACCCCTAACACAAGAGCATTACCACCCTAACACAGGAGCATTACCACCCTAACACAGGAGCATTACCACCCTAACACAGGAGCATTACCACCCTAACACAGAGCGTTACCACCCTAACACAGGAGCATTACCACCCTAACACAGGAGCATTACCACCCTAACACAGGAGCATTACCACCCTAACACAAGAGCGTTACCACCCTAACACAGGAGCATTACCACCCTAACACAAGAGCATTACCACCCTAACACAAGAGCATTACCACCCTAACACAGGAGCATTACCACCCTAACACAGGAGCGTTACTACCCTAACACAGGAGCATTACCACCCTAACACAGGAGCGTTACCACCCTAACACAGGAGCGTTACCACCCTAACACAGGAGCGTTACCACCCTAACACAGGAGCGTTACCACCCTAACACAAGAGCATTACCACCCTAACACAGGAGCATTACCACCCTAACACAGGAGCATTACCACCCTAACACAGGAGCATTACCACCCTAACACAGGAGCATTACCACCCTAACACAGGAGCATTACCACCCTAACACAGGAGCGTTACCACCCTAACACAGGAGCGTTACCACCCTAACACAGGAGCATTAGCACCCTAACACAAGAGCATTACCACCCTAACACAGGAGCATTACCACCCTAACACAGGAGCATTACCACCCTAACACAGGAGCATTACCACCCTAACACAGGAGCGTTACCACCCTAACACAGGAGCATTACCACCCTAACACAGGAGCGTTACCACCCTAACACAGGAGCGCTACCACCCTAACACAGGAGCGTTACCACCCTAACACAGGAGCATTACCACCCTAACACAGGAGCGTTACCACCCTAACACAGGAGCATTACCACCCTAACACAGGAGCGTTACCACCCTAACACAGGAGCGTTACCACCCTAACACAGGAGCATTACCACCCTAACACAGGAGCATTACCACCCTAACACAGGAGCGTTACCACCCTAACACAGGAGCATTACCACCCTAACACAGGAGCGTTACCACCCTAACACAGGAGCGTTACCACCCTAACACAGGGGCGTTACCACCCCTAACACAGGAGCATTACCACCCTAACACAGGAGCGTTACCACCCTAACACAGGAGCGTTACCACCCTAACACAGGAGCATTACCACCCTAACACAGGAGCATTACCACCCTAACACAAGAGCATTACCACCCTAACACAGGAGCATTACCACCCTAACACAGGAGCATTATCACCCTAACACAGGAGCATTACCACCCTAACACAGGAGCATTACCATCCTAACACAGGAGCGTTACCACCCTAACACAGGAGCGTTACCACCCTAACACAAGGAGCAATTACCACCCTAACACAGGAGCATTACCACCCTAGCACAGGAGCGTTACCACCCTAACACAGGAGCGTTACCACCCTAACACAGGAGCATTACCACCCTAACACAGGAGCGTTACCACCCTAACACAGGAGCATTACCACCCTAACACAGGAGCATTACCACCCTAACACAAGAGCATTACCACCCTAACACAGGAGCATTACCACCCTAACACAGGAGCATTACCACCCTAACACAGGAGCATTACCACCCTAACACAGGAGCATTACCATCCTAACACAGGAGCGTTACCACCCTAACACAGGAGCATTACCACCCTAACACAGGAGCGTTACCACCCTAACACAGGAGCATTACCACCCTAACACAGGAGCGTTACCACCCTAACACAGGAGCGTTACCACCCTAACACAGGAGCATTACCACCCTAACACAGGAGCGTTACCACCCTAACACAGGAGCGTTACCACCCTAACACAGGAGCATTACCACCCTAACACAGGAGCGTTACCACCCTAACACAGGAGCATTACCACCCTAACACAGGAGCGTTACCACCCTAACACAGGAGCGTTACCACCCTAACACAGGAGCATTACCACCCTAACACAGGAGCATTACCACCCTAACACAGGAGCATTACCACCCTAACACAGGAGCATTACCACCCTAACACAGGAGCATTACCACCCTAACACAGGAGCGTTACCACCCTAACACAGGAGCATTACCACCCTAACACAGGAGTGTTACCACCCTAACACAGGAGCATTACCACCCTAACACAGGAGCATTACCACCCTAACACAGGAGCATTACCACCCTAACACAGGAGCGTTACCACCCTAACACAGGAGCATTACCACCCTAACACAGCAGCATTACCACCCTAACACAGGAGCATTACCACCCTAACACAGGAGCGTTACCACCCTAACACAGGAGCGTTACCACCCTAACACAGGAGCGTTACCACCCTAACACAGGAGCATTACCACCCTAACACAGGAGCATTACCACCCTAACACAGGAGCATTACCACCCTAACACAGGAGCATTACCACCCTAACACAGGAGCATTACCACCCTAACACAGGAGCATTACCACCCTAACACAGGAGCGTTACCACCCTAACACAGGAGCGTTACCACCCTAACACAGGAGCATTACCACCCTAACACAGGAGCGTTACCACCCTAACACAGGAGCATTACCACCCTAACACAGGAGCATTACCACCCTAACACAGGAGCGTTACCACCCTAACACAGCAGCATTACCACCCTAACACAGGAGCGTTACCACCCTAACACAGGAGCGTTACCACCCTAACACAGGAGCGTTACCACCCTAACACAGCAGCATTACCACCCTAACACAGGAGCATTACCACCCTAACACAGCAGCATTACCACCCTAACACAGGAGCGTTACCACCCTAACACAGCAGCATTACCACCCTAACACAGGAGCGTTACCACCCTAACACAGGAGCGTTACCACCCTAACACAGCAGCATTACCACCCTAACACAGGAGCATTACCACCCTAACACAGGAGCATTACCACCCTAACACAGGAGCGTTACCACCCTAACACAGCAGCATTACCACCCTAACACAGGAGCATTACCACCCTAACACAGCAGCATTACCACCCTAACACAGGAGCATTACCACCCTAACACAGGAGCATTACCACCCTAACACAGGAGCGTTACCACCCTAACACAGGAGCATTACCACCCTAACACAGGAGCGTTACCACCCTAACACAGGAGCGTTACCACCCTAACACAGGAGCGTTACCACCCTAACACAGGAGCATTACCACCCTAACACAGGAGCATTACCACCCTAACACAGGAGCATTACCACCCTAACACAGGAGCATTACCACCCTAACACAGGAGCGTTACCACCCTAACACAGGAGCGTTACCACCCTAACACAGGAGCGTTACCACCCTAACACAGGAGCATTACCACCCTAACACAGGAGCATTACCACCCTAACACAGGTGCATTACCACCCTAACACAGGAGCGTTACCACCCTAACACAGGAGCGTTACCACCCTAACACAGGAGCGTTACCACCCTAACACAGGAGCGTTACCACCCTAACACAGGAGCATTACCACCCTAACACAGGAGCATTACCACCCTAACACAGGTGCATTACCACCCTAACACAGGAGCATTACCACCCTAACACAGGAGCATTACCACCCTAACACAGGAGCGTTACCACCCTAACACAGGAGCATTACCACCCTAACACAGGAGCATTACCACCCTAACACAGGAGCATTAGCACCCTACACAGGAGCATTACCACCCTAACACAGGAGCATTACCACCCTAACACAGGAGCGTTACCACCCTAACACAGGAGCATTACCACCCTAACACAGGAGCGTTACCACCCTAACACAGGAGCGTTACCACCCTAACACAGGAGCATTACCACCCTAACACAGGAGCATTACCACCCTAACACAAGAGCATTACCACCCTAACACAGGAGCATTACCACCCTAACACAGGAGCATTATCACCCTAACACAGGAGCATTACCACCCTAACACAGGAGCATTACCATCCTAACACAGGAGCGTTACCACCCTAACACAGGAGCGTTACCACCCTAACACAAGAGCATTACCACCCTAACACAGGAGCATTACCACCCTAACACAGGAGCATTACCACCCTAACACAGGAGCGTTACCACCCTAACACAGGAGCGTTACCACCCTAACACAGGAGCATTACCACCCTAACACAGGAGCATTACCACCCTAACACAGGAGCGTTACCACCCTAACACAGGAGCATTACCACCCTAACACAGGAGCATTACCACCCTAACACAGGAGCATTACCACCCTAACACAGGAGCATTACCACCCTAACACAGGAGCGTTACCACCCTAACACAGGAGCGTTACCACCCTAACACAGGAGCGTTACCACCCTAACACAGGAGCAATACCACCCTAACACAGGAGCGTTACCACCCTAACACAGGAGCGTTACCACCCTAACACAGGAGCATTACCACCCTAACACAGGAGCATTACCACCCTAACACAAGAGCATTACCACCCTAACACAGGAGCATTACCACCCTAACACAGGAGCATTACCACCCTAACACAGGAGCATTACCACCCTAACACAGGAGCATTACCACCCTAACACAGGAGCGTTACCACCCTAACACAGGAGCATTACCACCCTAACACAGGAGCATTACCACCCTAACACAGGAGCGTTACCACCCTAACACAGAAGCGTTACCACCCTAACATAGGAGCGTTACCACCCTAACACAGGAGCGTTACCACCCTAACACAGGAGCGTTACCACCCTAACACAGGAGCGTTACCACCCTAACACAGGAGCGTTACCACCCTAACACAGGAGCATTACCACCCTAACACAGGAGCGTTACCACCCTAACACAGGAGCATTACCACCCTAACACAGGAGCGTTACCACCCTAACACAGGAGCATTACCACCCTAACACAGGAGCATTACCACCCTAACACAGGAGCGTTACCACCCTAACACAGGAGCATTACCACCCTAACACAGGAGCATTACCACCCTAACACAGGAGCGTTACCACCCTAACACAGGAGCATTACCACCCTAACACAGGAGTGTTACCACCCTAACACAGGAGCATTACCACCCTAACACAGGAGCATTACCACCCTAACACAGGAGCATTACCACCCTAACACAGGAGCGTTACCACCCTAACACAGGAGCATTACCACCCTAACACAGGAGCATTACCACCCTAACACAGCAGCATTACCACCCTAACACAGGAGCATTACCACCCTAACACAGGAGCATTACCACCCTAACACAGGAGCGTTACCACCCTAACACAGGAGCATTACCACCCTAACACAGGAGCATTACCACCCTAACACAGGAGCATTACCACCCTAACACAGGAGCGTTACCACCCTAGCACAGGAGCATTACCACCCTAACACAGGAGCGTTACCACCCTAACACAGGAGCGTTACCACCCTAACACAGGAGCATTACCACCCTAACACAGGAGCGTTACCACCCTAACACAGGAGCGTTACCACCCTAACACAGGAGCGTTACCACCCTAACACAGGAGCATTACCACCCTAACACAGGAGCATTACCACCCTAACACAGGAGCATTACCACCCTAACACAGGAGCATTACCACCCTAACACAGGAGCGTTACCACCCTAACACAGGAGCGTTACCACCCTAACACAGGAGCGTTACCACCCTAACACAGGAGCATTACCACCCTAACACAGGAGCATTACCACCCTAACACAGGAGCATTACCACCCTAACACAGGAGCGTTACCACCCTAACACAGGAGCGTTACCACCCTAACACAGGAGCATTACCTCCCTAACACAGGAGCATTACCACCCTAACACAGGAGCATTACCACCCTAACACAGGAGCGTTACCACCCTAACACAGGAGCATTACCACCCTAACACAGGAGCGTTACCACCCTAACACAGGAGCGTTACCACCCTAACACAGGAGCATTACCTCCCTAACACAGGAGCATTACCACCCTAACACAGGAGCATTACCTCCCTAACACAGGAGCATTACCACCCTAACACAGGAGCATTACCACCCTAACACAGGAGCGTTACCACCCTAACACAGGAGCGTTACCACCCTAACACAGGAGCGTTACCACCCTAACACAGGAGCGTTACCACCCTAACACAGGAGCATTACCACCCTAACACAGGAGCATTACCACCCTAACACAGGAGCATTACCACCCTAACACAGGAGCATTACCACCCTAACACAGGAGCATTACCACCCTAACACAGGAGCATTACCACCCTAACACAGGAGCATTACCACCCTAACACAGGAGCATTACCACCCTAACACAGGAGCGTTACCACCCTAACACAGGAGCATTACCACCCTAACACAGGAGCATTACCACCCTAACACAGGAGCGTTACCACCCTAACACAGGAGCATTACCACCGTAACACAGGAGCATTACCACCCTAACACAGGAGCATTACCACCCTAACACAGGAGCATTAGCACCCTAACACAGGAGCATTACCACCCTAACACAGGAGCATTACCACCCTAACACAGGAGCATTACCACCCTAACACAGGTGCATTACCACCCTAACACAGGAGCGTTACCACCCTAACACAGGAGCATTAGCACCCTAACACAGGAGCATTACCACCCTAACACAGGAGCGTTACCACCCTAACACAGGAGCATTACCACCCTAACACAGGAGCATTACCACCCTAACACAGGAGCGTTACTACCCTAACACAGGAGCATTACCACCCTAACACAGGAGCATTACCACCCTAACACAGGAGCGTTACCACCCTAACACAGGAGCATTACCACCCTAACACAGGAGCATTACCACCCTAACACAGGAGCGTTACCACCCTAACACAGGAGCGTTACCACCCTAACACAGGAGCATTACCACCCTAACACAGGAGCATTACCACCCTAACACAGGAGCGTTACCACCCTAACACAGGAGCATTACCACCCTAACACAGGAGCATTACCACCCTAACACAGGAGCGTTACCACCCTAACACAGGAGCATTACCACCCTAACACAGGAGCGTTACCACCCTACCTCCCTATCTGGACATTTCATATTTATTATTGCGTTTCTTTTCTTTTCTTTTTATTCCGAGGGGGCGTGGTGTTAGTCCGAGGGGGCGTGGTGTTAGTCCGAGGGGGCGTGGTGTTAGTCCGAGGGGCGTGGTGTTATTCCGAGGGGGCGTGGTGTTATTCCGAGGGGCGTGGTGAGCCGACACTTCTCTCTCGCTCTTTGGAGCGCTTTTGACAAAGCAGAGTTGCTTCACATGTACAGATCGAAACAGTTGAGATTTTACCGTTTCTCTGAGTTTTTAAATGGTCAAAATCGATCCAAGGACGACTGAGAAACATCTTTTTAAAGTCTTCAATCCGAGAACCAGGCTGTTTAAATGCGATAACACGCGGTGTTTCAAAACGTGTCAACAATGTCATTGAAAATTGATATTTAGGCATTTGCCTCTTCCCATAATGTTAGTGTCTGTCCAGGGAGGAGAGAGGAGGACAGAGGAGTTAATCAGAAAGGAGAGTGTTAAAACACTAATTATCTTCGCTTCTAGAAAATAATCAGTAATTTTGATCAAAACTAGCCTCTGAAGACAAACGGTGGTCCGAGGCACAGCCGACTTGTAGTAAAAATCCTTTATTTCATGAGGGACACCAATGCGTTTCGACCGCTTAGGTCTTCATCAGGGCAGACAGTATAAAACTAGCCTCTGTTTAGCTTTGTAGGAACCAAGGCATGGACAATTAAACTGTTTCCACCAATGGAGAGCTTAAAATCTCGTCTTTCAAACAAGCCGTAGCATGTGTCCATAGCTATAACATAGAAAATGATGTACGTCCTCCAAAGTACTACACATTGTTCCATTGTTCTATAAAGGTGTACAAAGCACATTACACTGTACTAAATTTGGTTGGTAGAATGTATCAATGTTAGTGTAAAATAAAGTGCAACTTATAGGGGTCCCTAATTGCTCGCATGGAATACTGGGGGTCTGAAAATATTGCTAACCCTAACTAACATCTCATGTGTTGTACAAGTTCTACACGTATGTATGTATAAGCAACCTTATTATTATTTTTTTTTTTTAAGAAGTATTAAAAGCACAAATGACTAACATTTCAAGTACAGAGGATTTAAAGAAGCAGGTGAAATTGTTATTTTATTGAGGGAATTGTTGGATTTGTGTGTCTCATTTCAGACCTAACTGGGTGTTGCCTCTTGCTTCTGGTCCCCCAAGAGTCTAAAAGCAGAATTAGTGAGAAAGTTGGCTGTACAAACATGAACTTAGTGAATGTTTGGGAAACACTTTAGCTATATTCTACTGCTGTTTGAGTGGTTAAAGAAAATAACTCATTGCCTGACATTCAGTTGGCTATGCAAATGATTGCTTGGAATACATATTGTTTGTCTATTCATAGATTTGTTTGGAGCTTCAGTGTTGAATCCTGAAGGTAACTCTGTAATAAAAGCCCTTTTTGTGCTAGTGATGGATTTTTGTCATGTAATCGCAGCTATAATGTTAATAATGTCTTGAAAAAATCTGATAAAAATCCTGGTGGGAGCTCTCCGTGGTGCTGGACGTCTTCTTGGAGCGTTAGTCAGCAGCACAGGAAGCGTCGCCATTGAGGTCAGTTAGCAGCCTGCCTAATGTAAATGACTCAGAGCATGTCAGTGATTCACACTTACTGATAATAGCTCCTATGATGGCTAAACAGAAGGCTAATTAAGTAACAAATTATTCATAGGATAATGTGTGGCGGTAATGACTCTGACTTCACTCACTATTAGCCCACAAACATTTTGAGCCAATCTTTCCAAACTGGCAGCAAAATGCATTTGCAAAAATGCTGAAAGAAACTAACAAAAAAAGTGAGTTTGCTGTGTTTTTTGTCAACTGTGGGCCAAAAGGGGCATTAAAGGATCCACATCATGCAAAATGTACTTTTTTTTGTGTGTGTGGGTTTTTTTTTCAGCTCCAATCATGATGTTTTTTTTTTTATATCTAAATATTTCATTCTCTTCGAGGACCTGATAATTATTTTGGTCATTTCTTCATCTGTATTCCCTGAATTTCATTGCGCAATAAGTAAAATCCACAAGTTTACTTTGCATTTTTGAAGTCCATATTAAGCCATTGACTTGTTAGGATGCCATACCGCCTTTGCTCTGCCCGATCCCGTCTGACCTCGGAAGCTAAGCAGGAAGGGCCTGACTGGTACTTGGATGGGAGACCGTTTGGGAACACTAGGCGAATGCAGCGTGTGAGTGAGTGGGCGGTGGTGGTCGGAGGGGCCGATGGCGCTGACTGTTTGCCTCGCTTCCGTCAATCTACCCCAGGGCAGCTGTTGCTAAAACAGTAGCTTACCACCACCAAGTATAGTGTGAATGTGAATAATGTCTGCAGTGTAGCGCTTTGAGAAACTTGGTAATACAGGCTTGTAAAGCGCAATACAAGTGTAAGGCATTGTTATGGTTATTGTTATTATTAATACAATTGGAATCTTGTGTTGTTGTTTATGTTGTTTATAGCGTGTGTCATTCCCGTTGCTGCCAGCAGAGGGCACTCCAGACAAACTCTGTGAGAGATCTTGGAGCTCCACCCAAGTCGACTGTCAATATTGAGACTTAAAGGGACTATACAGAGTTTAAAAATGTTAAAATTATGTATTTTCCTCCCTCCTAATGTGTAGAATGAGCTCAGACCTGTTCACAACAACTGCCTCTAAAATCCTGCACTGTCACTCAGAAACTTGCCGTCATGCCTGAGCTTAAAGGGATATTTCAGAATTTTTGACATAGGGCCTCATTTCCTAGTTATCCAGTGTGTAGCTGATTTCTGGAGATATTTATATTTGTAATGCAGTTCTTATATTTGAAGAGTTACGTGGTGCTAGGCTAGTGCAAGGCTAGCACATTTCTATGGTATCAGCTAGCCTGCATTAAAAACAGTGTGACCCGCTCCACAGAGCACCTGAGGCAAATCACTGATAACACCAGACTAACCATATAAATGTCTGTGTCCATAGAATCATTTGAACCATTTTGCATTTAAAATAACTTATATTTGAGCAGCATCAGCTTCGTGGTTGTATAAGCTACGCAGTGGCAGAGTGATCTGCTAGAAAATAGTCCCTCAAAATGTGATCATTCATGTGATGCAGGTCAGTTATATTCCAAACATTATTCTATGTACACAGACAGTGTTGTAGAAATGCGCTAGCCTTGCACTAGCCTAGCGCCACTAAGCTCCAAATATAAGAACTGCATGAATTACACTGCGTTCCAAATGATGATGCAAATGATATTTTTCTCTAATTTTCTACATTGTCAACTCAAATGAGAGTCAGCATCATTTTCAAGTCTTTAACTGGTAAAGGATCATTTAAATGTGGTGGAAAAAAATTCCTAGTGATAACAGTATTTTTTTCAAAAATAAATATAGTAAAAACCTCAAAATCCACTGTTCCAAGTTATTATGCAACTCATCGTTTCAATACATTTTAAAGCTCGTAATTAACTGAAAATTGTCATTTGTTGTATTTGTAGCATTAGGAGGTCATATTTACTGAAATCAAAAGATATTTCAATCAAAAAAATCTTAACAGGTCAAGTTATATTTTACCATAGGAGCCCTTGTGTGAAGCAGCTTCAAAATTCTTAAATCCATTAAAATTGTGAGTTTTTGGAGAGTTTCTGCTTGGATTTCTTTGCAGGATGTCAGAATAGCCTCCCAGAGCTGCTGTTTGGATGAAAACTGCCTCCCACCCTCATAGAAGTGTTTCTTGTTGAGGCTCCAAAGGTTCTCAACAGGGCTGAGGTCAGGGGAGGAGGGGGTCCACATCATGAGTTTCTCTCCTTTTATGCCCATAGCAGCCAGTGATGCAGAGGTTTTCTTTACAGCAGGACATGGTGCGTTGTCATGATGAAGATGATCTTATTAGGGAAAACACAGCTCTTCTTTTTGTAGCATAGAAGACAGTGGTCAGTCAGAAACCACATATTTTTCAAAGGTCATTTTCACACCTTCAGGGAGCCTAAAAGGGCCTAAAGGGGCCGATCAGCTCTCTCACCATGATTCTGGCCCAAAACATGACTCCGCCCCCTCCTTACTGACGTCACAGCCTTGTTGGGACATTGTGGCCATTCACCAACATCCACTACTCCATTGATTTGACCATCCAGGGTCACACGGCCTCATCAGTGAACAAGACTGTTTGAAAATGAGTCTCATGTATTTCTGAGCCACTGCAGCCGTTTCTGCTTCAGCTTCAATTAACAGTTTAGGGGAGGCCCGGATAGAAGGTTTATGCACAACTGCAGCCTCTGGAGGGTCCGACACCTTGATGTTCAGGAGACTCCAGAGGCACCAGCAGCTTCAAATACCTGTCTGCTGCTTTGTAGCATCTGTTCTCTTAATCTGATGTGTTTGTCTGGCAGAAACCGTCCTCATCGTGCCTTTATCTGCACAAACCTGTGTGTGTCTGAATCATCAACAAATCTCTTATCAGTATGATGATTACGCTTAATCTTTCATGAAATATCGAAGGTTTTCACACCTAGACCAAGGCATTCAACTATTTCACGCTTTTCATCAACAGAAAGTCCCTTTTTCTTTCCCTTATTGCTTGAAAATGATGATCTGCTTAATAAAGTGGAACACCCTTTTCAGCAGTTTTTCCCTTAATTGGGCTTAACCTGAAAACCAATAATCCCAGGTCTGTGAGATTTATGTCAGTGATTCATAGAGCCCCGAGACACGAGACCATCCATGAGTTTCATTGATTGTTTCAATATATGGTTTTCATGTTCTTTATTATTGATTGACTGCGGAATCCTTCCGCAGTCAACCATTGGTTTTCATGTTCTTTAATATAATCTATGTTTTTCCCGTTTTTCTGCAGCTTTCACAGCTTTCACAGTTTCAGCAATTTCAGCAAGTTATACATTTAAACGTTCAGCATGTTGGAGAGAATTGTGCTATTACTTTTGGGAATTCAGCGATTTCTGTTTTTTCCGCAATCGGGCCGGAATTCGGCCGATTTTTCCCATTACTTATAATGGGGCTTCCTCAAATTCACAGATTCTGTAGTTTTTTCCACAGTTTCAGCGATTTCTGCAGTTTGTGCTTGTTCAGCTTCCGCAGTTTGTCAGTTTTTAGAAAAATTCCGCCTTCTGCAGTTTTCCAGTTTTTTTCTACGGGATCGGGAATTCTGCCATTGATTTGTATGGGGAATTCTGCCCATTCATTTTAATAGGACTTCAGGTCTTTCAGCCATTTCTGCAGTTCAAATACTTCAGCAGTTTCAAATACTTCTGCAGTTCAAATACTTCTGCAGTTCAAATACTTCAGCAGTTTCAAATACTTCTGCAGTTTCAAATACTTCTGCAGTCCAAATACTTCTGCAGTTCAAATACTTCTGCAGTCCAAATACTTCTGCAGTTCAAATACTTCTGCAGTTTCAAATACTTCTGCAGTTCAAATACTTCTGCAGTTCAAATACTTCTGCAGTTCAAATACTTCTGCAGTTCAAATACTTCTACAGTTCAAATACTTCTGCAGTTCAAATACTTCTGCAGTTTCAAATACTTCTGCAGTTTCAAATACTTCTGCAGTTTCAAATACTTCTGCAGTTCAAATACTTCTGCAGTTCAAATACTTCTGCAGTTCAAATACTTCTGCAGTTTCAAATACTTCTGCAGTTCAAATACTTCTGCAGTTTCAAATACTTCTGCAGTTCAAATACTTCTGCAGTTCAAATACTTCTGCAGTTCAAATACTTCTGCAGTTTCAAATACTTCTGCAGTCCAAATACTTCTGCAGTTCAAATACTTCTGCAGTTTCAAATACTTCTGCAGTTCAAATACTTCTGCAGTTTCAAATACTTCTGCAGTTCAAATACTTCTGCAGTTCAAATACTTCTGCAGTTCAAATACTTCTGCAGTTCAAATACTTCTGCAGTCCAAATACTTCTGCAGTTCAAATACTTCTGCAGTTTCAAATACTTCTGCAGTTCAAATACTTCTGCAGTTCAAATACTTCTGCAGTTCAAATACTTCTGCAGTCCAAATACTTCTGCAGTTCAAATACTTCTGCAGTTTCAAATACTTCTGCAGTTCAAATACTTCTGCAGTTCAAATACTTCTGCAGTTTCAAATACTTCTGCAGTTCAAATACTTCTGCAGTCCAAATACTTCTGCAGTTCAAATACTTCTGCAGTTCAAATACTTCTGCAGTTTCAAATACTTCTGCAGTTTCAAATACTTCTGCAGTTTCAAATACTTCTGCAGTTCAAATACTTCTGCAGTTTCAAATACTTCTGCAGTCCAAATACTTCTGCAGTTCAAATACTTCTGCAGTTTAAATACTTCTGCAGTTCAAATACTTCTGCAGTTTCAAATACTTCTGCAGTTTCAAATACTTCTGCAGTTTCAAATACTTCTGCAGTCCAAATACTTCTGCAGTTTCAAATACTTCTGCAGTTTCAAATACTTCTGCAGTCCAAATACTTCTGCAGTTTCAAATACTTCTGCAGTCCAAATACTTCTGCAGTTTCAAATACTTCTGCAGTTCAAATACTTCTGCAGTTCAAATACTTCTGCAGTCCAAATACTTCTGCAGTTCAAATACTTCTGCAGTTTCAAATACTTCTGCAGTTCAAATACTTCTGCAGTTTCAAATACTTCTGCAGTTCAAATACTTCTGCAGTTCAAATACTTCTGCAGTTCAAATACTTCTGCAGTTTCAAATACTTCTGCAGTCCAAATACTTCTGCAGTTCAAATACTTCTGCAGTTCAAATACTTCTGCAGTTTCAAATACTTCTGCAGTTCAAATACTTCTGCAGTTTCAAATACTTCTGCAGTTCAAATACTTCTGCAGTTCAAATACTTCTGCAGTTCAAATACTTCTGCAGTTCAAATACTTCTGCAGTCCAAATACTTCTGCAGTTCAAATACTTCTGCAGTTTCAAATACTTCTGCAGTTCAAATACTTCTGCAGTTCAAATACTTCTGCAGTTCAAATACTTCTGCAGTTCAAATACTTCTGCAGTTTCAAATACTTCTGCAGTTCAAATACTTCTGCAGTTTCAAATACTTCTGCAGTTTCAAATACTTCTGCAGTTCAAATACTTCTGCAGTTCAAATACTTCTGCAGTTCAAATACTTCTGCAGTTCAAATACTTCTGCAGTTTCAAATACTTCTGCAGTTCAAATACTTCTGCAGTCCAAATACTTCTGCAGTTCAAATACTTCTGCAGTTCAAATACTTCTGCAGTTTCAAATACTTCTGCAGTTTCAAATACTTCTGCAGTTTCAAATACTTCTGCAGTTCAAATACTTCTGCAGTTTCAAATACTTCTGCAGTCCAAATACTTCTGCAGTTCAAATACTTCTGCAGTTTAAATACTTCTGCAGTTCAAATACTTCTGCAGTTTCAAATACTTCTGCAGTTTCAAATACTTCTGCAGTTTCAAATACTTCTGCAGTTTCAAATACTTCTGCAGTCCAAATACTTCTGCAGTTTCAAATACTTCTGCAGTTTCAAATACTTCTGCAGTCCAAATACTTCTGCAGTTTCAAATACTTCTGCAGTTCAAATACTTCTGCAGTTCAAATACTTCTGCAGTCCAAATACTTCTGCAGTCCAAATACTTCTGCAGTTCAAATACTTCTGCAGTCCAAATACTTCTGCAGTTCAAATACTTCTGCAGTTCAAATACTTCTGCAGTTTCAAATACTTCTGCAGTTTCAAATACTTCTGCAGTCCAAATACTTCTGCAGTTTCAAATACTTCTGCAGTTTCAAATACTTCTGCAGTCCAAATACTTCTGCAGTTTCAAATACTTCTGCAGTTCAAATACTTCTGCAGTTCAAATACTTCTGCAGTCCAAATACTTCTGCAGTCCAAATACTTCTGCAGTTCAAATACTTCTGCAGTCCAAATACTTCTGCAGTTCAAATACTTCTGCAGTTCAAATACTTCTGCAGTTTCAAATACTTCTGCAGTTTCAAATACTTCTGCAGTCCAAATACTTCTGCAGTTTCAAATACTTCTGCAGTTTCAAATACTTCTGCAGTCCAAATACTTCTGCAGTTTCAAATACTTCTGCAGTTCAAATACTTCTGCAGTTCAAATACTTCTGCAGTCCAAATACTTCTGCAGTCCAAATACTTCTGCAGTTCAAATACTTCTGCAGTCCAAATACTTCTGCAGTTCAAATACTTCTGCAGTTCAAATACTTCTGCAGTTTCAAATACTTCTGCAGTTTCAAATACTTCTGCAGTTTCAAATACTTCTGCAGTCCAAATACTTCTGCAGTTCAAATACTTCTGCAGTCCAAATACTTCTGCAGTTCAAATACTTCTGCAGTTTCAAATACTTCTGCAGTTCAAATACTTCTGCAGTTTCAAATACCTCCGCAGTTTCAAATACTTCCGTACTTCTGCAGTTTAAAGGATTGGAACCAAGACCCAGACCAAGACCCGAACCAAGAACCGAACCAAGACCCAGACCAACATTTTAAAGGATTTTTAAGGTGACTTCTGCATTAGATCTATTCCGCAGTCAATCGCAATTGCACAGCAATTGCAAAATTTTCTAGTTATTATTGTGTTTTTTTTTACCTTTTTGACACAAAAATCCAATTTGCATAATAATTTGGAACGCAGTGTACAAAGGAAAAAAAAATATCTCCAGTAACCAGCAACACTATGGAAAACTCGGAAATGAGGCCCCATGTCAAACATCCTGAAATATCCCTTTAATATAGAAGCTGCAGTTACACATATGACCTGAGGTGGCAGTTGTGAGTATAAAATGAAAACTTGCATCTAGTCCCTTGTAAATAAGTCACAAAACAAAGCTAAAAAGAAAATAGTGTAAATCTCATTCACCTCCAATTGCTGTAACAAAAATGTAGCGATACATTGCGGAGCCCTATAATACCAAATGGAAAAGACCTGAAAAATATATTAAGCTGGACAATTATAGAAATAAACCCGCGTCTGAACGTGGCGCGTAATGCAGTTAGTGTCCCCAGGCTCCACATGTCTGCTAAAGCCGAGTGTTAGCGCCACCACAGTGTCTCCCTCTGACACTGGCAGGAGTGACACACACTGCTCAACATCTCCAGTGTGTGCACGACCTTCTACCATGGCATTTCCCACGATGCCGTATGTAGCACATTTTCTCTTGAATGCAGGGAAGCGCTTTCAACACAATAATAATATGAATTCAGTTATGAGTATTGCTGTTCACATTCCAGTCACTATCCTCTATGATTTTGCGAACGCTATGTTTGTCAGAATAATCACACTTTTTCCAAATGGGTTCTTTCCATGCGATTCTGAAGCTAAGCTGAAAGCCGCCGCCTCTCGCTCTCTGAAGTGGCCGTGTATTAGCGGCACGCCTTTATCACCCCGTCAGTCATGTTGGAGCACCCCTCCTTAAGTCGGCGGTGGCCTACTTCTCCTCTTATCCTTTTCCACCAGAAAAAAAAAGCAAAACATTGTGGTAGAGTTCACGGCAGCTTTTCTCCACTCCGCCATCGGAGAGCGTTTAGCTTGGCCGGCCGCCGCTAATGGTCCGGCGGGATGTCGACCGTTTCTCACAAATGAGGCCATTAAGGCTCTGTTGACAAGTGGCTGAGCACAAGTGAGCGCTGCTTAGTGACAAGCAGCAGATATTTGATGTTAAATCAATGTTATCTTTTTGGAGGAGACAAGACACTCAGACACTCACTGCCTCATTAGCCTTTCGGTGTTTGATTTAGCACCATTTTGAAATAACAACACACCATGAGGAAAAGATGGGATATCCAGTATTGTTGTGATCAGTCAACGAACCATCTCTTACAACAATGCTAAAATCAAATGAAAACAGGGAAATCGTAGGGAAATTTTAGATGAAAGACCTCAGTGATCTTCGATGTATTGTGGGTTCTTGCAACATGGATCAGGGCCCAACCAATATTGATTTTTGGGGTACGATCCTGATATGAAAGGGGTTGAAAAGGCCGATAGGATTAGCTACTTTTGGCTCGATAAGTATAAAGGCCAATGGGGCTAGCATTGTCACTACGGGAACCTCTGGGTACTTCACAATTGGATGCAATACATGGCTCATGATAACAAAATCCTCACGATATGGCGATTCTGCGATAATTGACATATTGTAAAATAGCATCACGATATATCATGATTATAAAGAAGCATTTGTGATTTTAACTTTTTTTTAACATAATTACTTTCTAAACAACGACATGCTCCATAGTTTATATGATTAACATTGGTTTTCATGTACATTGTTCCCCTTTCTCTTGCATAAATAAGTGCTTAACTGATACTGGACTTACTGAAAATGGGCTGATTCGATTATATTTATATATTATTTTAGTAATAATTGAAATCAAGATTGTTCAAATCATTTTTTTGCCTTTTTAAATATATATATTTATTTATTTATTTATGGTTTATTTGGTAGGGACAGTGCAAGTTAATGAACAAGCCACACCGGATTGTAGCCTTAGGCTAATTTTCATCCGTCGTCCCCCATGCGCACGCTCAAGCACTAACCGCTGTGCTACCGTGCCGCCCATATATATATATATCATTCATTTATTAATCAACAAAAACTATGCAAAATATTTTCTTTGGACAATTAAGAAAAGTTAAATTCTAAACGAATCCTCTATTGAGAGAGCTCTGTCATACCTGCCCCCTTGCTTTGTTGTGAGATTGGCTCTTCTGAGGAGTTTTAGACTCAACCACAACCAGTGCCTGCGCAAAGGATATAGAGGCTTCTACACAGCTGTTCTCCTTTCAGCAAAAGGTGAGCACTTAGCGTTATCTCAAGAGCAACATATACATCCATCCATTTTCTTCCACTTCTGGGTCCACAGAAGGACGGCCTCATGGTTCTACCCGGGCCTGTTGGTCTCTCATAAGGAGCTTCTTTGTCTGACCACTCTGTGTCTGACCCGTCACCTATAGGACCTGTTTGCCCTGGGAGACCCTACAGGGGCACGAAGCCCCCGACAACAGAGCTCCAGGACCATTCAGGTGCTCAGACCCCTCCACCACGTTAAGGTGGCGGTTCCAGGAGGGGAGCAACGTATACAATTTCTTCAAATGATCTGCGACAAATACAACCGTTCAGCCGATCAGATGTGCTCAAACAAACCGCGCAGGAGGGATTTTCTGCACTTTGGACAAACGGGAGGGCATCCATAATAATCCTTTTTCTCGATTATGATATTTTTGTAATTATCGAAATCGTAATAGAATTTCGATTCGTTGGGCCTGATAAAAGTAGAAAACCACTATATAAATTGAGTCCATTTACCATTAATTGCACAGCCCTACTCTGGCGTCTGTGGCACCACTTAGTTTCCAAAATGAGCACATTAACAAGTTCATCTCATAATAAAACAAATAAGATAAATAAAAACAATCACTCATTTATTTGTGTCACACTGTTTGATCCATATGCCATTGTAGTGCTGCCCTCTACTGTCCTGACTGACTTCTTCATTCATTCATTAATATGCATGATGTCATATGCATTATTAAAACACATATTGATATGTGTTGTGTTTTAATATGCATTAAAAGTATTGATATACTGGAATAAAATGTATTGGTGTCGTATCGTTGAGCAAAATATCACGATATATCGCAACATTGATTTATTGTCACACCCCTAATTGCCCTACAATGAAAACTGCTGGATTCCCCAAGCATGCAGTATCTGCCCTTAACCAGTGTGAATGCTGACCTTTATGTACTGCATGTTCCTACAGTATATGAATATAATCCCAGCTGTATTGCATATCAAAGCACATTATCTGTGTGTCAGGGAAGAGTATGAGAGAAGAAGGGAGCTCACATTTCTGTTATTGCTGCATTAACATTCTCCATATGCGGCTGCTCCACATAATCCTCTTTTATGTAACCACTCTATATGAACAACAGCCCCCGTGGCTGACTCACTCAATGCTTTGTTATTTTCTAACAAATATTGTGATTAGGTTTCAATGTATGTATTTATTTGAACTGTCCTGAACACTGGGGTAATAGCATTAATGTTATATTTTACTAAGCCACTGAATTTTACCATACATTTGTTTTTATCAAAATGTACCAAAAGAAGTCTTTGGAACATTTTGGAATAATCAAGGCTAAAATGGAACTCAATTTGGAAGGTGAACGGAGCTTTTGCACATCACTTTGTTAGTACACATTAAAGGAATAGGCCACCGTTTTTACATACTGAGATATGTTCTTAGCTCACTTTAGCCGAGTTAATATATCCCCGTCTGGTCTTTGTCCGTGCGCTCACACATACGCAGCCTCTCCCACATGTCGCATAGCTCCAAAAAAGCTCACGATAGAAGCTACCAAGCTCTTCCACGTGTTCCCTATTTAAATAAAGTTACGTCAAGTGTTTTCATGCCAAGTATATTTACACAGAAATGTAACATGTCGATTTTATAAGCAAATAAAAAGGGGGACTATATTGTGAGGCGTAATGATACGAGGAGTAAAACGTCCGCGCAGTAACTCCTAAAGACTTCCCCGCTCACTTCCGTCAATATACTTAAATATATTGACGTAAATATACTTTGCATGAAAACACTTCACGTAACTTTATTTAAATAGGGAACACGTGGAAGAGCTTGGTAGCTTCTATCGTGAGCTTTTTTGGAGCTATGTGACATGTGGGAGAGGCTGCGTATGTGTGAGCGCACGGACAAAGACCAGACGGGGATATATTAACCCGGCTAAGGTTAGGTAAGAACATATCTCAGTATGTAAAAACGGTGGCCTATTCCTTTAAGTAAAAAAAATGGCTTGGATTAGGCGCATGATGAGTGAGGTGTTTTAAAAAGACAAAATTAGCAGCATAGATATCCTCAACATGATGCTTGCTGAACCACCTGTTGATGTGTGGTGCCCTCATTAAAGGGGAGTGTAATAACTGTTATACTCATAGTGGAGTGAAATCCATTTGGCTTTTTTTGCATTATATTTTATTTGCTGACATTTGTGAGGAAAAAGTAGATCACGCCCAGTCTTAAACCCAGAAGTAGCAGCAAAGCTAAACGCTGTCGTTCTTCTAAGACTGACTTTACCAACAAATAGCATAGTTAAGTTAGCAAATCAGCTGCCTGAATGTTCTATCCCCATTCAAATGAATGGTGAGGCCAGTCTCTGTATAAAAGTAATGAACATGCAGTTTATGACATCTATATCATTTATGTGCTTCCCTCCATCATTCACATATTTAAAGGAACAGGCCACCGTTTTTTCATACTGAGATATGTTCTTACCTGAGCTGAGACGAGTTGATACGTACTTGTCTGGTCTGTGTGTGTGTCTGTGGAAGAGCGTGGTCGCTTCTAACTTCACCCCCATTTGGAGCTATAGGAAAACATTGGGAGAGGCCAAATGCTAACAACATCTTTGGTCATTTTGCATGACTGAGCACACGCACAAAGACCAGACAGGTATGTATCAACTCGTCTAAGCTCAGGTAAGAACATATCTCAGTATGTAAACATGGTGGCCTGTTCCTTTAAGTTCTTCCATAAGGCATTATGTCGTGAAGGATAATGTTAACGCAACATCCTGCATACGACTAGACCATGGTCAGCAGGACTATGAGAAAGCTCAATAATTGATCCAAGTATAATAATGTCAAAAGTCAGTCTGTAAGTGGTGAGTTGGTTATTTTAGTAATTTTACACCTGATGTTAGTAAATACCAATAATAACTGACATAACTGATAGGACCAGTCTCCATCGTTTGTTGTTACTCACTTCTTTCAATATGTATTATTCTAGTAATGGTTGGTTAACCATATGTTTATTGTAATTTTCATTCATCTATTATGCAATTAGTAGGTTCAATAGAATCATCATTATTAACGTTATTATGTAGAAATTACATTTTCTTTTACATATTTTATCTTGTTACTACCTTAATGTCATTACATTTACGACATTCATTTTGACGTGGAAGAGGCTTATCAGAGTTGTGTAGGTCTTTGCTTTCAAATACACTGGCCTATAGGCTGTAAGCTCCAGTTGAGAACCTTTTAGATTTGGGGAAAAGCCAATACATGTCAGGTTAAAACAAAAGAGTTGCAGGTGAATGTATTCCATTTCCAACCTGAACTAAACCAAAAACAAACCAGAGGCCATGACGAAACCCCCATCAACTTAAATTACCCCGTGTCCCTGGTCCTGTCTCTTAATTGCTTCCTGTCTCCGTGGGGGTTCCGACCTCTGGTTACCACGGCAACTGTGTCGTCAAAGCTCTGAAACGACAACACGCATCTTCACACGCATTCGGTTACATGTTAACAGCCTCTGGGCAAAAGCGCTGGCAAATTCGTCAATATTAAGATTTATGACAACCCGGCTGTCGTCAGCGCGGCTGGAAAATCAATATGATTCTAACTTTATGACTGTGTGTGTGTAGATAAAGAAGTATACCATGACTTTCCATCTCTTCTTTTCATAGCTTCAATAACAGAGCTTTACACACAGCTGCTGCTGCAGAAGAAGAAGCTGTGAATTCAAAACCATTTTGGCATGTGTGTTTGTTTATGTATGAAATCAATTGCTGACAGTGGTGTTATTGAAAATATTCCAATGTTATATTGTGTGTTCATGTGGTCCTCGGGAACTCGGGCGACCGACTTCCCCAGTTGAATTCACTCAACTGGGGAAAACGACTGAGGAACTCGGGTCAAAACGAGCTTCCTGACCTCCGCTCCTGACTGCGGAAATCAGATGATTTGTTCTTATATCGACTAATGTGAGCTTTTTAGTTAAAGGCACACTGCGTAACATTTTGGACTATACTGTTGCCATCAATACAAAACAAGCTCCTAATGAGCAGCTCAACACAGAAAATGCTATTACTGCAGTGGATAATCAAAGAATGGATTTGGATGAGGACCTAACCTGTTTAAATCTCTAATTATTCTGACTTGAGTCAACATCTCCATGGAGACGAGCTGGAGACGTACCCACTCCCGGTAAAGTTACACTCATGTCTTAGGAGGGGTGAGCCGTTCAATGAGGAAAATATCTGTCATAAAATAAATGCTTATATTTCAATTTGATTTATTGGGTGAAATGTTTCGCAATGTGGCTTTAAACACTGCTACGTTTTTGAGTTTAGTGCGAGCTGTCGTCATCCTTGTAGTAACAAAATTGCGAGTAAAATGCCTGACATCAACGTTAGCAAAAAGTACATTTACGTGATATTTTTTTTGTAAACTAACAAACAACTAACAAAGCTTTTGAGACGCAAAGCACAATTAAATGATTATCTCAGCTAAGCGCTAAAAGATGACCATGACAAAAACCACATGACACAAACCAAGTGGGGAAAAACGAGCGCCCCAGTCCACATAAATGCACCAATGTGACTTACCAAACTGTTTTGAAATCGTTTCTTTCTAAACTTCAAATCACATTATCAACATGATTGTTAGTGCAGTATGATGATTCAAAGTGATTTTTTCCGTTTTGTTATTTTGTCTTTTCTGTCAGAAAGACCAAACCGTGATAGAAATGACAAAATGTCACATTTCTGTAAAAATCGTCAGAAGTGAAGTATTACACTGCGCGGTGTGCGTATGTGACGTCATTGTCTCCAGTTGGTTTGTGTTCACAGATGAGCATTTAACTGAGCTAACATTTTAGTGTTAGCGTCTTAAAAGGGTTGTGGGTTTTTGCAAAATTTGGTCCTCCAACGACTGCTCAAAATAAACTTAAAGGAACAGGCCACCGTTTTTACATACTGAGATATGTTCTATCCTGAGCTTAGACGAGTTGATACGTACCTGTCTGGTCTTTGTGTGTGCCTTTGGCCTCTCCCAGTATATCCAAACGAGGGGGAAGTTGGAAGCTACCACGCTCTTCCACAGGCACAAAGACAGACAGGTACACATCAACTCGTCTAAGCTCAGGTAAGAATATATCTGTTGGGTGGCCTGTTCCTTTAAGAAAACAGCAGAGTTTAACTAAAAGGCTCACATTAGTCGATAAACACAAGTTGAGAAGCTCGTCTTGACCTGAGTTCCCCAGTTGAGCGAGTGTTCATGTGCATTATTCAAGCGGGATTAAACATGTTCCCAGTTCCAGAGGACCACATAAACGCTGCAGTTAGCAAGCTATTCCTAATATTAGCCTTAAACATTAAATACACTCAGAATACACCCACCAAGACAATATTTGTCTTCAATATTTGTGCATTCAAAAGAAATATGAGTTGTTGACGAGCAAAATGTGTCGTCCTGAGGGACTCCTCCCTGGGGAGGTGCTCCAGTTATGTCCCATTGGGAGACGGGCTCTTTTTGTGACCAACACAAATTGTTGGATGAAGTTGGTCAGAGTAGCAGGTAAAATCATTGGTGCACAGCAGACTCAGCTGACCTTTACAGCCAGAGGGTTGTACGTAAGGAGTTTAACCTCCTCCCCTCCGGACGCAGGCTCAGAATGCCCTGTACTGGAACTGGTCGGGCCAGGGCCTCTTTTATTCCAGAGGCTGTTGCAAAGATAAATGATCATATTTTGCTCACTGAAGCTGCTGCAAATGAGGCTTTATTTGATCTTCTGCTGATGGTCTCTCAGCTTCAGAGCCGGACTGATGATGCTGTGACTGTATGATCTTTGTCCCAAACACAATTGTTGTCTCACCATGTGTTCTTGTTTGTTTTTGCTTTATCATGTGTGGACTCCTGCTGCATAATCATTTCCTTCGGGACAGTAATAAAGTTGAACCTTGAACCTTGAACCTTAGGGCACACAGGAGGCCTGGGATCACACGGAGGAGCTGGAGGAAGTGTCTTTAAAAGTCCTCTTGGAAAAGAGAAGACGAGGATGAATTTGCATTTCCTGAGTGCTGGTTTTGAATATTTGAACTCTCTGTTTGTCATCAAAAAGAGGGAAAGAGGAGCACTTCCTGGACCTCCAAGGAGCCCGTCAGAGAGGGAAGGAAGGAGTTCATAAAAGAGTAATTCAACAAGTGTACTAGTCTGCAATGAGTAAAGTCAACTCGTATTTCATATCAGAAAATGACATGCCAAAATTTAACCTCTTAACCCCCGCCTGAACCGAGGGAATTTTTTCCAGTTCAGCTTTACCCAAATCTAAAAGCTTCTGGACTGGAGAGCAACAGTGTAATGCCTCATTTGAAAGCTGAGATCTACAAAAGTGATCGTAACTTTTTTGTCACATCGCCAGTGTTTTCGTCACATTTTTTTTGGTTGTGTCTTTTATTCATCCCTTTTTTTCATTGCGGTTTGTCATGTTTTTGTAGCTTTTTGTTGCATTTTCATCCTTGTTTTTAACGCTATTTTGATGCTTTTTTTTAAAGCTTTCATATTTGGGTAAAGCCAAACTGGTTTCAGGTTGGGGTTTGGACACGTGTCATGATTTCATGTGGCCCCTTTGAGGAGAACGAATTCCTGAGTATGTACAAAAAAAGTACGTCTCCAGCCCATTCCTGTGCGGCGTTATGGATTTTTAAAAAAATAACCAGTTTGCTAACTCCAGCCACTAGGGGGCAGCTTAAATTAAAAAAAGAAAGAATTCCACACGTGTCCAGAAGAGGGCACTGACATAATAAGAGATCAGGATATAAACAGCATATTATAGCCACGTGATAAATGGTCAGTCTGCCCCAGGGCGGCTGTGGCTACAATAGTAAGTTACTGCCATTGAATGTGGAGTGAATGAATAATGACTTAATGTAGCACTTTGAGAAGCATGTGACACAGGCTGATAAAGCACAATAAGTCTAAGCTGTTATTTATGAGGTCACAGTCCTTTACAATATAATGCGGCCAGTGACCCGCCGTGGGGGCTGAATTTCGCCCTCGACCCTGACGACTTCGACACCCCTGAACTGAAGTTTGCTTCTTTGCAGAGAGATACAAACTGCAGCCTTGAAGAAGCTGATTGGATAGTTGTATATGAAATAACTGTCTCAAAGGAATCATCTTCGCCATCTGACACCAGTGACTCATTCCACTCTTGTTTGTATCCATTGTCATGCTGGATACAGTGTTACGATATCTTATTGTTTTAACCTCCTAACACATTTATTTCAGCGTTTTGACAGTTTTTTCTTTTTTGAACATTTCTGTAGACTTTAAAAGCCGAGCAGAGAGCGCCCTTGTGTCAGAGCCTCCTTGTGTGCGTAAACATGTGACGCACTCTGAATAGCGGTGAGCAGACGTGCGTGGGCACTTGTGAGTAAAGTATTGACTGCTGCTGGCACTCGTCCTTCATGTCTTCTTTGAAAGGTTACCTCCGCCGCTCCTGTGAGTCACTCCGCTTGCCCGTCTCCGGGAGCTCCGATGTCTTCTAAGTGACGCAGGAGGAATGACTCACGGTTCAAACTCAGAAACGGAACAGGAGAGTCTAAAAATGTTATGTGTTTTTTGTTTGTAGACCATCCTGGTGGGAGACAGCGGCGTGGGGAAGACCTCGCTCCTGGTGCAGTTCGATCAGGGTAAATTCATCCCCGGATCCTTCTCGGCCACGGTGGGCATCGGGTTCACGGTGAGCAATGAAAAGAAAAGTCCAAAAAGTGACAACATGGCAGCAACAACACGAGGAAAATGGTCCGTTTAGTCTTAGCTTTCAAATGAGCTGTTACTCTGGCCTGTAAGCTGTAACCTTTTAGATTTGGGTAAAGCTGAAATGGAGAAGATGCACTCGGTTAAGCCGGGGGTTAAGAGGTAACGTCTTAGTTTTAATGTCAGAGCAAAGAAAAAAGAGCAAACACCTTTGCCATGCTTATTTAAGGAGGTTAATTCGAGTTATTTCTTGGAAATTATTACTACAGCACGGTGCTCCGTTGTCTTTCACACGCTTATTCATTCATAAATATTGACATGTTTGGTATCCACGTGTAGCATGAAAGGTGTGATCAAGATGACGCTGTAATCCAAATATGGTCATTTCCTTCGTGGGAAACAGCATCGGCTAAAGACGATTTGGAAACGGTACAAAAGCGGCCGTTTTGGACTTGACAATATCTTTAAAGTGTTTTTCTAAGGGATTTTTTTCCAATTATTCCTATCAGATGAATTTGAACTTTGAACTGCAACACTAATATATATCTTGTTCAAAAACAACAAGATCCAAAATCCTAGTGATTGGCGAGTGAAGTCTTGTAACACTTTGGGCCTTTCCGAAACCGCTCCCTCCTCCCTCACCCCCTAACACTCAGTCTGCTCGAGCCCGCGGAGTGGAGTTCTGTCCGAAATGGACCCCTCAGTGAGGGGGGGTGGGACCCCTCAGAGGGGGGAGTGGGAGAAAAGCTCCTTCTCAGCGAGTCTGCATCGACACCACACTTAACAGGTGTGTGTTACACCGGAGAGCAGTCCCACAAGCAACACACCAAACAACTTTAGTTCCGCCTTTATTTAGGGCCTAAGTGTTCATTTCAACAACTTTATCGTCATATAGACGTTTATTAATGAAAAAGAAAGCGACAGTGAGACTTAATATGAGGAAAGGTTCTCACTTGTGAGTTTGAATAAGCTAAATGATATAATGTAAATATGACATATTTGAATCTGAATTACTTTGTTAACTCATAAGAGAACCTTTTATTTATTTAAAAGTATGATCAGTCAAATTTGTGATTTTTGCCACATCGTGAGGGAGAGGGAGAGTGCGTCTGTTGAGTGAACGCTGGAGGTGCCCTCACTGAGGCCTGAGTGGAAGGGTGTAGGGGAAGGGAGGAGGGAATGGTTTCGGAAAGGCCCTTTGAGACTTTCTTACCAAAAAAGTGTTGTATGCTTTGAAGTCTCTGAG
This sequence comes from Gobius niger, assembly GCF_951799975.1. NCBI lineage: Eukaryota > Metazoa > Chordata > Actinopteri > Gobiiformes > Gobiidae > Gobius > Gobius niger. The sequence goes on along the minus strand of NC_136870.1, from coordinate 403,950 downwards.
CCGTTTCATTCTGTTTGAACACTGACCTCTTGTGGACAAACTCATTTTGACACTATTTGCTGTAGATGGCACTCCTTTCCCTCGCCTGATCAGCTCCACGTCTGCTTTTGTGTCTGTTCAAAAGCAGGACTTTGTAAAGAAAAAGAAAATATATAACATGTATTCTGGCTCACAGCCACTTTCTCCACATGAACACAGTAAAATGGTAAATGTGTGAAATACAGCACATTTATTTATCTATGACTAATGATTTACATCGCTATGTGGACGAGGAAACATCCGTTGTTTAGGCCTCGCCGCTAAAGGCAGCTCAGTGAGACGCTCTGAGCAGATGACCCGCTTTAAGACACGATACGCAGCTCACAGATTGAAGCCGTTTTCGAGACAGTCACGTGACCAGGTGTTTCTGAAAGAGGCTCCGACGCAGTGTTTCGAAGCATCTGCTTCAGGAAGAGCGATACAAGCTCCGAAGCGCTGAGTTTTCTGGCCATCACTACAAAATCCCCATCTGACAAGATCTTTGTAATTAATATGCCAACAAAGTAAAACCCTAAATCAGGGGTCCTCAAACTTTTTTCTCTGGGGGCCACATTGTCGTTCCTGACTGTGATGGAGGGCTGGGCCGGGTTGGCTATAACAGGGTGGCGGGTCAGACAAAGAGCGGTTCAGAAGCCCCTTATAAGAGACCAACAGGCCCGGTTAGAACCATGAGGCCGTCCTTCTGTGGACCCACCACCTGCAGGAGGAGCCATAAGGAGCTGGTGCACAACGGAAAAGTGAAAGAAAATGGATGGATGGATGGATGGATGGATGAATTATATAGGGCTTCACTTTAAAATTTAAGTAGCCCAACTTTGCAGCATGTCTTGGCGGAACTCCAACAAAATCTCAATCTTAAATATTTGATTGAGTGGAGGACTACAACTCTGCAGCACACTCCATGGTTCTGAAATCCGTGCATTAAGACAACAGTGGAACACGCTGGGAGCACTTACACAAATGTGACCTTGAACAACCACTCTTTACTCAGCCATAAACCACATTATCTTGTTCTGTCAGCGCCGTCCGTGACCAAAGAGCTTTTCATGTGCCCTTGCAATTCTTACAGACTTTTCCTTCAAACGTATATGAAGAGCAGTAGGCTTTTCCAAGCTGATTAGGAAACATCCGATTCCTTTTAAAAACCGTCATTGTTCCTTTGCATTTGGAAAGTCTATCCTTTTCAATGGACTATTTTGAGCTTTTTACCATGTTACAATGTTCTTTCAAAAACAGACCTGGACAGACCTGAATTATTATCATTATTATTTTGAAAGGATTTTAAGTATCTCATTTCCAAGTTGTAAAAGAATAGATAACATTCAAATCCACGCTCTGTATCATGGATTTTTCTGAGTGCTCTTTCTTTGTCGTTCCACAGAATAAAGTGGTGTCGGTGGACAACGTCAAAGTCAAACTGCAGGTCAGTCAACGCCTCCCTCTCATTTCGGAACCCAAATCCAGCAGGTGCTATTTTTGGAACAGTGGCCGGCCTCCTCTTTCAGTGTTCTGTTTGTTTCTTTCAGATTTGGGACACGGCTGGACAGGAGCGCTTCAGGAGCGTCACGCACGCCTATTACAGAGACGCACACGGTGAGAATTCAAATGTACCGTGCATAATTATGGCTTATGCACCTGGCATCAAATAAGCAGGAACCTCCCTCTCTCCTGGTACAGCTGCCTTTTTCTGTGAACTACATGTGTGGTTGCTGCTCCACATTGTTTTACTGGTTGCTTTTGTACGTGTTTTTGTGGAGGTTCAGCTGATTTTTTCCATAATAGTCCAGAAGAAACAGCTAGCTTTTGAGCTAAAGACCTTGAGACCTACAAATTTGTTCTTCTGAAACACTGAAGAGGCACCAAGAGCCCCCACACCTGCCTAACAGAGGAGGCGTCACAAGAAGAGCTACAGGAAACAAAAAGGGACAAACGAGGAAGTATCCGGGCAAGACTCACAGCTACGCCACACAGTTATGCCACACATGCCGTCTGTCCCTTCTGTTGCTGTCTGGCTAATGGATGTTCACTGGAGAAAGCTCTTCCCAGAAGATGGTGAAAGACTGTTGTGGAGCGGAGGGAGCTGTGCAGGAGGAAGAAGAAGGAGGTGGAGGAGCTGACCAGTGCAGGACACCACGCTCTGAAACAGGGACAAACCCAGGAGGCAGTGTACCGTTTCAGAGGATCAGAGGAGACTGAAGCCAGCCAGGCTTTTTCCTGGTGCTACGGTTTCCCCGATCTCCATAAACATGCTGGTCAGGTTGAATGGCAAAATGAAGCACTTACTTACTTACTTAAAGGACCATTTATTCTCTTCAGGGATTGTGTTGGTTTGCATAATGGTTTGTGGGCACTTCTATTACGTAACAAAATCTAGGAAAGGAGAGCACTTCAACACTACAAGTAAACAAAGTGGACAGGATTACTCCAAGCTGTGTGACTGAAGCATAGCACTGATATTTTTGAGGAAAAAACATGGTTATGGGCGGGGCGTTATGACCTAAAATGTGTATCACAATATAAATTCACACTGGTGTAACTGTTCCCCCGGCCTAATGGCATGCTCAAAAAATGACATGTATGAATTGTATGAGATCAATCAATCAAACTTTATTTATAAAGCGCTTTTCATACCGAAAGGTATCACAAGGTGCTTTACAGATTACAACATTTAAAACAATACGCCTGGCACACCCTCCCATATATATATATATTTTATATATTAGGATTATAAATAGATTAGTCAGTTAAAAGCTAAGCTCAAAAGGTGGGTCTTGAGCTGCTCTTAAAAACATGAACGTTCTCTGCAGCCCTGAGCTCCTCCTCAGCCCTGAGCTCCTCCTCAGCCCTGAGCTCCTCCTCAGCCCTGAGCTCCTCCTCAGCCCTGAGGAGGAGCTCAGACCTGAGCTCCTCCTCAGCCCTGAGCTCCTCTACAGCCCTGAGCTCCTCCTCAGCCCTGAGCTCCTCCTCAGGTGGTTCCAGAGGCGAGGGCCGTAACACTGGAAAGTCGCCTCACCATGAGTCTTTCTGTTGACTTTAGGAATAACTAGGAGACCCCTGAGGAGGAGCGAAGGGGCCGTGAAGGTTCGTAAGGTAAAAGCAGTTCTGAAAGATAAGAAGGACCAAGACCATGAAGACATTTAAAAAACATTAAAAGAACTTTAAAATCGATCCTGAAACACAAGGGGCCAATGCAGCGATTCTCAAACCGGTGTAATGTGGTCCCGCCTCCTGGTCTTCATCAGGTGTAATGTGGTCCCGCCTCCTGGTCTTCGTCAGGTGTAATGTGGTCCCGCCTCCTGGTCTTCGTCAGGTGTAATGTGGTCCCGCCTCCTGGTCTTCGTCAGGTGTAATGTGGTCCCGCCTCCTGGTCTTCGTCAGGTGTAATGTGGTCCCGCCTCCTGGTCTTCAGGACATGAGCTGCTGAATTTTGTAAAAGTTGTAAACCTGAGATCCTCTTTTTGGGAAGACCAGAAAGCAGGGCATTACAGTAGTGGATGTGACTGGTGATAAAAGCATGCATGAGCGTCTCTGTGTTGGCCCAAGAGAGAATGGGGCGACTCTGGCCATGTTCTTTAGATGGTAAAAACCTGTCTTTGTGATATTCTTAATGTGTGGAATAAAAGTCAGCTCAGAGTCAAAGATCACACCCAGGTTCTTCACCTGTGAGGAAGGATTCATAGACAGTGACTGTAGTTTGGGTAAAAGTCTCTCTCTCTGGGCCGATGATTAACATTTCAGTTTTGTCCTGGTTAAAGCAGTACTAAGTAACTTATTTACCTTAATAAATCCTTTCCGTAGTCCCTGTGGGGGTGATACAAGTGTTTATGGGATGATTGGAGGGTCTTTCATCTCCCCCTGGTGTCTCTGGCCAGAAAACCATGTTTGCAACTTGGACACGAAGTCCTGGTTGAGTTTTTCTGACTGCTGAAGTTTGAGGTCATTGGTACCGGCGTGGATCACTACTGTGGAGATTGTAGGATGATTTTGGAGGATGTTTGGGACAGAGTTATTGATGTCCTGCACGAGAGCACCTGGGTGGCAGGAGGTGTGGCCGTTGATGACTCTCACATCGCGCACCATCGACGTACCGAGCACAAGCACTGATGGATTTGGCTTCACCACGGCCAGAGCCGGGCTCCGATCCACAACCACAGCGGCAGCGCGCTCAGGCTCCGTGCGGTTCAGCGCGGGCCCGGACGGAGTAGCAGGCGTTTCCCCCCGCTCATCCCGAGCACTCGGCCCCAGCATGCACGGAGGGGAGGCGGTGGAGGCCCCTGGGCCATCGGCAGTTTGCGGACTCGAGGTGCGCGATGAGTTGCTCTGGTCTCCGGGCAGTGTCTGTGTACCACACTCACATGATGTTCGTGGGCAGCCCAAGTCCGGAAACTGGCTCTCATGCCATAAGCCTCCAGGTGGTGATCTGACCGAAGCTGGCAGTCCGCTGCCGGTGGAAAGCCGTCGAGGGGGGGTCTCGGACTGAGTTAGCCCCGGCTGCGTTGCATGACGAGTGGGCAGAGGAGGAAAATTCTCGTTGTCCAGGATGTCGAATCTGTTTTCCAGCGCTCCGCCATCGGCGTGATGGGGGGCAGACTTACAAGGAGCTTTGCTGGCTCCAGGGACTACTATCCACTTGTCTGACTTCCGTGGGGTCGAACTAGTTGGACGTTTGGGCTTAGTATCGATTTGGAGCCAGTAGTTCACACTGCCGGGGACATGGCAGGAGGCGGCCTGCTGACGTGGACAGGTAGCGTCATTGGAGACGTCACCGGAAGAATGCACCGTGTCAGCGAGCTCCGCACTGGTGGGACTGGTTTGAGTTTTCCCACGATTATCTCCGAGTCCCTTTCCTCCTGGATTTTAAACAACATGGAAATCCTCTGCTCCAGATCAGCAAATCTTTGGCTCAGATCAGCACAGTCCCTGCAACTGGGCGTGGAGGTGAGCGTAGTAGCCATAAGCTAGCTGCCGGTTAGCACAAGTCCACGCTGAGGTTAGCCTCCGGTTAGCACAAGTCCACGCTGAGGTTAGCCGCCGGTTAGCACAAGTCCACACTGAGGTTAGCCTCCGGTTAGCACAAGTCCACGCTGAGGTTAGCCGCCGGTTAGCACAAGTCCACACTGAGGTTAGCCTCCGGTTAGCACAAGTCCACGCTGAGGTTAGCCGCCGGTTAGCACAAGTCCACGCTGAGGTTAGCCGCCGGTTAGCACAAGTCCACGCTGAGGTTAGCCGCCGGTTAGCACAAGTCCACACTGAGGTTAGCCTCCGGTTAGCACAAGTCCACGCTGAGGTTAGCCGCCGGTTAGCACAAGTCCACACTGAGGTTAGCCTCCGGTTAGCACAAGTCCACACTGAGGTTAGCCGCCGGTTAGCACAAGTCCACGCTGAGGTTAGCCTCCGGTTAGCACAAGTCCACGCTGAGGTTAGCCTCCGGTTAGCACAAGTCCACGCTGAGGTTAGCCTCCGGTTAGCACAAGTCCACGCTGAGGTTAGCCGCCGGTTAGCACAAGTCCACACTGAGGTTAGCCTCCGGTTAGCACAAGTCCACGCTGAGGTTAGCCTCCGGTTAGCACAAGTCCACGCTGAGGTTAGCCGCCGGTTAGCATAAGTCCACGCTGAGGTTAGCCTCCGGTTAGCACAAGTCCACACTGAGGTTAGCCTCCGGTTGGTAAAAACGAACGGGAACCCTGAGGTTTGAGAGAAAGTTTTGTTAAAATCAGCTAAAACTGCACTTGTGTAAGAGCTCGTCTGAGCTGGCAACGAAAACGCAGACGGCGATTGAAGGACTGTATATGACCTGACTGTGTCTCCACAGCTCTGCTTTTGTTGTATGACATCACCAGCAGATCTTCCTTCGACAACATCAGGGTGAGTAACAACTTTAGGTCTGGCAGACAATTGGCATTTAGACTCCACCATTTTGACCAAAATAATATAGTAATAATATTTTATATAGGGCTGAAACGACAAATCAACTATTTTAGTAATCGATGAATCGTTTTCTGGTTCACACAGACTTAAATGGAGCAAAAATGACATTAAAAATGTAGTATTTTTGATGAAAACCTACTGTGTTTTTATAGTTGGGGTCTGTAGTTTTTTGTACATTTAAAATTTCATGAATAGAGCCTCCAACAAACCCTTTTAGTTTACTCCATCAACACATCCTCAAGCAGCGCCACTTAAGCTATAAACTATAAAATCTACGTGTCACTGACGGCTGGTGAACATGGGCCTGTAGATACTCTCTGTCACTGCATCCAACAGATCAGTTTGTGGATGCAAAACAACTTTATCCAACTAAACTCAGACAAAACTGAGATCATTGTTTTTGGCCCACAGGCACAAAGAGAAAGTGTTATCAGTCACCTTGAGTCTCTCTCTCTAAAACCAAAAAATCAGGTTAGAAATCTAGGAGTAATCATGGACTCAGACCTGAACTTAAACAGCCACATCAAAGCAACAACATCAGCAGCTTTTTACCATCTGAAAAACATTGCTAAGATCAGAGGAATAGTGTCAAAACCAGACTTAGAGAGACTTATCCATGTGTTTGTCTCCAGCAGGTTAGATACTGTACCGGCTGCTCACTGGCCTCTCTAAACGAGCTATCAGACAGCTACAGTACATCCAGAACGCTGCTGCTCGAGTCCTGACAAGAACCAGGAAATACGACCATATTAGTCCAGTGCTCCGGTCTCTGCACTGGCTTCCTGTCACTCAGAGAATAGACTTTAAAACAGCTCTGCTTGTTACAAGTCTTTTCATGGTTTAGCTCCAAAGTCCATCTCTGACATGTTAGAGCCGTATGAACCATCTCGGGCCCTGAGAACTTCAGGGAGGGGCCTCCTGGTGGTTCCCAGAGTCAATAATAAACACGGTGAGGCTGCGTTTCAGTTTCATGCAGCTAAAATCTGGAACAGTCTTCACGAGGATGTGAGACAGGCCTCAACTCTGACAATGTTCAAATCCAGGCTGAAAACAGTTCTTTTTACCAATGCATATGACTGAAAGTATTTTATCTGCACTCTTGCCTTTAACTGTAATTGATTAATTTTATGTTGATGTTTTTATTGATTCTATTTGTTTTCAACTGTGAAGCACTTTGAATTGCCTTGTGTATGAATTGTGCTCTACAAATAAACTTGCCTTGCCTTGCCTTGCCTAAAACTCCTACACCATTCACTGCCAAGCGATTAATCCTAAAAATAATCGATAAATTAATCGATTGCAAAATAATCATTAGTTGCAGTTGTTTTATTTAGTGGTGGAACTGGGAATTACATTTTGTATTGAGTTAATTACAGGCCTGTAATTAATTAATCACAATTAATCACATTGAAAACCAAAAACCTAAATGATTCAATAATTAGAGAGAAGCATCAGTTTAACCACAAATGTATTTATTATTGTTAATCTGTATAGTTATTCAAGTAACAGAGGCAAAATGTATCTATAGCTATTGAGCTTTAAGTGCTTTAGGAACTCAGATCACTCATGTAACCTGTAGAGTAGACAACTTAGACAACTTAGTCAACTTAGACAACTTAGACAACTTAGCTACATAAAAAAAAAAGCATTCTCTGAATCACAAGCTCCATTACGCTGCTTGTTTAATGGAAATCGGCCTCATATTCAGTGGATATAGTTACTGTCTCAGATGGAGAACCTAATGTGTCTTTGTGGCAGGCCTGGCTCACGGAGATCCACGAGTACGCTCAGAGCGACGTCGTCATCATGTTGCTGGGAAACAAGGTGAGAGTGGGAAGCACAGGATGTCCGTGCTCAACTTTCTACACCCCTGACAATGTCTGATTCAGGATGCCGCTGTGTTTAGAATAGAAGGGCTTCCAGAGACACTTTTATCCTTTTCCACTCGTTTGGTTTTATTCAGCCTCAGAGATGGCGCTTAGATTTGTCAAGCTTCAATTTCTTATTGGGGCGGCACGGTAGCGCAGTGGTTAGCGCTCACACCTCACAGCAAGAAGGTCCGGGTTCGATTCCCACCAGGACGGGGCCTTTCTGTGTGGAGTTTGCATGTTCTCCCCGTGCCTGCATAGGTTTCCTCTGGGTACTCCGGTTTCCCCTACTACTAAAAACATGTACAATAGATTCCCCTCTGGGGCCAGGACTCCCCTGAAAAAGAAATTCTAATCTCAGTGGGACTATCCTGGTTAAATAAAGGTCAATAAAATAAAAATAAAACATAAATTGTAAGAGGGCATTATTGCCTAGGGCTAGGTACAATTAAACGATACCAGTATGGTATAAAAAAAAAGTTTAGGTACTGCTGGTATTGAAAAGATTAAAGCGTCGAAAGCAGGTACCGTAAAAATATGACACCGCTAGAGACAAAGTTTTGAAATAGTTTCGTTAGGGACAGCATTCAGCTCAGATCAATGATGAATGCAATCTGCAGAAAACGACTTGATTTTCTTTTTGTTTGTTAGTAAACCATCCTCAAAGCTGTACAGCACACAGGTGGATGGCGAGGATTCCTGATTTGCTCTCTGTCTTTGTTGTTGTTTTCCTTCAGGCGGACATGAACAGTGAGCGAGCCATCCGGAGAGACGAAGGGGAGCGACTAGCCAGAGTAAGCCTTTTGGTACAACCTCCAGACAATAAACCGAAAAACAACAATTCACTATGATTCTTTTGTTTGTCTTAAGGAATATTCTGTCCCTTTTATGGAGACAAGCGCAAAGACCGGAGTCAATGTCGAGCTGGCTTTCACTGCAGTGGCCAAGTGAGTGCATTTTTATCACGCCAATAAGAGTGGGCACCAGAATTGCCTTTTTTGTTTTTTACAGCGACAGGTTTGTAATAATTCACTTCTTTGTTTTTTGCTGTTGATGCTTTTAGAGATCTGAAGAGCCGGGCCATCCAACACCCCAATGAACCCAAGTTTAAGATCCACGAGTACATCGAAGCAAAGAAGGAGAAGTCCGGCTGCTGTAGCTACTTCTGAGCCCCTCCCCTTTAATTCAGACGTCTGTCAGAGCTGCGAGGACGGGAACATATCATCCCTTCAAGTCACTCAAAATGACTAAACTGTTTTTCCTTTCGGGAACACCCAGATGATCTCAAATATGGGCCATGCTTTAAAGTTGAAAGACTTCTTCAACCGTTTTTTCCTTTATCTTTTAAATTTTTCTTTTTTCTTTTAAATGCCAGTCTGAGCTAGCCTGGCCAGCCACACTCTCCTGCTCTTAAAAGTCAGATGATTTAAATGTGTAACGCGGCTCTCCAATGCAGAGGACAATCAAATCGTCTATCATTCAGAACAAACTTCTCTGACAAGCAATTAAAATAGTTTTGTTGATTTGTTGTTGATATTTTCAGTGCAATATTTCTCGTTAAATTGGATATATCCGCCATGTTGGAAGGACTATGAGTTTCTCTGATGGGCTCACCCACCCTTCAGAACTCACAGAGATCGCGCTGACTTACCAGACCACACGTCTTTACAGAGGACCGGAAAAGGCATGTAGTCTGACTGGCCAGGCTAGATGAAAGTCTGCACCTTTACATGTCTGGATGTGAGAAAGGTTGTATGCCCCCTCGTCCCCGGTTTACAGCCCCGGGAGGTGCGATTTTCCGGATAACGATGCCTTTTCTGATCCAAAGGTGGGACTTGTTGGTCTCTATGACACGCCCATTGTCCTAATCCGTGAGGTGATTCTTCCTCTTGCAGTGATCTGAAATAGCAGACTTTAGCGGTTCCTGTTCTGCCATGAGGATGACACTTCTGAGGAAACAGAACCGAGCCGAAACACACATGAAACAGCTGTAAGATTTGAACTCTGTTGGATTGAATATTTACCGTGTTGTGGTAAGGTAGCCTGGCTAGCTTTACAAGAGCAGTAAGGACAAGGACTGGGTACCGCTTAACGATACCAGTACAGTATCAAACAGTCCTACTGGTAAAAAAAATATAAAAGTATTGACAGAAAGGAGGTACCAAAACAAAACAAATAAATATATATATATATATCTTTAGCGACAAAGATTCAAAACCTGCTGGGTTCAGGGACAGCATTAAAGGAAGTGACTTGGTTCTTTCACCTCAAATGAATGGGATGAATGAACAGTATTGTTCTGTTTTCTGGTTCTGGAGGACAAATATTTTAGTATAGGTATCAGAAAAAGTATCGTTCAGGTGTTGGTATCGTAAACCAAGTATCGTTAGACTAGTGATGTCATGGTACCCAGCCCTTGTAACGACTGGGACCCGCTTTACGGCAAATCATTTCTCCCACAGATTTGTTGTCGAAACCAGGGGCGAGTACTTTTTACTTCTACTTCAGTAATATTTGGAAATAATTCTACTCTTACTTACATTTGCTTTTCCTTGCTTTTCCTCCATGAGTAATTCTGCATGTAAGCAAGTGGATTTTTCATATGTCCGCTCAGCGATCAGTGCTGAGATTTCCGGAGGTGACACACAGTATTTTGCTATACGCAGAGAAAAAACATTTTACCAAAATAATAATAGTCTCTGACATATCGACATGCAGTACATATACAAACCCAGGTTTACATGTCCAATATTAAGCTGAACTTTCTATATCAAACTGTTCATACATTTGAACGCTTGCCTTAACAATTCCAAACTGGCTGCACATCAGATTTTCTATTACAAGCCAAAAGACCCCTCCAGTGCTGCAGCCATGCCCCAGGCAGCCGAGCTGAAGGCGGGGCAGCCCAGGCAGCTCCGGGACAGGGAGTGGGTGCATCTGAACCATCCTGTACAGATTTCACGTTGAGTGGACTTCTTCAAGGTTTACTTTTTAAAATGATGTTTCTACTTTTGCTTTGGTGTACGTTTTAATGCTGTGTTGCATGTTTACTGGATTGCATGAGAAATTGGGAGCAATCCCCTTTTTATGATTTTATGATTTTTAACCGTTACCATGGGATGCACCGATCCGATATACTGGCATCAGATGTCGGAGCCAATATGGGAAAAAATACAATATCGGGTGTCTATTCCAAATATCTGATACTGAACCGATGCCTGTTTTTCACCAAACTAAATGGAAGTGAATATGGACATGCTGTACCTCATTTAGAAGCTCTGAATCTGGATAAGAAGAAGAAGATCTTTATTTATGTAGCGCCTTTCACAGACATGGTCACAAAGCGCTTTACATGAGACAATTGTACATTCACTCCATACTCTGTGATGGTAAACTACGTTTGTAGCTTCAGTTTCCCTGGGGGAGACTGACAGAAGCGCTTTCACGACTACACACGTCTGCACCAACCATACATACACTCACACACATCATTCATCCTGGCCTATTGTACATGTTTTTAGTGGTAGGGGAAACCGGAGTACCCGGAGGAAACCTACGCAGACACGGGGAGAACATGCAAACTCCACACAGAAAGGCCCCGTCCAGGTGGGAATCAGGGGGACCTTCTAGCTGTGAAGCGAGAGCGCTAACCGCTGCGCCACCGTGCCGCCCATAAGGAGAAAGTCCATTTTAATGTTATTCCATTACAGTTTATCAATAGATATTATTGATCATTAATAGCTAAGAAGAGAAGAAATGAGGACCATTCAACTTTTCACACACAGCAAGACATTTTTAAGAAAGTCCCTTGGTATCGTTTAATATCAGATATGGGTCGATACTCAAAGCATCAGGAGCGGTGCATCCCTGGCTACGAACGCCATCTTGAGGACTTTTGATTCAGAAACAAAACAAAGATTTAGTTTTAGGTCTGTTGTACGCCGTTTTCATGGCGACAGTGTCTATTTATTTTTTACTTACATTTAGGAATCCTCATCATGTTTACAGTGTGTCACCATAGCAACTCAAAGTGATGTCAATGAGAACTATAAGCAGAGTCATACTGAGATGGAGCAAAGGTCAGAGTTCTAAAGTTTTAACGCTGAAAATGGAGATGTTTTGACCTGATTTGTGGTTAATATCTTATTACTTTCATTTCTGGTCCGAACCACATGAACATGAACAACAAACAGGGTCGACAAAAGTGGCTACTTAACCTCTTATTCTCGCCTTACCCAAATCTAAAAGTGCCTCGACTGGAGTTTACAGCTTATATAGGCCAGGGTAATGTCTCATTTGAAAGCAAAGAGAAACTGATCCAAGCTCTTTTGTCGCCGCCTTTACTTTACTACTTTACACATATTTTCAGAAACTAAAAAGTCTTAGCTTTCAAATCAGGCATTGCACCAGACTACAGGCTGTAAATGAAAACGTGACCAAAAAAAACAACAAAAAAGTGACTGAGGCAACAATGAGACAAAAAACGTTTAGATCAGTTTTGTCGGTCTTAGCTTTCAAATGAGGTGTGACACTGGCCCATAGGCTGTAAAGAAAAACGCCAGGAAATAAGCGAATTAGGCAAAGACGTGCCAGAAACGCAACAAAAATGTGACAAAACTGTGACATAAAAGCGGCGACAGGCCTTTCAAATGAGCCGTTAAACTTTGAGATTTGGGTAAAGCCGCACTGGAGAAAATGTGCTCGGTTATGGCGGGGGGTAAGAGCTTAATCAGAAATCAAACCTGAGTATGAGTTGTAAAGGCCCACTCTGGCCATTTTGAAATTCTTGAACTGAACTGTAACCTATTGGAAGTATTGATGAGTGACGCAGACAGGTACTTTGTTGTACTGTAGTACAATAGTATTATACAGGAGTCCGACTCATTTCCAATACTATACTAGTGCAGCTTACAAACTTCTGATGTCTTTAAAACAGCTCAGCATTGATCATTTGACACGATATGCAATTTTCAAACCATGACTCAGGTTTGCTGATTTTTTTTTTCCAAAAGTACAGATTGTGGCCAAACGTGTATATTGTCCACTGTGCTGCTACATGTTTCTCTATGTGTTATATGCTGCATAAGAATAAACTATTTTAATTGATATGCTCATGTCTACGATGATGTGGATGAATGATCGACTGCAGTTCTCGAGTTCTCTCGATAAACTCTGCAGATCGATGGTTTGTTTAGAATACAGATTCTTCCATACGACAACAAAGGCAAGTAACGAAGAGTAGCTTTATCACACAGTGCTTATTCTACTGCAGTGATATCATACTGAAGTATCTGATTCTTTGTGTAGTAGTAGTGGAACAAAATGTGTTTATCTTAGTTTACGATGTATTGAAATAGGACAATTATGGGAAGAAATTGTTCATCTACGTGGAAAGCATTTGTATCAATTGCATGAACTCTCAGGCTGGTTTTCCTGCATTTCTGAGACACTGACCCCGAAAAGTGACCCTGTGAGAGGTGAAATGTGCCTATAAGACGTCCCTGTGAAGGATTGGCATGTTAAAAATGTGTTTGAAAAGTTAACAATGAGTTATGACATGAAAAAAAAACAGCCTTTAAAGGCCCATTCCTGATATTTGTATTAAAATAATGAAAGAGGAAAATGTTAATTTAGGTCCAAACTCATTCCTTACACACTTTTGCAGGATCCCAATTCTTCACAGGGACGAGTTTATCGGCACATTTGCAGAATGTGCACAGAAATGTTAGAAAAGTATGTTCATGAAATTGATACAGATGTTTTATAAATAGCAGTGTTAGGGGAGAAGACTTTGAAATTGTATTTAGATACTGAATACTGAATATTTTCCTTAAAATGTATTTTGTAACATATTTCGTTACTTTGTCTAATCAGAGTCCTGTATTCTGAATACTTTGAATACTTTCACATTGATTGTCATTACATTTATGTATACATTTTATGTATAAATATGAAAAATGAAGAGTACGATTGTTGAAACATCTGTTATGAACTCACTTACCATAAATGAGGAACTCTTTAACTCTCTTGGCCAATGGAGCCGCAGACACAGCATCATGTGACACATGTGCAGCGTTTGTATGTGAATAAGGCGTTTAAATCTTTATTATAGGAGGAAAAACAGCTCAACATTCAAAGTTCCTTCTTAATAATGTTGTGCAATACGGAGCTAAAATGTTATGATTGATACTGGGATGTTTTCCCGTGATATTTGGAAAATAACTGTATTGTAAATACTCAAATGAGAGAATACAGAATACAGTTACTCAAATGAGTATTCCCAACATATGTATTTAGTTACCCCCCTTTCCAAGTGTTGAGCAAGTTACTTTAAAATTGTAATATATTGTATACTAGTAGAAACAGCTTTAAAAATGTAATATGTTTGTATTACATTTTCCTGATTCAAAAATGTAGCTAAGTTACACTACTTTGAGTTACTTTTTGAAATATCAACTTAAAATAGTAATGCCAAAACTTTTTTTTCCTTTCTTCTTGTTGTGGTGCCAAGGGTCTGAAAAGGCAGAGTCTCATAAAAGTTTAATGTTATTTATTATTGAGACAGAAGGCTTTCCATAGGTACTGAATTCACCCCAATAAATCCATTATACGAACACCGTGTACGGTGGTAAACCCGCAAACCCACAATACACTGCAATCTTTAGGTTGAACAAAAACACCCATCCATCCATCCCCATCCATCCATCCATCCATCCATCCATCCATCCATCCATCCCCATCCATCCATCCATCCATTTTCTTCCTCTTTATCCGGGGCCGGGTCGCGGGGGCAGCAGCCTCAGCAGAGATGCCCAAACTTCCCGATCCACACACACCTCCTCCAGCTGTTCTGGGGGGACCCCGAGGCCACACCAGGCCAGCTCGGAGACATAGTCCCACCAGCGTGTCCTGGGCCTTCCACAAACCGCCCCAGAGCAGCTGAAGGTCCTGGACAAAGAAAACAAACAACAAAAACACACGATTGGCTTAAAGGAATAGGCCACTGTTTTTACATACTGACATATGTTCTTACCTCACTTTAGTCGAGTTAATATATCCCCGTCTGGTCTTTGTCCGTGCGCTCACACATACGCAGCCTCTCCCACATGTCACATAGCTCCAAAAAAGCTCACGATAGAAGCTACCAAGCTCTTCCACGTGTTCCCTATTTAAATAAAGTTACGTGAATTGTTTTCATGCCAAGTATATTTACACAGAAATGTAACATGTGGATTTTATAAGCAAATAAAAAGGGGGACTATATTGTGAGGCGTAATGATACAGGAGCAGTAACTCCTAAAGACTTCCCCGCTCACTTCCGTCAGTAGAAGCTGTGTGACTTGTAGAGCAGCAGAGAACAGTTGAAGAAGTGTGGATAACTTGTGAACGATGCCTTTTACGTGTATCGTGCCGGGCTGTGATAACAAGCAGAAAGTATATAGTGTAGTAATGTTTCACAGATTTACAACGACACAGGACTCAGGAGCTCCACCATGAGGTAGGAATGTGCAGCACTTTCCCAAAATATATTTTCTGCTTGTTGTGAAAGGCTCTGTACAAGTCACGCAGCTTCTACTGACGGAAGTGAGCGGGGAAGTCTTTAGGAGTTACTGCTCCTGTATCATTACGCCTCACAATATAGTCCCCCTTTTTATCTGCTTATAAAATCGACATGTTACATTTCTGTGTAAATATACTTCGCATGAAAACACTTCACGTAACTTTATTTAAATAGGGAACACGTGGAAGAGCTTGGTAGCTTCTATCGTGAGCTTTTTTGGAGCTATGTGACATGTGGGAGAGGCTGCGTATGTGTGAGCGCACGGACAAAGACCAGACGGGGATATATTAACTCGACTGAGGTTAGGTAAGAACATATCTCAGTATGTAAAAACGGTGGCCTATTCCTTTAATTTAACACAGCCCCAATCTATTATAGAAAACGCTATCTCAATGGCCGCCGCCTGGGCGCCGCCATGTTTATTTCCCATACCGACTTTGAAGCTAAGCAGGGACGGGCCTGGTTAGGACTGGGATGGGAGACCGTTTGGGAACACCAGGAAGCCTGGCGACAGTACTGAGTGTGTGCGTGGTTGGTGCTGGGGGCTGATCCGCCGTCACAACCACGCGAGTGCCCGAGATCTGACTGCCGTGCGTGTGCGCGCAAACAGGGCGTGTGTGGGCGTGTGTGTATGTGTATGTGTGTGCGTGTGCGTGTGCGTGCGTGCCCAAAACCTGCTCAAACAGGAGCCTCTAATCAAACGCGCTGCTCCGACTGATTTCTCCTCCGTGTGAGTAAAAGCGAAAATGAAACTACAACTTAACGAGCGCATGGCCTGCACTGCGTAGTTTTTTTTCTTTTTCTTTTTTTCTTTGCTGCTGTACCATTTGTTTTCTATTTTGCTTTCACGTATTGTGAGCCCAGAGGTACATTTTATTCTAAAGCAGCTTGGAAAGCATTGCCAATTTTATTGTAAGGTTATAAATACTGTCTAACAACGATCATTAGGCTATTTCATTTCAAAACCTACTCATTATTATTTTTGATTGTGACCTACCGGGATGCACCAAACCACGGGTCCTGCACCGTGAACCAAACCGTTAGAGCTGAACCCCTAATATTTATCCATAATTATCCCACTGTCTCTTGACTCCTGTTCCCCGAGTTTAGCGAAAATATTGTGGTTGTAGTTTATAAGAGAGGAGCACGGGTGCATCAAACACTCCAATTGCAGTTTGTTTGAAATTGTTTTTTGCCTTCATTCTTTTACTCATTTGTAGTGGCCATAGTTTTTGGAATGGGTTGGGAACCACTGGTCTACAGCTGAACTGTGTGACGGGTTGGACATTTCTTTGTAATCACTGACAATCTCAGATTATCAAATGAGGAGCCTAGCGAGGCCCGGCCAAAGGCCGGGCCTTTTTGTAACTCGCTACTTTTGTAATACGTTACCCATAATGCACGTGCCTGTGTGTGTGACTGGGGTGAAATATGTCTCACAGGTGCAAAGAAAGATATATTTGACACACTTTAACCTCCAGTGTGGATGTGATGTAAACATGCAGGGGGTGGTTACAAATATGTGAGATGAACCATTTCATAGTATGTGTTGATTACACTAAATAAGGCACGCAGAAGTTTCATACTGAAAAAAAAATACTTTAAACTATTTTTCCTAGATCTCCAAACTTTAAAACGGGTCAGTTTGACCCGTGTCATAACAGGAGGGTTAAGAAGTCAAACTTTCTGGTCCACTACTTTTGACCTAAGTAACTTTCCTCTTACTCGTGTTGGTATTCAGGCTTCTCTACCCACCTGTTTCTGTTGACATTCCCCTCTCTGTATCTGCCCCCTCTGCCCGGGACGAGGCGCTGTTCCCCCGCTGCTCCTCCTCCCTGGTCAGGCAGGAGGTGTGCGACTGTTTACCTCATCGTAATAACACAGCTCGGGGGGAGGGAGCTGGAGCTGACCCGTGGGAGCGCGCGGCCCGTGTGTGTGTGTGTGCGTGTGTGTGTGCGTGTGTGTGTGTGTGTGTGTGTGTGTGTGCGTGCGTGCGTGCGTGCGCGCGCGCGTGTGTGTGTGTGTGTCAGAAGAAACAAAGTCTCCGTTAGCTCCGTGAAGTCACAAGCCAGTTGAGCGGAAGTGAAGCGCTGCGCAACAGGTGCCAGGAGCGCGCGAGACCCTCTCCACTCCACTCAGTCCAAACTTTAGAACAGAACCAACAGGACGTGAAGCACCAGCAAACATGTCGAATCTCAGGCCGAGGCGGTGCGTGCTGGCGAAGGGCTCCGGGGGCTACGGCTTCCACCTCCACGGAGAGAAGGGCAAGACGGGCCAGTTCATCCGGCTCGTGGAGGCCGACACCCCCGCGGCGGCAGCGGGGCTAAAGGCTGGGGACCGGCTGGCCTTCGTCAACGGCGCGAGCGTGGAGGGGGAGAGCCATGCCCAGGTCGTGGCGCGGATACGGGCCACGACCGACGCGCTGGAGCTCATCGTCGTGGACCCGGAGACGCTGGAGCTGCTCCAGAGGCACAACCTGATGTGCAGGGAGGAGTACGTGACGGAGGGCATCCCCGTGCCGGGGCGCGAGGAGCAGGAGGAGCACGAGGAGGAGGAGGGGTACGGGGACGGGAGCGCCAACAGCAGCCGCAGGGCGTCCAGCCCGGTGCCGCTGATGGTGCATGAGGAGAACGGGGAAAGGATTTCGCAGAGGTCCAGCGTGAGCTTCAAGGTAAGGAGGTCAAGTACGATTTCAGAAACGATCTGACCTCAGATAGAGGTCAGGAGGAATAAACCTGGATAGATCTAGATGAGACTATTGTGCACACACTGAGCTTAGGCCAGGAGTCTGCAACCTTTAACCTCTCAACCCCCACCTGAACCGAGCACAGTTTCTCCAGTTTGGCTTTAAAGGTGCAATATGTAACTTTTTATGTGAAAAATAAAAAAGATATATTGATATTTGCGTGTATTTGACCTGTTCGTGACTCGGTGGCGTTCTGGGTGCAGCGTGGCACCTTTGCTTTCCCTCACAGTGGCCTTTATCACGCTCCAGAATCAGTTGTTTTGGGGTTTCTGGCCCTTTTCTGGTACGAACCCCGAACAATATTTGATCCTGGAGCGTCATAGTGAGGGAAAGCAGAGGTGTCATGCTGCACCCATAACCCATAAAAAGGGTCAATGCGCGCAAATAAATGTGTTTTTTTTTTCACATAAAAAGTTGCACAGTGCACCTTTAAGCTTCCTGACACAGTGTCTGAATAGAGATGAAAACGAGACTTAAACGAAGAGGAAAACAAAAAATCGACAAAATGTGACAAAACTGACACAAAAGCCACTAAGGAGCAAACAAAAAAGTTCCTCAAAGTTATGTCATGTGACTTAAAACAAAATGTGACAAAACCACAAAAATAAAACCACGAAAAAGCAATAAAAATGTGACAAAAAAGCTACAAAAAAGCCATTTAAAAAAACACTGGGGGAACAACCATGTGAGGACAAAGATCCATTTAGATCCATTTTGTAGGTCTTAGCTTTCAAATGAGGTGTTACACTGGCCTATAGGCTCCAGTCCTGAAGCTTTCAGATTTGGGTAAAGCTGGGGGTACGAGGTTAAAGGAGCCATTTCAAACCAAGTAAAACTAGGCCTATTATCTCCTACATCCGCAAACAACAATGCATTCAATGATAAATACATGAATCAAAAGAACACATTAGATTTTTTATTTTTGTTTCATGAAATCTCAAAGAGCCGTGAAAGCTCGGGACAAAGTGACCCTACGTAACGTTTTACACAGTCTGGACAAAGTGACCGTACGTAACGTTTTACACAGTCTGGACAAAGTGACCGTACGTAACGTTTTACACAGTCTGGACAAAGTGACCGTACGTAACGTTTTACACAGTCTGGACAAAGTGACCGTACGTAACGTTTTACACAGTCTGGACAAAGTGACCGTACGTAACGTTTTACACAGTCTGGACAAAGTGACCCTACGTAACGTTTTACACAGTCTGGACAAAGTGACCGTACGTAACGTTTTACACAGTCTGGACAAAGTGACCCTACGTAACGTTTTACACAGTCTGGACAAAGTGACCGTACGTAACGTTTTACACAGTCTGGACAAAGTGACCCTACGTAACGTTTTACACAGTCTGGACAAAGTGACCCTACGTAACGTTTTACACAGTCTGGACAAAGTGACCGTACGTAACGTTTTACACAGTCTGGACAAAGTGACCGTAACGTTTTACACAGTCTGGACAAAGTGACCCTACGTAACGTTTTACACAGTCTGGACAAAGTGACCGTACGTAACGTTTTACACAGTCTGGACAAAGTGACCGTACGTAACGTTTTACACAGTCGGGACAAAGTGACCGTACGTAACGTTTTACACAGTCTGGACAAAGTGACCGTACGTAACGTTTTACACAGTCTGGACAAAGTGACCGTAACGTTTTACACAGTCTGGACAAAGTGACCCTACGTAACGTTTTACACAGTCTGGACAAAGTGACCGTACGTAACGTTTTACACAGTCTGGACAAAGTGACCGTACGTAACGTTTTACACAGTCGGGACAAAGTGACCGTACGTAACGTTTTACACAGTCTGGACAAAGTGACCGTACGTAACGTTTTACACAGTCTGGACAAAGTGACCGTAACGTTTTACACAGTCTGGACAAAGTGACCCTACGTAACGTTTTACACAGTCTGGACAAAGTGACCGTACGTAACGTTTTACACAGTCGGGACAAAGTGACCCTACGTAACGTTTTACACAGTCTGGACAAAGTGACCGTACGTAACGTTTTACACAGTCTGGACAAAGTGACCGTACGTAACGTTTTACACAGTCTGGACAAAGTGACCCTACGTAACGTTTTACACAGTCTGGACAAAGTGACCCTACGTAACGTTTTACACAGTCTGGACAAAGTGACCCTACGTAACGTTTTACACAGTCTGGACAAAGTGACCCTACGTAACGTTTTACACAGTCGGGACAAAGTGACCCTACGTAACGTTTTACACAGTCTGGACAAAGTGACCGTACGTAACGTTTTACACAGTCTGGACAAAGTGACCGTACGTAACGTTTTACACAGTCTGGACAAAGTGACCGTAACGTTTTACACAGTCTGGACAAAGTGACCGTACGTAACGTTTTACACAGTCGGGACAAAGTGACCCTACGTAACGTTTTACACAGTCTGGACAAAGTGACCGTACGTAACGTTTTACACAGTCTGGACAAAGTGACCCTACGTAACGTTTTACACAGTCGGGACAAAGTGACCGTACGTAACGTTTTACACAGTCTGGACAAAGTGACCCTACGTAACGTTTTACACAGTCTGGACAAAGTGACCCTACGTAACGTTTTACACAGTCTGGACAAAGTGACCGTACGTAACGTTTTACACAGTCTGGACAAAGTGACCGTACGTAACGTTTTACACAGTCTGGACAAAGTGACCCTACGTAACGTTTTACACAGTCTGGACAAAGTGACCGTACGTAACGTTTTACACAGTCGGGACAAAGTGACCCTACGTAACGTTTTACACAGTCTGGACAAAGTGACCGTACGTAACGTTTTACACAGTCTGGACAAAGTGACCGTACGTAACGTTTTACACAGTCTGGACAAAGTGACCCTACGTAACGTTTTACACAGTCTGGACAAAGTGACCCTACGTAACGTTTTACACAGTCTGGACAAAGTGACCGTACGTAACGTTTTACACAGTCTGGACAAAGTGACCCTACGTAACGTTTTACACAGTCTGGACAAAGTGACCGTACGTAACGTTTTACACAGTCTGGACAAAGTGACCGTAACGTTTTACACAGTCTGGACAAAGTGACCGTAACGTTTTACACAGTCTGGACAAAGTGACCGTACGTAACGTTTTACACAGTCTGGACAAAGTGACCCTACGTAACGTTTTACACAGTCTGGACAAAGTGACCGTACGTAACGTTTTACACAGTCTGGACAAAGTGACCCTACGTAACGTTTTACACAGTCTGGACAAAGTGACCGTACGTAACGTTTTACACAGTCTGGACAAAGTGACCCTACGTAACGTTTTACACAGTCTGGACAAAGTGACCGTACGTAACGTTTTACACAGTCTGGACAAAGTGACCCTACATAACGTTTTACACAGTCTGGACAAAGTGACCCTACGTAACGTTTTACACAGTCTGGACAAAGTGACCCTACGTAACGTTTTACACAGTCGGGACAAAGTGACCGTACGTAACGTTTTACACAGTCTGGACAAAGTGACCCTACGTAACGTTTTACACAGTCTGGACAAAGTGACCCTACGTAACGTTTTACACAGTCTGGACAAAGTGACCCTACGTAACGTTTTACACAGTCTGGACAAAGTGACCCTACGTAACGTTTTACACAGTCTGGACAAAGTGACCCTACGTAACGTTTTACACAGTCTGGACAAAGTGACCCTACGTAACGTTTTACACAGTCGGGACAAAGTGACCGTACGTAACGTTTTACACAGTCTGGACAAAGTGACCCTACGTAACGTTTTACACAGTCTGGACAAAGTGACCCTACGTAACGTTTTACACAGTCTGGACAAAGTGACCGTACGTAACGTTTTACACAGTCTGGACAAAGTGACCCTACGTAACGTTTTACACAGTCGGGACAAAGTGACCGTACGTAACGTTTTACACAGTCTGGACAAAGTGACCCTACGTAACGTTTTACACAGTCTGGACAAAGTGACCCTACGTAACGTTTTACACAGTCTGGACAAAGTGACCCTACGTAACGTTTTACACAGTCGGGACAAAGTGACCGTACGTAACGTTTTACACAGTCTGGACAAAGTGACCGTACGTAACGTTTTACACAGTCTGGACAAAGTGACCCTACGTAACGTTTTACACAGTCTGGACAAAGTGACCGTACGTAACGTTTTACACAGTCTGGACAAAGTGACCGTACGTAACGTTTTACACAGTCTGGACAAAGTGACCCTACGTAACGTTTTACACAGTCTGGACAAAGTGACCGTACGTAACGTTTTACACAGTCTGGACAAAGTGACCGTACGTAACGTTTTACACAGTCTGGACAAAGTGACCCTACGTAACGTTTTACACAGTCTGGACAAAGTGACCGTAACGTTTTACACAGTCTGGACAAAGTGACCGTACGTAACGTTTTACACAGTCTGGACAAAGTGACCCTACGTAACGTTTTACAGAGTCTGGACAAAGTGACCCTACGTAACGTTTTACACAGTCTGGACAAAGTGACCGTACGTAACGTTTTACACAGTCTGGACAAAGTGACCGTAACGTTTTACACAGTCTGGACAAAGTGACCCTACGTAACGTTTTACACAGTCTGGACAAAGTGACCCTACGTAACGTTTTACACAGTCGGGACAAAGTGACCGTACGTAACGTTTTACACAGTCGGGACAAAGTGACCCTACGTAACGTTTTACACAGTCTGGACAAAGTGACCGTACGTAACGTTTTACACAGTCTGGACAAAGTGACCCTACGTAACGTTTTACACAGTCTGGACAAAGTGACCGTAACGTTTTACACAGTCTGGACAAAGTGACCGTAACGTTTTACACAGTCTGGACAAAGTGACCGTACGTAACGTTTTACACAGTCTGGACAAAGTGACCGTACGTAACGTTTTACACAGTCTGGACAAAGTGACCCTACGTAACGTTTTACACAGTCTGGACAAAGTGACCGTACGTAACGTTTTACACAGTCTGGACAAAGTGACCCTACGTAACGTTTTACACAGTCTGGACAAAGTGACCCTACGTAACGTTTTACACAGTCTGGACAAAGTGACCCTACGTAACGTTTTACACAGTCTGGACAAAGTGACCGTACGTAACGTTTTACACAGTCTGGACAAAGTGACCGTACGTAACGTTTTACACAGTCTGGACAAAGTGACCCTACGTAACGTTTTACACAGTCTGGACAAAGTGACCGTAACGTTTTACACAGTCTGGACAAAGTGACCGTACGTAACGTTTTACACAGTCTGGACAAAGTGACCCTACGTAACGTTTTACACAGTCTGGACAAAGTGACCGTACGTAACGTTTTACACAGTCTGGACAAAGTGACCGTACGTAACGTTTTACACAGTCTGGACAAAGTGACCCTACGTAACGTTTTACACAGTCTGGACAAAGTGACCCTACGTAACGTTTTACACAGTCTGGACAAAGTGACCCTACGTAACGTTTTACACAGTCTGGACAAAGTGACCGTACGAAACGTTTTACACAGTCGGGACAAAGTGACCGTAACGTTTTACACAGTCGGGACAAAGTGACCGTACGTAACGTTTTACACAGTCTGGACAAAGTGACCGTACGTAACGTTTTACACAGTCTGGACAAAGTGACCGTACGTAACGTTTTACACAGTCTGGACAAAGTGACCGTAACGTTTTACACAGTCTGGACAAAGTGACCGTAACGTTTTACACAGTCTGGACAAAGTGACCGTACGTAACGTTTTACACAGTCTGGACAAAGTGACCCTACATAACGTTTTACACAGTCTGGACAAAGTGACCCTACATAACGTTTTACACAGTCTGGACAAAGTGACCCTACATAACGTTTTACACAGTCTGGGGGACTATGCTGGACGGTCAGGGCTGTAAAACTTCCATCAAACTGTTTCAGTTCAGTTCCAGTTTATGCCTCATTTTTTCGCACTGATATGAATCTTTCCCTCGTTCTGACCTGGTTCAGCCCTAGTTCATTCCTTAGTAATAATCCAACTTGCTTTATTCATGCTTTAAACCTGGTGTAGTAACTATTAACTAATTGTCATTCATCTACCTTTAGTTATCTGGATAATAAATGTGCTCTGAGCTCTGGAATATTTTGATAACATAAGGCTGATGCTCTATAGCTTTTTTTATTTAGCACTTTGAGGTTTCGTTGAAATGTAAAGTGCAATATAAATAAAATGTATTATTGTTATTATTGTTATTATTGTTATTATTATTATTATTATTATTATTATTATTATTATTATTATTATAGCTAAAGGTCGTGAGTTTGTTTTTGACTGATGTGGGAAATGTGGTGGAAAATCTCTCAGGACCAGTAAAGAAATAATATTTCACGAGTAAACTAAACATGAAACATGAAAAACTAAAACATGATCACCCGAGCCTCGGCAAAGGACGATTTAAGTATATTCATGCCAGATATCTCGATATCGATACGATATTACTATGGTTTAAGTGAAAACCAAGCATTTTTCAGAAAAATTAAAACATAATAATAAAGAGTGCAGTTTTATTGATGAAAATATATGTCGTCTATATCTTGCTTTATTTGATTTTAATGTTTTGAATGTTCATATCTCAATATCGATACGATAACGATATATCTTTCAGCCCTACTCTGAATACAAGTATTCAGTAACGACCTAACACTGTTGAATAGTTTTCGCAGTAACTACCCAAGCTTATACCTGGCTTGGTTTTCTTTTTCCTTTATGTAGAAACATGCCACTCTAGGCTACTACTATAATGACAACATATACTCACACAAGACTTAAAGCCACACTGCGTAACATTTCACCCAGAAAATATAACAAAATATGAACATTCATTTAATTACAAGTGTTTTTATTGCTGATAAATACCTTATTACCTCTCCTCAGACCTGACTCATAACTGTTCTGAGAGCGGGGACATTGCCAGCTCGTCTCCATGGAGATGCCCCTTCTTGTTTTGCTTCTTTGACTACGGGTGTAAATACAAATGGTTTATTTTGGTAATCTGCCAAGATAATTGCTTTATGGAGCCAGCAGTTTGTGTTTTAGGACAATTTTGTTGCGCTTGTGACACAGCTATGTGCAGCCTGGAATGTTCCAAAGTGTGGCTTTAAGACAGTGTATACATTGTGTTGTGAGATTAATTGTGAACCAGATGAAAATTGCAGTTCTTTAAATGAATGTCATTGGTCTTATCGTGTGTAAAACCAGCTAACTCTGTAGTTTGCCCTCTACAAACTTCTGATCAGCATTTCATTTATTTACATTAGTTTTGCCAGTAATAATGTAAATCAAATCTCAGTGCCTATCAGAAAATCGACAATTCATTTAGAAAACTGATCAGCCTCACTGCTCAGTGGAACTTCTCTGGGCAGGAAAGCTTATGCTAAATGGGTGGACCTGTTAGCGTTAGCCGCGGCGCTTGCACTGACAGGGAGACATTCCACACGGTGATACCGGCTCCAGCCCACAGTGTCATCGCATACGTGAGCGGAATTCCCCATCAGGTCGGACTTGTCGGATCGGCTACGACAGCGCCTTCACTTTATCGCAGGAATACTGTCGGGCACATTGGAGTCACGTGAGCTAATGTCTGGACATTCTAGCAGGAATAGTTTCCACGTCACTGAGCAGTTTAAAGTCTGAGAGGAGATTGGAGCGTTGTGTAACAGTGGAATAAAAGGGTGTTGTTGGTGATTGTACAATTTTTGTCAGGTCAGTGAAGGTAACTCTGTTGATGTGGACTATAGAATACACTAAGATAATTCAACATAGTTATCAGCAATTTGAATAAAATATTTGCCTAGATACGGCGACCAAAGTTTGACTCGCTGTGCATAATGTCATAGACTATGGATAGACATATTAGCTACTGAAGCCTAATAGGAAATGGGGCTTATTTAACACAGGTTTTTCATTCTGACCTTCACATTTCTAACCCTAACCCATTCCTTTCAATATTTTATTTTTATTTTTGCCCTCATCTAGCCACAATAACAACATTTGAAGTTCGATTTATCGAGGCAAGAAAATATCTTGATACACGATAATATTGAGAACACGGACAATAAACTTTTGTTCTAAATGTACCAAACCACACACCACAAATGAAAGTATTGCATAGAGATATAAGGGGAAGTACAGGCAATAAATATGAGACCCAAAAATGTTTTGTTTATCTTTCTTTCATATGTTCAGATTCAGATTCATTTTATTGTTTGTTTTCCGAGGGAGAAATTGCTATACGTTTGTCAAGTGTGACGTCACGATTTCCGCTTCTGGGTACTAGCAGACCGGCAAATATACGAGAAAAAAAACATTAAATACTCTTTCAAACAACCATCAATATTCCTGAAACTCAGGAGAGTTACTGAACCTACTTATTTCTCAGACTCGTTAGCCGAAAATGCCGTACCTACTGCTATAAAAGTAATATTTACTAAAGTCACTACCTCCGGGGTTAGCGTAGCTGCTGCGGCGTTAGCATTTCTATGGGGTGTTAGCCACGTAATGCCAAAACTGATTTTACCACTACTCGGTAGCTAGTGATAATTACTACTATAGAAATCACAGAAGCTCTGTTAGCTGTCTGAGTTGTGTTCTTAAACATGAGTCCATCTGTTTGAATTAGCGTTCTACCCCCATGGAAATGAATGGTGAGGCCAAGCCCTATATTTAAGCATGGTGAGGTGTCATGTCTGATTCATGGCTTTTGTATCATTTCTGTGGTTTCTCCATTATTAATAGAATAGAATACAGAATATGAATTAGCATTTAGCTCAGAGGCTACTTCTAATCGTTAAAGTTCTGTATACTATATTATATAATGATTTCTAACTAGGCTTTGACGTCACCTAAATCTAGTCACTGGGTTGATGACAGCTGAAAACATATGGATCGCTCACACTTCACCGGAGCGAGACTCGTAAATAAATGTAGGTGTTTTAGTCTTGAAGCTAATAGCTAGCATTAATTTGACGTACAATAGATATTAAATTAGCGACATGATCTGAATTAATAAAAAACAATCGCATTCTACATTTATTTGAGTTTTGTTTTAAATAGTATTTTTATTGTTTTATTTTAAGTAAAATATAAGGAGACAGAAAGTCAGTCACAACTTTCTATGCCCAAGTCCTATTACTTCTACCTTTGCGTTTGTTTGCTTTAACATTCTGTTGCTTTTTTTTTCATTAGCAAATCAGTAAATTTGATATGAATGGAATTTACCAGGAGGAGGAGACGTGAAGTCTGTTATATAAAGTATATTGTATCAGTATATTGTATTTGCAGACGTTTGTTGAAAGCAAAGGACTGCTGCTCGGCATTATAAGAAATCATAAGCCCAAATGTAGAACAAAACAGTGATTATTGACGCCGAATGGGTTGTTTTTTAAATAAAAGACATTTTACAGCTTAACATAGATAAAAGAATACTTACAATGCTTTTATGCCATTACCTAAAGGCAATATAGCAATAATGATTGTGTCTGTATCAATAACTGCAGTGTTCCAAAGAGGAAGTTTATGTTCCTAAGCAGGCGGCTCCAGCTATCATTAAAACCTTTGTCTAACTCCGTGGCTGCACACCTCCAGCTGCATTCCTCCTGATGGGACACTTGGCACAGGCCGCCTGATCCGGGACACCCCAGCTAACCCAAACAATAGCCTCTTTGACAGCCCACTGGAGTGCAACGTGCTGGCACTCTTACCGCACAGCAAGATGGTCCTGGGTTCAGTTCCTACACTTTCAAGGGCCTTTCTGTGTGGAGTCTGCACTTTGTCCACTTGGTGTTCCCAGGCGAGACACGGCAGGTCAAAACATTTATTTTTGGTCAAGGTTTAGGTTTTTAGCAGAGTAAAAAAAAAAAGACAGAACTCAGCCTTTGCAATGCTCACTCAGGGATTTCCCGGAAATAACTAAAACATTGTGGCACACGGGCTGGTTTCCCACGAGTATTCATTCACAAATATTGACACATAGGGCCCAGTTGGTATCCACATGACGCTGGAAACCAAATATGGTCATTTCCTTCATGGCAGACAGCTGCGGCTAAAGACAGGACACATATATACAAACATTTGTGTTTTGTTTTTTATTCCACTCTTGCAACACCATAATCCACTTTAGTCTTGGATTTAAAGGAACAGGCCACAGTTTTTCCATACTGAGATCTGTTCTTACCTGAGCTTAGACGAGTTGATACATACCGGTCTGGTCTACGTATCAACTCGTCTAAGCTCAGGTAAGAACAGATCTCAGTATGGAAAAACTGTGGCCTGTTCCTTTAACAAAATGTTTTTTGTTTTTTTCACAGGGATTTTTCTTGAAATATCTATTTCCTATCCTGATTTATTGAGCTTTAAACCACAAAAACAAGACAGATTTGGAATTTTTACAGATTTTCTTGGTAATTTCGGCAGTGAATTTCTCCAATATGAGATCAGTAAAGGAATATCTGATCTTTTGCATGTAATGACATTTTTTTTAATTATGAAAACATAATGGCAGAATGACAAGAATAATGACAGAAAACTCACAATGTAAGACTCTGACAGACTCATAAGTTGTACATTTTATAAGATTGAACTTTTCATTACGAGTTAGATAATGACAGAAAACTCACAAAACATATTTTTCCTTATATTTAATTACTAATGTGCAGCACGTTTATTGTTTTGTTTTCCTATTCACCTGCAGTGTCTCGACTTGACTTTCAATTTGATCCCAAGCGCCACAGAATAGCCCTGACACAACTTATTCCCCAGTGTCCCATTTGGGTGACATCTTAGCCCCCCATCTTGGTTTCGGGGCCCCCGCTGAGGGTTGTCACGGTCTCCATAGCGACCTCCACTTCCAGAAAGGGGCTTTGTCTGAGCTGTTTGCCCTGGGACGAGAGCTCGGAGCTTGGGCAGGAAAGCAAAGAGGGCTCCCACTGCTCACTGAGGGGGCGCTGACCCTTAATGCTTACCGTTAGCGGAGAAGCTAGCTACTTTGTGGGCTAATTGCAGAAAAGGATGAATGTGGACTGATGTAGTGGAATGGCGGAGTTCGAAGCTCAATCTAGTTCATCTTAGTTTTCACATATTCAGCCCTAAAGATCAGGCCTTTTTATCATCACACATGGACACTTTCACTTGGCCTTCAGTGGCTGCATTAGCATAGCATCATTTTCTCAATCAGTGATTAAAACATGTTCATGTCTTAGCAGTTTTATTTGTTCACGCTCTGCAAACTAATTCATAAGTACATTTGTCTTTCATTAGTAAAGCAGAGAATAGCGATTTACACTTTTGGACTCTTCCTACAGCTTCCCCTGCTGCTAGCCAACAAGCTAAGCTAGCTCTTCATATCAGACGTATTACACAAAAAAAAAACACTCTCTTTTCGTCAAAATAGATACGGAAAATAAACCTGAATCCTCACATGGTAATTCGTACACGATGAGGAGAACTATAGTCGAACAGCGCTAGTCGTAAGCTAATGCTAAGCTAATATTTTGTTGAAACTGAAAACCGAGAAACTTTTTGACCTCTTTCTTTGTCCTGTAAAACTTCACTCTCTTTTCTTTAGAAACACCTTTTGTAAGACTGTGTGTTTGACGTCTCTGCTGTTAGCTTTGTTTAAAATGTTTTCTTTTCCATCTTTAATGCTCGGTGACAGTGTTCGGGGGCGTTGGGCCACGTATACAGTTGCTCCCAAGGACAGCAGAGACTTTGAACTTCAGTGAAAGCCAACCTTGGTGAGCTCCTCTCACCTCCTCTCATTATCATTCCTGCCTGTTTCACAATGTCTTATCGCGGCTCATAAGTCTGTCAGAGTTGGTCCATGTTGTAAATTTTATAAGTTACGCAAGTTTGAACTTTTCATTACGAGTGAGATATAGTTTCTGAGGGTGATATTTTCACATGAGAAAAAAGTACCCCAGTACGATCTTAATTATGGATAATTGTTATTTACTAATGGCAAACCCAGGCTGGATTCCAAAGTTTAAAAAAAACATTAATTTTCCCCTTACACTTTTAGTCAGCAGGTTTTTAACATTAGACCCTAGGAGACAATATACAGTATTTCATTGTTTGCTAGCACTGCATAACATTTCACTAATAAACAGAATGAAGCACAATCATTCATTTTGTATGGGTCTTCTTATTGGTGAGCAGTATTTCCTTAGAATAGGCTCGCTGGGAGCAGAACATAACCAGCTCATCTCTGACGACAGGTATAGGTCCTCTTCCAAATGCTTTATTTTGATAAAGTTCTGCAAAAATAGCATTTTTCTATTTATTTGACCACTATTTAAAGAGACTATACAGAGTTTAAAAAATATTAAAATGATGTATTTTCCTCCCCCTTCATGTTCCTCCATGTCCTAATGTGTAGAATGAGCTCAGACCTGTTCACCACAACTGCCTCTAAAATCCTGCACTGTCACTCACAAAGCTGTTACTTCGAGTCAGAAGTGCCGTCATGCACGAGCTTAACATAGAAGCTGCAGTTACGCGTATGATCTGAGGTGGCAGTAGTGAGTATATAATGTCCAACTTGCATCTAGCCCCTTTAACCAGGAAAATCCCACTGAGATTAAGAATCTGTTATTCAGGGGAGTCCTGGCCCCAAAGGAAAACCTATTTTACATGTTTTAGTGGTAGGGGAAACCTAAGCAGACACGAGGAGAACATGCAAAGGACATGAAAAGCTGCCTCCACGTGGGAATCGAACCCTGGACCTTCTAGCTGTGAAGCACGAGCGCTAACCGCTGCGCCACCGTGCCGCCCATGATTAGTTGATAGGCCATTGTGCGTGTGGCTAATCAATAAGAGCTAGTTTGATGACCTTGATGGGCTGCAAACCATGCAGCATTGTTGCTGTTCACTTTGGTTGTTGTTACTTCCTGGCTTCTTCTTCTACTGCTGTAGCACTCTGATCTGTACTTCTTGGCTTATATTGTTTCATAAGTAAAACACAAAATTGTCCTCCACATGTATTTTTAAAGCCCATAATCTAACACTTGGACCCGTTCTGAGAAGTTGAGTTGCTAATCACTCTTTTTGATCATAGTGAAACTATCTTCTCACCAACTCTGGCCTCTGGCCGAACCCTATCCTCAAAGTGGACTTATAAACCTCAGTATTAATATTTTACTTATTACAACTCATGAAGATGTTTGTGCATGGAAACTACACTTATCACCAAGGACTGTGTTGTGTGAATATTTCAGCGTCCTCTACAGTCAGGGGAATTGTCTATCTTGAACAAAGCACAAAAACAAAACAAGCTTTCATTTTCAGTTAATGCTAAGAAAACAAGGGTGTTGTTAATCTGCAGTTTTAGTGCTGAATGACCCGGAACAGGTCCGGTGATGGTTTATGGACTTGCAAAGGACACTTATTATTTTGATAACACAACAAAATGCAGTTCAGAAGCACTTCCTGCTGGTGGAGAATCTAATAATGATGCTCCAAACTGCGTGAATAAAACCAAAACACTTCTCTACAGGTATGTTTTCTGACGAGGAACAATGTAATGACATGGCTAGAAGCGGAAAAATATGTATATAATAAATGTTCATGTTATCTTGAAATGCTTACATGAAGTTGTCCCTCTCTCCTGTCACCTGCCCTTTGCTTTGTCGTGTTCACCACCTGATTGGCCGCATTGCCTGCCTCGCTTCCTGCCGTGGTGGGCGGAGCCTGTGCTAAAACCACTTCCCGTGGCAGCGTTGCTTGTGTTTGCTCTGGGGCGGGCTCACTGATAACCACTCTGCGAAGGCTGCATGTTCTTGTGGTTGGGGTTTATGGACGATAAAAGGCAATCATAAATGATAAAGCGTGCATTATCGTGATGTTCTGAGTCAGTCAGCGTGTGCATACACAAATGTTACACCGGGGAGTCCAATCAGCTCTGATAACGCCAGTGTGGACTTACTGGATACTGGAGTTTTTTTTTAGGTTACATGTTAAAATCATTTTTTTTAGCTTTGTTGTTCAGTAAGTTTTAATCTTGTAGAAGTGGATGTTCAAATTTAGCATTACCACATGGGGCTATGTTTATGTTGATATTGTAGAATCAACATGTCTGAGGAAGGGCGTAAGCCCGAAACGTTACAGTAATAAATACTTTTTCTGGGAGCTACTTAGTTGTGCGGACTTTTTCTCTTTTTCATCTTCATAGTCGACTTTGGTCCTGCACACTATTTAGATTGGATGTGCGTGTTTTTCCTTTTTAACGATATTTCAGAAGGGCTCATTATTGTCATACTGAAAAAAGAACCGAACAAAACTAATTGCAATGCTTAAAGAAACTAGATGCAAGTTGGTCATTTTATGCTCCCTACTGCCACCTCAGGTCTTATGCGTAACTGCAGGTTCCATATTAAGCTGGTGCATGACGGCGCTTCAGACCCGAATTAACACCTTTGTGAGTGACAGTGCAGGATTTTAGAGGCAGTTGTGGTGAACAGGTCTGAGCTCATTCTACACATTAGGACATGGCTGGAACATGTTGCGGGAGGAAGATTTTAACATTTTTAAACTCTGTATAGTCCCTTTAAGACACAAAATCACATTTAACATTTTTAGTAATTTCCAAAAGATAAGATAACCAGTCACAAACCAACATAGCACTGTAGTGTATTCCAGTCATTGTAAGAAGTGCAGTGAGCAATTGTGGAAACAAAACAGTCTCTGTACAAGAGAATGCATCAACATAGCAGAGGGGCAGTTGTCCAGAGTCAGTCAGCTGTACATCTCCATCTCAAAGCCACTGACCACTCTTTTAATGACATGGAGGTCAAAATCCTAGCTATAAAGAAAAAATGGTTTGAGAAAAAGGAGTTTGGGGATGGTGGGCATTTGTCACCACTTTACACAGGAGAAATCGTAGGAGAAGAAGGACTTTGTAAATGCCAAAAAGACTTTTGGAATGAGTGAAACAGTAAAGAAAAAGTAGTAGGTGGGGCTTTAGCTGTCCTGGTCCTTCCCCTCAGTTTGAATAGACTGTCAGCTTGTATGTTTCAAAGGACTATACAGAGTTTAAAAATGTTCAAACTAAGTATTTCCATCCACCTACATGTTCCAGCCATGTCCTAATGTGTAGTATGAGTTCAGAATGTCATGCACGAGCTTATAGAGACTGCAGTTACGCATAAGACCTGAGGTGGCAGTAGTGAGCATAACATGACCAACTTGCATAGTCTCTTTAACAAGTATTACTTTTGGCTACACGGGTTAGACGAAGCTTCTGAAGATAACATACTGCTCGATCACAATAAATGAACAGAAGAATGTATTAGTTGTGGTCATTTCTTACATTCAATTCTTCACAGGGATGAGTTAAATAATAATGAACAACAACTACTAGCTACTGGTTCACCATCAATAAAAAAGCTTTAGTATCAGATGCAAAACACACAAATGTCTGCTTTTACAATATGCTGAATAACAAAACAATATTTTTTCTGTGACTACAAAATAATTTGGTACAGGGCCTTTAATGTAACAAAATAAAATGGAATAAAAAAGTCGAGCTTGATCAACACGGGTGGGATAAAATAGTGATTTACCGTGACATGCCTATAACTGAAACAAAGCCTGTGAAACTGTTCTGTTGTGAACCTGGAGCCGAGAGCCATGTCGAAGCGGGGCAGCAGTAAAAGCATTAACCTTTGGTACACCGGGTCTTTATGGTGCTGAATCAGGTGGATCCTGCGCTCTCTCCTGTAAGCACAACTTCATGTAGTCTTGTCCCTCTCTGAAGATTAAGCCAGTGCAGAAATGACTCATGTGGGAGATATTTTGGCGATGAAACACTGCTGAACCACTCTATTATTGTGTTCAGGATATTGAACGTCTAGTAGCCTATCTGCAAATGAAACCACTGGGAGTTGATTTTCATTCATTCTTGTTTGAGTCAGTGGGTCATCTTCTTAAATGCTATCCCCGTGACGTCATTAGGGCTGTCACGATAATCACTCTATCGACTTATCGTTCAATACATGGCAGATACACATTGCATTTTTATCGTCTGTATAAATTACTTGTCACATTTTGGACTTTTTAATGACAGTACTGATGTTGTAAAGCACCTTGGAGAGATGTGACTGCCGTGATTGGGTGTGAGCAGATATCAGGGCGGCAGCTGCTTTATGGGCTTTATCTTTCACACGTTCTGCTCTGCGTGAGTGAGGCAGCGTGAGGAAAATGTACAATTCCACTGACAATCATTTTAATAACAGACTTATGACCTAATCTTGAACATTCGTAACTCTGAGCGTTCAAAAAAATAACCCTCACTTGCACATGGATTTTACATGTGATTTATTCGTAGCGTCACGTTTTTTTCCTCTGTTCGGTATGAGGTCCTTGCTTCCAAAAGGTAAATACTGTAGTTACTGTAATTCATATGGATCATTGCCATGGTCATGTTGATAAAGCTAAACGGGCAGACCTTAGTTTGCACACCTCTTAACCAGTAATCCGTATTGAGTACACAAAGAAGACTTGTTTGACCCCACTTCCAATGTGTTACAGTCCGGTATGGAACATATTAATGAGGTGGACACAATGCACTACTATGCTACAGTCTGTTCAGAGATAATAATGTGAGCTATGGAGCTGCATGAGCAGCGCTCGACCAATGACGTGGATATAGGGAGATATAGGGAGTTGAGTCAGTTACCATATACGTACGTCTTTTTGACGCACTTTGTTTCATTTTGAGAGGGGGTGAGTGACATAAAACAGCAAGAACTCGCTTAAAGCCTAACGTTTTCTTGGGCTAATAATAAAAATACATCTTTTTATTTGATTTTGTTTTATTTGTTTATTTCTTTGGCTTGCTTCTAGCATAGTGATGAACAAACACATAACTTTTGTACAAAATGGAATGAAAAAGATCAGGCCTAAAATTGACCCCTGGGGGGCTCCTCATTGCACTCACAGCAGTAAATGGTCTGATGATATTGGGGCTGGGTACATTAAAAACAACAACAACAATGGTACCAGCGCTCGTGCCTCACACCTTTCTGTGTGGAGTTAGCTTGTTCTCCCCGTGTCTCCATAGGTTTCCTCCGCAAAAAATATGTACAAGAGGAACCCTGTGGGGCCAGGTTCCCTGAAAAGCACATTATTTATCTCAAGGGGACTTTACTGGTTAAGCAAAGTTCAAAATATACGCCAATACCTGCAACGTCCAAAAAATACAATTTATTTACATTTGGTACAACCAAGTGACTTTCTGTAGTGCTGCCACAGAACATCAGGTATCTTTTTCAGTATCAGTTGTACCTAAACTTTGTCACACTGGTGCTGTATAATGGTATCCAGCCCCTGATATTATGAACACATCACTGTGGTAAAGCAGGGGTTATGCAATGTGTGTCACAACAATGCAGGACTTTGGACACAATTCAGAATTTTATTGCGGCCTTCGACAAAGATCATCCCAGAGGCTGAACGACCCATCTTTTATCTGCTATATTTGATCAATCATCCACAGGGCGTGAACTGATTAAATATCAGGCGCGCCCACTGGAGCGAGCGCTAGCTGCGGAATGATTGACAGAAGCTGCTGACTTCATGGATTTAAAAGAACTGCGCCTTCACTAAACGTTAAACCAACTAGTAGGGATAACTAGTAAATGAATTGATTGTATACTCTGTTTTCACAGTGCATCTACAGCATCGGCAGGGGGTGATATCTTTTGTTTGCAGAAGATAAAGTTCCTAACTGCTTTGCTAATAGATCATTGCAATCATTCACACTGACACTTTTATTTGATGGCCTTTTATTGTGCGGCCTTTCCTACATTATGCAATATTTAGTTTTTTTTAAGAAATGAAGCCTAGGCGTTAATTCAACCTGGGAGACGATTTTCAGCATCACATACCTCCAGCCAATGATCGCTTCCGAGAGGCCACACCTCCACCTCAGCCATCAGCGTAAGAGCCGCACCTCTGTAGCAGCCAATCATCGCCCTCGG
This sequence comes from Gobius niger, assembly GCF_951799975.1. NCBI lineage: Eukaryota > Metazoa > Chordata > Actinopteri > Gobiiformes > Gobiidae > Gobius > Gobius niger. The sequence goes on along the minus strand of NC_136870.1, from coordinate 367,795 downwards.
TCCTGCTTTTAAGCCCCAGCAATCATGGTTCGTTCGCTTCCCAACTGTGCTGCGACCCACCTCCACTCCATCTCTGCCTCTTCCGTCCACGGCTTCTCCCTGCTGCATCTTCACGGGTCTTCCATACCACCACCAGTGTCCAGGCTCCGGGGGAGACATCCCTAACTACAAGCTGTTCATCCATACTGACTTTCATACATCGATGTTTCCGCCGGGTCTGATCGCCAAAACTAATATACATGTCAATAAATCTTCCTCATCGCTGCTTTTGTCTGTTTGAGTCTATCCAGGTTGAAATACTTTTGTACACTTTACCCTTAGTGATTAGGATTTAGAATAAGCATGTCATTTGAGCGCTTCAATGCTCAGAACTATGTGCCGTGAATGGGGTTTCCCAATCTGCAGTCCTAACAAACGTGCCGGTTTTGCAGATACTCAGTGGACTCTTGTGTTGCAGGAGGAGAGGAGTGGTCCGCGGCCCCGCCTGTGCAACCTGCAGAAGGGACCGGGAGGGTATGGCTTTAACCTTCACAGCGACAAATCCAGACCGGGACAGTTCATCAGAGCTGTGGACGACGACTCCGCCGCTCACAGGGCGGGGCTCAGGCCCAATGACAAGATCGTACAGGTAACGCCATCGCCTTCTGTTAAGGTCTTTTATTGTGTATTGTGTTTGAAGATATCATTCTTCATGATTGGAAGTATCTGTTCTAATCATGAACCAGGAAGTAGCAAACAGATGTTAAATGCAAGCCTGGCGGAGGCTCGTGTTGTGAACACTAGAGGGTCACACTCAGCGCCACAAAGAAGTGGGATGTTGGGAAAATGTGACGAAAGTTACCAAGTTTAGACCTAACAATCGAAATGAACAATCTCCTTTTCTTTGTTTTGAAAATGTGAAAAATGTGAAGTATTGAGGCAGGAAAATATCTTGATAAACTGTATTATTGTGGACCATTTTATGCCGACAAAGCTGTTACTCTAAAGCACAAAAATGACACAAAACTTAAGTTGAGTCAAATGTACCTAAGCACATCTTAAATGAGACAGGTTGAAATTGAAAGTAGAAACAAAAAATGCAAATAAATGTGAAGACGATTAGAGGTCGATCGATATGGGTTTTTCTAAGGCCGATGCATTTTGGGGGGATTTTTATTGGCCGATGCTGATTTATTTATTTTAATTTAATTTGACCTTTATTTAACCCGGAAAGTCCCATTGAGATTACGAATCTCTTTTACAGAGTCCTGGCACCAGAGGGGAACATATTGTGCATGCTCTGCCGATATTGGCAGGTTTTTCCAAATGTCTGGTCTATAACCCTGTTAAAACATAAATACTTGGCTGCTTCAGCAGTGGCCGATTTTATTTTGTTACTTAAGGTGATTCAATCATAATTTCTGTCCCAGCTTTGATTAGTTGCCGTTAGCATTAGCATACTGTTGCTAGCTGCGACATCTTGTGCTGTGATCAAAACATTGTGGAGGTTAAAACTACTTGTGGCCATCCCGCCTCTGCTCTGCCCGATCCCGTCAGACTTGGGAAGCTCAGCAGGAAGGGCCTGGTCGGTTCTTGGATGGGAGATGGTTTGGTCACACCAGGAAGCCTGGGGTGAAGGTAACCTGAATAACACCAGGCTGCTGTGTGCGCTCGAATCATGTCCAACTGCACAGCAGTCTGGGGACCATGGCCGAAATTTTCGCATGGATTTGGGAACCAATCACAGAACGAGGAGGGACGGCGAGACGATGACGAGCCATTCGATATACGGAAGCTTGTACTTTATTTACGGATAAAAAACAAAAAAAGTTTATTTACGAATCCAACATGACAGCAGCAGATGCGATGGTATTTTTCGATCAAGTTTTAGACCTTGTTCTTCATAGTTTAGAATTATTATATATAAAACCAATGCTTTATTATTACTATCATTATGAAAACTAACTCAGGGATTGAATTCTCCAGGTTCGGAGCTTCAGAATGACATTCAGCATGTCCATATCAACGGAGGTTCAGTGAAACTTGTAACCAATTTTCATGGCAATATTCCTCTGTTCCCCTGAGGCCTAGGGCGTCGTGGGAGGACTCGTTTTAAACGGGAAGTCTGTGGAGATATCGGCTTTTTTCTGCGCTAGATCGGCCTTTACAGATCATAAATATTCAGCCCAAAATCATTTATTGAAAGATGAGTCAGATGTTTCACTGTTCTGTGTTGTATTCGTTGCAAAACAGCAAAATGAGTACAAGTAATGAAAGCAGAAGAATCTAAGGTCTCGTCCCTGATTTCTGAAAGTTGTATCTCAGATGTTTCCACCCGCGTCTGAGAAAGACATTACAGTGTGAAGGACTTTTGATACGAACACTGACGATTTACAAACTAATGCTTCAAACAGAGCCTCCCGTCCTTCCCCTGGACCACTCCAGCCGACACTCCCCCTCTGCCTGCATTCCTGACCCCTCCCTGCCGTCCACATGTGTGTGTGCTGATGCATGTATACACTTAGTTTTGTATACACTGTGTCTGCATCTTATTCTAAAGCCTTTTTATTGATGATTTCATCTACAGTATCACTCCTGGAAAGTTGTGAAACATGTTCATGAACTTGATCAGAATGGTGAATGTTGTTTTTGTGGCTGTTACAGTGTAAGTCCAAGTCTTAGCCTGGTCTGTTTTCGTCCCTGGAGCACATGCTACAGCCTAATCCCCCCCACGCTGTCGGCCTCTCCCACGGCGCTCCCAGGATTGCGTGTGGAATGCTGGGAATCCCGTAGGAGCGCAGAAGGCCTGGGCGAGGGAGGAGCCTGGTACAGATGTGCACCTCTGTGATATCAGTGAGCACATACGCCCACGCTCTCCCAGTCTGGAGGAGCAGCACCAACGCCCGTGGATTTGATAGAAACGGATCTAAATTAAATCCAGGCTGGAGATCTGAAGCTGGGCCGGCGGGCAGTGCACTGCGGTCGCCCACTGCTCCTCATTGTGCAGTTAAAGGCGGAGTCTTGCGCAAAAATCACTTTTTAGAGCTTTTTACCATGTTACAATGTTGTTCTCTCATCAAAAAAAGACTTGCAGCTGTGTTACAAGCCACTGGCGCATCTTTGAGTAATCTTTAGATCTTCTCTAGTGGATACGAGTCCATCGCAGACGAATCACATCGCGACCAAACAGTCATTTAGAAACATTCAAGAGTCTGAGTAACATAACTGGACTCTGTAGTGTGTGTAATCTGGACTCTGTAGTGTGTGTGATCTGGACTCTGTAGTGTGTGTAATCTGGACTCTGTAGTGTGTGTGATCTGGACTCTGTAGTGTGTGTAATCTGGACTCTGTAGTGTGTGTAATCTGGACTCTGTAGTGTGTGTGATCTGGACTCTGTAGTGTGTGTGATCTGGACTCTGTAGTGTGTGTGATCTGGACTCTGTAGTGTGTGTAATCTGGACTCTGTAGTGTGTGATCTGGACTCTGTAGTGTGTGTGATCTGGACTCTGTAGTGTGTGTGATCTGGACTCTGTAGTGTGTGTGATCTGGACTCTGTAGTGTGTGTGATCTGGACTCTGTAGTGTGTGTGATCTGGACTCTGTAGTGTGTGTGATCTGGACTCTGTAGTGTGTGTGATCTGGACTCTGTAGTGTGTGTGATCTGGACTCTGTAGTGTGTGTGATCTGGACTCTGTAGTGTGTGTGATCTGGACTCTGTAGTGTGTGTGATCTGGACTCTGTAGTGTGTGTGATCTGGACTCTGTAGTGTGTGTGATCTGGACTCTGTAGTGTGTGTGATCTGGACTCTGTAGTGTGTGTGATCTGGACTCTGTAGTGTGTGTGATCTGGACTCTGTAGTGTGTGTGATCTGGACTCTGTAGTGTGTGTGATCTGGACTCTGTAGTGTGTGTAATCTGGACTCTCCTTGTCCCGTCAGGTGAACGGCGTGCCGGTGGTGGGGAAGCAGCACTCGGACGTGGTAGCCGCCATCAAGGCCTCCGGGTACGAGGTGCGTCTGCTGGTGGTGGACGCCGAGGCGGACGACTTCTTCACCAAATGTAACGTCCTGCCCAGCGAGGAGCACGTCAACGGTAACTGCAGCACGAAACACACACACACTCGCACGCAACGCGAACACACACACACACACACACACACACACACACACACACACACACACACACACACACACACACACTCGCACGCACAAAACGCACACACACACACACACACACACACACACACTCGCGCGCACGCACAAAACGTACACACACACACACTCGCACGAAACACACACACACACACTCGCACGCACAAAACGCACACACACACACACACACACGCACACACACACACACACACTTTCGAAAAATGTCCAAAATGTCCAAACTCAAACTGGTCATCACAATGTCTTGTGTTTTATATAATATAATGTCATTGAAAATACCAAAATTGCAAATCTTAAATGATATATATATATATATATATATATATATATATATATATATATATATATATATATATATATATATATATATATATATATGTGTGTGTGTGTATATTGTATTTGGGCATTAAAAAGCATTAAATTTGACTTGCTTCTGCCTGTATAAACCCTGGGATTAAACATAACAGTATTTTTGAATTGTGGCTTAAAGTAAAGTAGTGCTGTCAATCGATTCATTTCATTGCTTTAAATGTGTTTGTATTTCTTTTTCCTTTTTTATTATTTGTACGACCATAAACAATAAAATAGGTGGTATTACGAACCAACCAAAGGAGAGAAAATGCTTGGTAAATGCTTTTCTATTCCCTTCAGCTTTCCTAAATATAAAGTTTGTACGCTCATACACGAGTACAAATAGATGCCTCCATCTATTTATACCTGGTGTCCATCAAGAGTTTACCAGTGCATCAACCGTTCAACTGTAAACAGCTTTTGTAAAGTGAAAATGTCACAAACTGCAGCTTCATGTTTGATAAGTCAGGGGTGGGTTTTACATAAGTTCTGTGAACTTCAACCTTGAGTGTGCAAATGCTTTCCTTTTCCTGTGATCTGAAGTGAGTGTTGTGCTGATGACAACATACACATGATCATTGTTGTACTTGCTGCTCCGTCAGTGTCCACAGAGTATTTCGTCCACAGAGTATTTCGTCCACAGAGTATTTCGTCCACAGAGTATTTCGTCCACAGAGTATTTCGTCCACAGAGTATTTCGTCCACAGAGTATTTCGTCCACAGAGTATTTCGTCCACAGAGTATTTCGTTCACTGATTTTCTTTGTAATCCTTAACACTTTACTGTCTGTTCCCCTGTAGGGCCCCTCCCAGAGCCGAGTGCAGACCGGGCGTCGGACGAGGAGCAGGTACAGACTCCCCCCACATGCCCTGACCCTTCTCTCTGACCCATCCCCCCCCCCCTCTCTCTCTGGGAAAGCCCTGATCCTCCCTCACGTGCCTGGGGCAGATTAGGTCCAGGGAGGACAGGCAGATTTAATGAAACATGAGCCGAGCAATTAAATTAAATACAAATAAAAACTGTAAAAATATTAACTCTAGTAACCACAATACATCTCACACTGAAAACCAACATCAGATTAATTACGATGAATTAATTAGATAAGTTTAAAAATATGAATGTAAATGAATCCTATTTTACGTACAGACACTTTTTCAGTTTCCTTTGGGGATGGACACGGAGGAAAGCCAAAAACTATTTTACTGTCAAACTTGTTTATTCGCACAGTTAAAAGATAAACTTACTTAAAAAGATCATTCTCCAAAATAAAGTGTTTGAAATGATCACACAGGCCTCACATCTCCACGATAATCCGTTCAAATGTAGCATCGAAAATATTACTCTGACAAATATTTACAACAACTAAATCAGGGGTGTTAAAGCTACGCCCCGCGGGCCAACTGTGGCCCACGGCCCACTTTTAGTTGGCCCACTTCACATTCTACAAAATAATCAAATTTATTTATTTTTTTGCTTTAATTGAATATATATAAAATAAATGAAAACCCATTAATAGAACGTTGTGATGAAGGCTGTGTTTCTTTTTACTTAAGCATATTCAATTAAAAAGCATAGTTAACGTTTTATTGAATTTACTAACTTTAATACAATAGAGGTGAAGTTATATATCTGACCTCTACTGAGTTGTTGTATTTTTCTCTATGTGGCCCTCAGTGAAAACAGTTTGGACACCCCTGTCCTAAGTAAATGATTCGTAAATACAATTAATTAATTACAGAGGCCATAATTAAGTCAATTTAAATAATCGTATCAACCCACCACTAATATAGTCTATATAAAATATAATATAGATTTAGGAATGAATATTGTTCAGGCTGTCTCGCATAGCAACATAGATTTTGTGACTCACTGAACTTGAGAGGTGGTGAACTTTTTCATTACAAATATCACAATATCTAAAAGCATAGTGACATTTATTAATATGATGTTTATTAAAAAGCTGCATGACATGAGGAAGATATTCAATAAATGCCTTGAATACTGTGATATATTACAGAAACCATTTCAACACATTCCAGTTTGTATGAACAAAAACCATTATGCAATTTGTTTTTGTGTAAAAACAATACATAATTGGGTCAGCTTTGGGCCCCATAACCACAGGGGGGGCCATGAAAGAGCCCATTTTCAATTGAAAAAAAATGCCAATTATTTGCATTACATTTTGTATTAATTTCTATATAAAAATAAGGGGGCATGTGAAATCTTCCTGCCCCAGGCCCAAGAAAGTCTGTTGACGGCCCTGTTAGCTGCTATACAGGAGCCAAAACATTATCAGCCAATAAATGACGAAACCATAGGATATAAGAAGCATTCTTTTCTGAGCATATTAGAGGCAAAAACAAAGACTATCCCCCCCCCCCCCCCCCGCCCGGCTCCAGCTCGCCTGTAACCAGATTGGCACTCACAGGCTGACACACTCTCCTGACCTGTCACCATGGCGACAGGCGGCGCGTCCTGGGCGGCCTACGCTCCAGAGGATCACGGGGATTGGGACAAGAGTGGCTTTAGCTCGGGCGGATTATGCTAATGAGGCGCTAACGAAGCCTTGTTGGCCAAGCTAGTCCTGTAAAACCACAATGGCGTTTTCAGGGAATATTACCTAAACACTGCGTCACGTGACCTCTCGACCTCTCGTGTGTGCGCCCACAAAAGGGAGTCGGGATTGGCTAAATTTAGAAGAAGTGTTAAGTAACAAGGGGAATAAACAAGTGATTACACAGGAGTGTTTGTCTCATGTTTATGGTGGTGAAGACTGCTGGGAAATGTGGAAATTGAGGCTAATGCTTCTTAATATTATTTCACGACAACATAAGGTAAGGTAGGGTCAAGATACTGAATCCGATTAAAAAAGATAAACTGTAGAGTTGGTTGCACAGACTTAAAATAAAAGTTTGTGTAAGCTCTGAGTCGTACAAGACTTTCTCATTGTCTTCCATCGTAGGCAAGAGTTTAATGGTGCTGGTTTTCTCACGGTAAAGTGACAGAACCCGTCACTCATGACAAGCCGTGACCCAGATAAGAATTGCATTTGGAATATAAAGGTGAAACTCAGTAAATTAGAATATCGTGAAAATCTCCATTTAGTTCTGTTATTCAGTTTAGAGGACGGTCAGGAAAAGGCCATTCAAAAGTGTTTGGACCTTCACAAGGCGTGACTGAGGCTGGAGTCAGAGCATCAAGAGCCTCCACACAGACAGATCCTGGACATGAACTTCACATGTCAGACTCCTCTGTAGAAGCATCCTGGTCTTCATAACAGGCTGAGAGCATCCACGCCACCGCATTAAGGCCGTCAGTCAAGTACAAGGCCCAAACCAAGTACTAAGTACTTATGATTATAGTTTGATTTCATGTACTATTGTAATCTTCTGAGATTTTGAATTTGGGTTTTTTACAAGCTGTAAAACATTTTTTTTCTAAATTAAAACAAACAAAGGCTTGACATATGTTGCTTTGCATGTCATGAGTTTCTATCATATATTAGTTTCACATTTTTAACTGAATTACAGAAATACATGAACTTTTTCACAATATTCTCATTTTCTGAGTTTCACCTGTAGTATAGAAAAACCTTGAAAAACCTCGAAAAGCTAATTTTTCCCTATCCAGGCTTGACCCAAATCTAAAAGCTTCCTGAAAAAGCGCTAATGGGACGTGAATGAGGATTAAAACACAACAAAAACGTGACAAATAAAGCAATAAAAAAACATTGAGTAACGACAACACATGGAAACACAAGGAAAAACCTTAGACCAGTTTTGTAGCTTTCAAAAGACACGTTACATTGGTCTATAGGTGGCAAGACGTTTTTAGATTTGGGTAAAGTTCAACCAGAGAAAATGTGCTTTGTTGAAGTGGGGCCATTTTCTCCAGTTCAGCTATACCCAAATCTAGAAGGTTTACAGCCTAGAGTCCAGTGTAACGCCTCATTTGAAAGCTAGGACCTGAAAACTAATTTAAACAGCGACAGTGGCGCAGATGGTAGAGCGGGTCGTCTCATGATTGGAAGGTCGGGGGTTTGAATCCCACCTCCTGAAAGTGCACATTGTCGTTGTGTCCTTGGGCAAGACACTTCACCCACATTGCCCCCAGTGTCTGCGTACACTGGTGTATGAATGAGAGTATGAATGGGTGAGTGGATCCTTGCTGTAAAGTGCTTTGAGAGCCTAATGTAGGACGAAAAGCGCTTTATAAGTTGAGACCATTTACCATTTAATTTAAACAGATCTTTTTTATTGCTTTTTTTGTCACCTGGTTGCCACTTTTCTGTTACTCTTTTGTGGCGTTTCTGTTACTTTTCTCTTGCGTCTTACTTTTTTGTCACTGCAGATAAAGTCTGTGGCAGATAAGACCAGCAGATGATGAGTAACACAGATCAGCTTTGAGTCAGTGGTGATGTGACTCACTGCCCTCTGCCGCCCTCTGCTGGAGAGAATCCATGCAGCCATGAGCTTTTGCTTTGCTCACTTTCATTGGACTCTCCAGCCACGTCCAGCTTGATTGTTTTTGGATGGATCAGAGTGACTCATAAACCTATTAAACTCTTGATTTATGTTTTGTTTGTTGTTATTAGGTCACTACTACAGTTCAAACAGGTTCTAAGTAGCATTTTCTCAAATAATAGTAATTGTTTAAAGGCCCTGTTCCAGACCTTCTTTATTAGACGGAGCGCACAGTCTGCTTCTACAATATGTCAAAAAACGACTATTACTTTTTCCCTTTTTATTCATAATTATTTTTTTTTGTGTGCATCAGCGACACAACATTCCCTTGAAAGTACATTGACCCACGGCCCTTTACCTTACACCGTGGGAACCGCCAGGGATGCCCACTCTCACCATTACTGTTTTTAGTCTTCATCGAACCACTCGCCGCAGCAATACGTCAAAACAACCACATCAAAGGAATCCACACACAAAACAATGAACACAAAATCAGCCTCTATGCAGACGATGATCTCTTGTTTTTGCAAGACCCCCATCATCACTACATCACACTATAAGACTCATAGAATCATTCTCTAAACTCTCACAGTACTCAGTCAACTGGAATAAATGCTCAATATTACCCTTGCAGCCAAACAGTCTCACTCTGCACTAACCATATCACTTACCTAGGAATAAAGATTTCCTCCAGGCTGTCCGAGCTGAACTCTCAATTTTTCCCCATTACTTAAACAAATAGAAGAACCTACAACGCTGGATGAATCTCCCCGTCTCAATTACAGGCCGAATCTCCATAGTCAAAATGTCAATCCTCCCTAAAGTCAACTACCTTCTCTCAATGACCCCAGTCCAACCCACCTCTGCCTGGTTCAAATCCCTTGATTCAGGCACCAACAAGTTCTACTGGAAAAATAAACCCCCTCGAATCAAACTCGCAACAGAAACCCAGACTACAAGGTGGCCTCAACGCACCAAACTTCTATCACTACTCATTAGCGAAACATCTACAGTTTATTCACAAATGGATCCATTCAAACCCATCCGACCAAACCTGGATAGACACAGAACAATCATTATGTAATAAAATTCTAATATCAGACCTACCATTCTTGAATCAATCAATAAAGAAAAAGCCACTCTTCAAAGCACCAACAATAGCCGGAGCTCTGACAGTTCTCAAACATACCCCTCACTCGAACAAACCATACACCAATCTGGAATAATCCTGCATTTACAAGTAATAAGAAACCTCTGCATTTCCTCACATGGGCAGAAAAGGGCATAACTCACCTCAGACACATCTTCACCAACAACACTCATTACTTACATAACTTACATCTTTCACACACTTCGTTACAGAGTTTGGCATCGGGAGCAAATGCTTCCTTGAATATTCACAACTAAGATCAGCCATCCAAGACAAACTAAAAACACAAACAATAAACCTCGAGCTTTCACATGTAATCTCAAAATTCATAAATATTACCCCTAAAAAATTGAATTCAAAAATATCCAAAGTACTTTCAAAAACAGACAGCACGCATGCTCTGCCGATCTCAAAATGGCAACAGGATCGAGCATTTGCTCCGATGCCGATTTCTGGACCCAGATTTGTAAAAAATTATACTCAATGACCAATAACAATAACCTACAACTTATACAGTTTAAAGTACTCCACAGATATCACTACACAAACTACAGATGATCTAACATGGGATCCACTTCAGAAACATGTTCACACTGTACACAAGGAAGCAAGGACGACTGCACTCATGCACTCTGGTCACTCTGGGAAACAACCAGTCAAACACTCTCCACACCACTGGGCCCCCCCCTCTCTATTAGCCTACATGGAGACACATCCACACTGCCACCCAACCAATGCAATACCAAACATCTCCTGGTGTCGCTAACTGTCGGCAAAAAGGTCGTCCTTCTCAACTGGAAATCAAGGAAACAAATACACATCACCAAATGGAAGCACCTGATGTTCGATCACATCTCACTACAGAACCACACAGTCCACGCCCGACACAGACCACTCAGCCAACACACCCTGGTCCACTTGTATCTCATTCCTACAGTCATAGCCCCCCATAAATAGCTCAGTATACATACATACTACATTATTCTTACTTTACTTTCTACTGAATCCATTCCTGTCCTGTTAATGTAATTATGAATTATTTGATTTTGTCACCATTCATCATCACTAATGCTGATTTTTTTGTGTCTGTTTTTTATTTATTTATTATTTTTTTATATAATTTATTATTATCATTCTTATTATTTTTTTAGTATTATTTCATTTGTGTATTATTCACACATTCTGAGGTTGAGATGGGTCAGTCATGGCATTAACCACAACAAACTGAACACATCGATCTAGTAATGGAAAACACAAATCTTATACAATATCATCTTCTGTCTGTCTGTTCGTTTTGTAACTATTTTATCACTGTAATCTCCATTAATACTATTATTATTGTAATTATCATTATTATTATTTTCATTATTATAAATGTATGGACTCACTGTAAATACCTGACACCTGGTGCATAAATAAAAAGATAAAAAAAGAAAGTACATTGACCGCTGTTGTCTGTTCTGCCAGCAGGGGGCGGTGGCGGAGCGTAGAGCGAAGACCTCCGTGAGCTCTGAGTCCAGCGCCTCCTCGCACACGTCCCAGCCCAGCTCCAGCGCCATGACGACGGTGGGTGCACCTCCTGTTTTATCATTCGGATGACACACGGCAAAGGCACTTGTTGAGTAAAAACTGGTCTGTTCAGAGTGTTGCTTAGAGCGCCCTCCACTGGCTACGGGGAATTAGTAAGAATAAACACTGAAAACAGCATTAGCAAAGAGGTTCTTTTTAGTCATTTTTTTAGATAAACGCAGATGACGTCATCATAGAATTTGGGTTTTGAAAAGGTGTGAGTAGATGGATGGATCAATGCTTTATTAATCGTGATGAAAATTCAGGTTTCAGCAGAAGCCGCCAGTCACTCAACTTCAAAGTAATTATACATATAAATATAGACTGTTGAGTCAGGTCCAACTGACTGATGGACAGCATCATCCACCAGGCTGTCAGGAAGCTGAACTCTCCCCTTCCCTCGCTCTGCTGCCCCTTATATACAGTTGTTGTTGTTGTTGTTTTTTGAGAGTAACACAATTTCCTTTCTCTGTGTGCACTTTATTTTAAATGTGGTGGAATTGCCCGTGCAGTGCATCTAAATGTGAAGTGTCAGTGGTAAAATGTGACTTTGTGTTGTCCTGCAGGGGGAGCCGGTGAGTGACAGCCTGGGTTTGGGTCTGTCCGTGGCCCAGGCCCGAGAGCGAGCGCTCCAGAAACGAGCCGCCAAGAACGCCCCGCGCATGGACTGGAACAAGAGGCGAGAGGTCTTCAGCAACTTATAAGCCCCGGGTCCTCCATGAGCGCCCTGACCTCCAGACCCCCCCGTCCCCCCTTCAACAGTGTTAAAGAGATGATTCATCCACTTAATTCTAGGGTTGACCACTTTGTAATTTTTATTGTCCAATGTTTTACACTGAATGAATGTTTTATGATGTAAAGATGATGTTTATTCTAAGACGAGTACTTGTGCTCAGCAATACGTCCGATCACTTATTTTCAAATGATTGCACTTTGACCGCAGATCTCACATTCAGATTTTGCTTATGGGAATCTACTGTGATCAGGGCTTGACATTGACCATCCTTTGGTTCATTTCTGGTTCGACCAGTCACTATTTTAATTTTACAAGGCATTTCATTATGAACATGAGCAGAGTCTCCACAGAATAATGAAACTGTGACTAAAAACATCTCAACTCTTTTGTTCACGTCGAGCCCTGACTGTGATACGTATATGTAAATCTTTGACTAGCGAGACTGTGAGCTAGACTCTTCCAATCTCACATTATTTTTTTTAGATTTGTACATACATGAATATATAATTAAAAGATCATTTAATTTGAGGAAGTGTTTGCGGTGCAGTTTATTCGTGCTTTCTATATTGGTCCCGTGTTGGAGTCCCGGACTGTGCGGGCCTTTCTGTGTGGAGTTTGCGTGTTCCTCTCGCCTGGATGGGATTCCTCCAGGTGCTCTGGTTTCCACCATCAACCCAAAACATCAAGGATGGGGTCAAATGTAGCATATAATAACTTTATATCAAGTACGTTTGGTGGCTGGTTGATATTTTTTCCAACAGAAAGACCAGGGTCCAAACCACATTACTTTGATCATCATCTGTTCTCTGTACTTAAAGTGTAGGACCTTTTGCCTTTCATCAAAAGGCTTCAGCAGTGACACTAAAGCTTCTGCTCCCAGGCAGAATACAGTCTGTCACTGGGAGGGGTCAGCTCGTCTCAACAACCCTTTGAATAAAGAGTGAGACAATAAAGTACCCCTTCACCTTAGGACGAGCTAACCCCTCCCAGTGGTCCAGGTGTAGTCCACCTGTGGACAAAGGGTTAGTGTCACTATTGAGTACAGTTGACTCGGGCAAAATGAGCCGAGGTTTCCACACTCGCATCAAGCACAGAAAGCAACGCCTCAGCCGAGCTGTGTCACCAACATATCATTTTAAGAAAAGTTCAGTGACCAACACTTCCACATTTTGTATCATATAGTGGCAAACGCAACGTGCAGCAGCAAGCAGCAGGGGGCGCCAGGTGAACCAGAGCAACCTATGGATTATTGTCATTTGGGATTAATGCACCGGGTGCCAATCCCGTGGCGCTCTCGGGCTCTACCGCCCGCCCTGGGCCGCCCAGATCTTTGGGGACCAGGCGAATCTGCCATGAGAACAAAATGATTTAATAAATACCGTGTAGAGCTCAAGAACCGTCTCTTTTCTTCTCTTTCACGTCCACATTGAAGTGCAGCACAGAGTCTTAGTCAGAGTCTTCCACGAGGCCTCCTCCCAATAGGACATGCCTGTAACACCTCCTGAGGGAGGCGGCCAGGAGGCATCCGGAACAGACGCTCGAGCCACCTCTGCTGCTCCTTTCGACGTGGAGGAGCAGCAACTCTACTCCGAGCTCCTCCCGGGTAACTGAGCTCCTCACCCGATCTCAAAATGTGCGCCCAGCCACCCTGCGAAGGAAACTCATTTCAGCTGTCTGAATATGCGATATTGTCCTTTCGGTCATTACCATAGAGGAGGAGAGCGCCCAGTTTATAATCAGGGGGTCGTGAGTTCCAGTCAGATGATGGTCTATGATGATTTAGTCGTTTGACTTGACATCAGCTAGTAAACAAAAGCAAAAATATGTCTGGTGCCCTATTATTACACAAGCAGTATTCTTGGTCAGTGACTTTATTTTTAGATGGTTGTGCCACTGATTTCTCATTCAATTGTGTCTATTCTCATTATCCAGAGCAGTTTTCCTCTTTCTAAATGATCACTCACTTAGTCTAGTTCACTATGTGTAGATTTCCACTGTTGCGGGATTTTCGATATATTTTTGGAAACCTAATGGTATGAGCAATGAAAAAAACAATGTTTCCATTTGCCCTTGTCATTTGGTAAAATTGTGCAATTATACCACTTTTGAAATAGGGTAAATGGGGAGTTCTGGTGATCGCTATGGAAACATGAAATTATGTTTCTTTGACTTGTTTCGTAAATTTCCGGCAAACTGTGTTGTTTACTCCCCATATAAATGTTATTATCGCTATTAATGCATCTTTTTTTCTCCACATATCAGAAATCAGAAAAAAATAGTTTTGATACTCTAATTACAGAGTGAACCGGACTATCAGCTAAACAGCTCAATCCTGAGTATTTGGCTCACATTTCTGAGAATATATGAGCTCAGTCAGTGCTGAGTTCGCATTTTTCAGGCTCATTGCTGCAATGTTTATTCACCACCAGATGGCGCCTATAAGCCTGCCAACACAGTGTGACACAATTTTACACTTGAGATATTATCTACCCATCACTACAATTAGACATTGAAGAAACAAACAAACCTTGTGCCACATGTTTTCTGATATTGTTTTAAATATTAATAAAAGAAAGAAAAACAATTCTAAATACATAAATAAATAAAGTAAATAATACAATAAAGACAAAGTCTTAAAATAATCTTTTAATGCCAATACATTTTCATTTACAATAAACTTAGAGCACATTCTGTCACTGACCTTTTGGTAACTGGTCCAACGGAATCGAATAAACATCTTTTTGTGCAGTTAATAAGGTGCGTATGAAAGTATTTATAAAAAGAAACTAGTTTTACATCAAAATATTGGCTAAAAATCACCTTTGTCATGAAACCATTTTATATATTTTTTTTGCTAGATGAAATGCCGGACCCGTTTGCATCGTCAAAAGAACTTTCACTGTAATTAATTTAATCTTTAATCTTTGATATAAAAACTCTTTCTCTTTGCCCAAACCTGAGCCAAGTTAGTAACAATAGTGCTTTAAATAATGGCTGTTTCCCTATTTATATAGTTTTTGTTATGAGAATAGAACACATTTATGGAACAGACTGCTTTTCATACATCAATACAATATTTATCTAATATACAGCAGCAGCAAATGCACATTCATAGTTTTCAGTGACATCGTTTGAAGTAACCGTGGCGACGCACAGGTCAGGGCTTTAGACGGCCTGACAAATGTATTTCTGAACAGTGCAGTGGCTCTGATGATGTCGCCTGAAAACGATGAGTAATGCCATTTAACAATAGACTTTAGTTTGTTAGAAAATGTACAACATTTGGTATAAATATATTTAAAGTATAAAGACAAACAACTACACCACAGACACAGACATTAACACGTAAAACAGTAACAAATGGACCCTTTTTGGGCACGTCTAGGCCAAGTCCGTGCCAGTTTGTGAAATCCCCAGTTCCGAAGGCCGAGTGCTGTGGATTTCGTGGAGAAAGGCTGTACAGGAAGTGGGCCGTGATGCGAACACTGCTTTTATGGAAGGAGGTCATTCCAACATGGCGTCCAGCTGGTCGGCTAGGTCGTCGAACATGTTCCCGATGTCGTCCAGAATGTTCCCGGCGGCTTTCACAGAGCTGCCCCCGCTGGAAGAGGGAAAAGAGGAAAGAATAGTACAATGTTGCGCAAGTTAACACAAACTCGTGGAGGTGTCACGATCATAGTAGACTGTAAATATAAATGGACGTCTCCTCCTCACTCCTCCCCGTTTACCACAATGACCACGTTCGAGGGGGAAATCATGGCGGATTTACAGACTCTCCCTCCCCAGCTCTGACGAAGCATGTTCCTAAAAAGGGCATAAGGGCGGGATCTTCACCGTAGACTCCGCCCTTGTGTGACGTGTGGCTCGCGCAGCTCCAATGCTAACAGTCCGACCCTCATTAAGTACGAGATTTCTAAAATTCATATTACGAAAACCAGCCTGGTTTCTTAAGTTGTGACTAACCCAGCGTTATCTCAGGAGGAAGATCAGCCTAGTCCAGTGTTGAAAAAATAGAAACCAGGCGTTAAAGTTGATTTAACGTGTCTAAAGTCCAATGCTTTTCAATGGGGCACTCGCGGCGATATGGAGGTACTACAGCAATGGCGGAGCAATGGCGGCCCCCAGTGTCATGGGCATAAAGCAGAGCAGCCAGCGGCCATTGGTCACGATAACAACATTTGAAGCTTGATATATTGATCACAGTAAATTATATTATTGAAGAACTTTTAATGCCACAGAAACAATCTTAAAATATCATGAATGTAAAATGGATACAATAAAACACACACTTACTTTGGGTTAAAAAAAAAAAAAACTAATGTAGAACAGTGGGAAAATGGGGGGAAAGATGGAAATAAATGTAGAGATAATATTCAGGCCAAAAATGTATTGTTTATCAGTTACAGGTGAAACTCAGAAAATTAGATTAAATTAATCATTAAAAAGTGCATTCACTTCTGTTATTGAACTTAAACTGTGAAACTGATATATGACTCATTGGCTATGGGGGAAGCCACGCCTCCAATTGGCCACAATATTTATCAAACAAACTTTTGTGCACATTGTGTTTGGTGACATTAGGTCTGACTTTTCTTTTCAATTCAGAATTTGCAGAATGACATTAAATACTTCATGTGTCACAAAACAAACAGTAGCTTCTGGCAGTGATGAATGCACTCTCTCACCTCTCCGCGTGGCTGCCCAGGGCCAGCTTGTTCTCCACCACTTTGAGCGCGGCCTCCAGGGAAGTGCTGGTCTCCTCCAGCCGTTTCTGAGCCAGTACCTCCAAGCAGGCCACGGGGCTGGGCGGCTCGGAGGTGCCCCTGTAGGCCATGGTTGGCCTCACTGCGCCGGGGTATGGGGAGGTCGACGGTGAGGAGGGGGCTGTAAACGCCACACTCTGGACAACGCTGATGTTAGGACCTGAACAGAAAGACCAGAGTTAAATCTGGTGTAAATATAACCACAAAACTTCAATATTCCGATGTACCAGACTGGAAACACACAACCAAGGAGCATATTTACACCTCCTTGTGAAGATTGAAGCAAAATGTCTTCCACTCAATCAACACAGTCCAGTCGACAATGTTTGAAAATGTTCTAATGAAACACGTATTACCATGAAAGCTTTACCTGACGCCGTGGTGGACTGCAGTATCCTGTGGAGCTTCTGTGGGCTCTCTGCTCTGAGGACCACAGTGTGCCCCCCGGTGGACACCGTGTGTATCTGCACGCTGGTCAGTTTGGGAATGGCTGTGTGTGCGTTGCCCAGGAGCGGACTGGCAGCTTTCTGAGGGGTGGCCGGTCTGCTGTGACCGTTACAGGAGCTCTTCAGGGGACTGGATGGTTTCGCTGACACGGGGGGCTTGGGACCTTTGCCCATGGAGCCTATTCTGTGGAAAAGCAGTGCTGGCCTTTGGGACTCGTCGTCACCGACAGCCCCCAGGCCGTTTTGGAACACATGGAAACCGTTACTCTGCTCGTAATTCGGCGATGTTGCGTCTTCCGGCGTTGGCGCGTCTTTATCTTTGGGTTTGTGCCTTCGCTTGACCGTGTCCGACTCCTTGAGGTTGAACTCCAGACTGGTTGCCGTCTGCGCTGCCCCGCCTCCGGGCGAAGGGGGCGCTGTAGTAGTCCGAGGACGCTGTTTGATCGTAAGATTCCCTTCCTCTGCGAACGGAAGCCGGTCGCCCGAGTTTCTCTTCGGCGACTCGCTTTTCGTTTGTCTCTCTGTTTTCTTCTTCTCCTCGGCCAAACCGTTCAGTTTGCTCTCCGCCTTTTCGCTCCCGGTCCGCCGCAGACCCCGCACGCCGAGCACTGGCACCGGTTTGGAGTTCGGAAACTGAAAAACGTGTCTGGTCAGCGTTGGTGACGAAACGGGGCTAAAAGCTGGAGGCATGGCGACTTGCGTTGGCGGGATGTCGATCCTTCTGGACGGGCTGCTGCTCCCGCTTTCGAGCCTCGCAGCGATGCTCCGTACGCTGCCGACGCTTTCCGTTTCCACACACCCTCCCACCGCCGCCTCCTCCTCCCCGTTGAAGACGCTGCCGATTCCGGTGACTGAGCTCATCCGCTTGGGCGGTGGCGGCGGAGGTCCCTTGCGTTTCCCGCGCACGGCGAAAGACTGGCTGCGGCTGACGTGGACCGCGGCGTGCGAAATCCCCGTCCTCGCGGTTCTCCGGGACAGAGTGGCGTATGACGGCACGATGGCGGAGGAGGCGGTGCTTCTGGAAGCGCCGTGTTCCTCCTCTTCGTCGTCTGGCTCTCCGTCCGACATGGCGTACCTGGTGAGGCTCTGGGCGCGCTTTTTCAAGCTGTTCGGTTGCGGGCAGAGGATGGGCACGGCGCCAGGGAGCGGCTTGGCGAGGACGTGCCCCGGGATGTAACTGAACTGTTTGTGCGTTGGAGAAGGGGACGTTGGTGAGGGGGGCGGGTACAGAGCATGTTTAGCTTTCGGTGGGACCGCTGGGTAGGCAAAGCGCTGCATTTTGTTCGGCGTAAGGGGTGGAGTCATAGGAGCGAACTGTTTATTTGCAACATCGGCACATCTTTTGCTGAAATGTTCATCTTGACTTTGCCCTGAAAAGGAGTTCCCAGAGTTCCCAGAGTTCCCAGAGTTCCCAGAGTTCCCAGAGTTCCCAGAGTTCCCAGAGTTCCCAGAGTTCCCAGAGTTCCCAGAGTTGCCGGAGCCCCTTGAGCGCACGCTGATGCTCTCTTGACTTACAGACTTGGCTGAGGAAGACGGCACACCCCTAATCGCAAAGGCCTCCGAGGCCCCGCCTCCTCCCCCGCCCTTCATGGCAGTCTGCAGTTCGGCGCTCAGCTCGCTGTCCTGGAAAGAGGTGAGGGTTTTGGGGGAGCGCGGCGAGGGGCAGCTGTCGTCTGAAGGTGGGTCGGTGGGGCGCAGGTGCTGGGCAGCATTGTGGGCAGAGGGCATGTGCTCGATGGCCACCAGCTCCAGAGCGGCGGGAGGCTTTCGCCGCAGGGTCCCACCGGAGTCACCGTGGACACGGGAGCGCTGCAGGTCGCACAAGCGTTTTACGGCCAGCATCAGCTTCTTCTGGTGACCTGCAGGAGACAAAGATTCAAGAGTTAAGATGAAACTACTGTAGATACAGATGTGGAACGCCGCATTTTACTTCAAAACACGGTAACCACAACCTATTTATAAGTTGCTGCCTAATCTCTGTTATTGTGTTCAACACAGAACTAAAACACATTTGGTGGATTTGTGCATGTTTCTATTTCAATGTTACTGTTGATATATACAATAGAAAATAAAATACATTTAATGTTGGGACACTCCCATAATTCTTTGCATCAGCAGCATCAGGTCTGTGACAGTGTTTCCTAACAGGGTGAGTTGCTTCTTTTTGTTTTTACCGGGCAGCATGGTAGCGCAGTGGTTAGCGCTCGTGCTTCACAGCAAGAAGGTCTCCGGGTTCGATTCCCTTTCTGTGTGGAGTTTGCATGTTCTCCTCGTGTCTGTGTAGGTTTCCTCCGGGTACTCCGGTTTCCCCTACCATTAAAAACATGTACAGTAGGCCAGGATGAATGAAGTGTGCGTGAATGCATGGTGGTGGTCAGAGGGACCTTTGGCGCAGATGTGTGGAGTAGCGACAGTGTTTCTGTCAGTCTCCTCCAGGGAAAACTGAACACCACCGAGTGTGGAAAGGTGCTATATAAATAAACTTCTTGAAGCTTGAGCCGATTGAAAAGCCTCCTGGAAGTAGAGTTTTGTGCAACACACGGACTGGGTTCTAACAACCACAGACTGGGTTAGGCAGGTAATGTATGAGTGAAAACACTGAGCACACATGAGCTTCTTCTCACGGAATAACAGTGAAATAGGTTTGACAAAGATGACTGTTGTAATGATCATGATCATCCATAGGGGCTGCACGACAAACACATTTGTCTTAGCAGAATCAAAGTAATGTTGGAAAGATATGGCTGACTAACTTCCACCTGGATGACAGACTCACCTGGTCTTTGGGGCCAGCTCCATGTCCCCCATAGTCCATGTAGAAACAGTTTGCAGTTTGATGCATTGTTTGACCCTTTTCACAATGTAAATTTGATTGTAAGTCCTTAGCTGCAATTATTGTATTATGTTTAAGGCTTTATTGATATTAAGTTCATGGTAATAAAATGTTGCATGCTATTTGCACTGATAAAAAGGATGGAAGAATGGAAAGGAATATACCTTTTATGATTTTAAAGGAATTTTGTTTCATGGTCACAATTGTTGTGTTTGGCCCATGACCCACTGGTACATTACAACTTTGGCCTTCGGGAGGTAAAGGTTTGGACACCAATCTCCATGTCCAGAGCATACTGAATGTCTGAAAAGAACTCTTTCACTGAACTGAAATCTGCCCGCTCTCTCGTCGTGATGTGAGCCTCACCCAGCTTGGTGATACCGATCTCCTGCAGGTCCTCCCAGGTGATGTCTTTGATGATTGTGATGGAGTCGTAGCCATTGTCGCACAGTCTCTTGTGGTACTGCGGCAGCCCGATCACGCTCAGCCACTCGCACAGCTCCGACTGAACAACAGAAAAACATCAAGTGACTGCACACCGACACAGACATGGTCACACAGAGGTAACATCTCTCCTCACTGGAATGTAGTCAGGCAGCCACTCGGGGATGCTGAGTTTGCCGATCTCCAGGGCGATCTTCTTACGATGGCCGGGTTTGGTCACTCCAATGGCAGTGAGGTCCTAGAGAAGCAACACATTGTTAAACTCGTGTAGTAAACCTTTTTAGTGTTTGATGTTCTGCTGCTCACCTCTGGGGTCATGCGGCTGATGGTGGGGACGTCGTAGCCCGCCGTGATGAAGTTGGAGGTGTACTGCTCCAGCTGGAACTCGCACAGCCACTGGTAGATGGCCTCAGCATCCTAACAACACAGAAGATCATTTTAGACAGTCTTTGGACACATGTGTTTTGAAGGCTCATAATAAGAAAGTTTACTTTTCCATCCAGGAGCTGCTCAGGCCGGGGGAAGCTTTTCTGTGGAGTGCCGTTGACCTGCCGCCGGGACCCACCTAAACACAGTTTAAAAAAAATCATAACTTATATTTCATATATTATATATTTTTATACATCACTGCTCAATTATTGGATTTAATTTGGAATATTTTTCATAATGTACTGTAGTCCTGAGGAAGGCCTGTGAGCTCAAACATGTTGGCTTTTTAATCCAGTGTAAAATAAAAGCTTTTTAACTTTTCTAACCTTTTTGATTGCCTCAGTTTATCTACTTTTTCACCTTTTTTCATCCGTCCCAAGCATTTAGATATTTAACTTTATAGCGGCTGTTGTTGTTGTTGAAGTAGTTGTTAAAGAGGGGGTATTATGCTTTTTTCAATCACATAGCACCAGTCTATAGCACACTACAATGATGGTGCAACCTTCTGTTGGTCTGTAAATGCAGTAAATTAAAATAACTGCCTTGTATAAAATTGCTCTTTCAAAATGGCAGCACTGAACGTCTTGAAATAGGCCCCTGTCTCTTTAAGACGCCCCCTGACCCTTTCTGACATGCCCCCTCCACACGCTGTCTGTGGCATCACAACACTGCGCTCGTTTTCTCCACAGTATTGAAACTACGATCGGTGCATTTTAATTTTTATTGTTGGAAAGGAGCTACTGTTTATCACTTTGTGAGCAATGGCCACACAGGATATGATTTGGAGACGAACCTTCCACACCGGACGCTTGGAAGGGGCTTTTGCCTGAAAAATAACTGCTGTTTGGAGGCTCTAGTCGCTCTTTGCTACTGCCATGCCCTATGGATCTGTAACTATACCCCCATGGACGACACCAGGATCTGCAGGAGCCCATACGACTCAAAAGACGGACATTATCTGTGCAGGTTGACAATGGTTATTTGAGGTTACCCGTTAGCTTGTTATAATCGACTACAGCTCATTGTTGATGAAAAGTCTGTAATAAACCACAAATGTGTAAAGCCAGGCTCATTGTGTGATCATCGTAAAGGCTGCTTCAAGTAGTTGCATGTTTTACTGACGTGATAAGTGCATAATAGGCTGCTTGTTTTCAATGAAACGTAGCGGCTAACTGCTAATACTTGTTATCTTCGAGAGAAACCACTCAGCTACGACCCATTGTAGATGAAATGCGAGCAATAAACTTCCAAATCAACAAGCCGGGCTCAGTGTGTGATCATTGTTAAACGGTTCTTTATGTGTGTGGTGGTTTTATTGACTTTATTTGTGCATATTTCTCGTTTTCACGTGATGACTCGAGGTTTAGCTTAGCATTAGCTTTCTCCGGAGGCTCTGTGCATCATCAAGGCCCTAAGACATTCCCAGCGCAGAAGCATCCACTGAAATAAGTGTTCTTGTCACCAGCTTTAATCGTGGGTGTTTCGGTAAAAGAAACACTGATGTCTGTCAGTCTCAGAGCTGCTGTAGCTCCGGTTCACAACACATGAAGCTAATCCTCCATGATGACTCTGTTTACATCTTAGGGCTGGACTCTGTGGGGAGGGGGTTCTGCTGAGGAGCAGTGGTTGGTTACTCGGCTGGTGACGAAAGCTCGGAGGCGTCTCCAGGAGGTGGGGGCGTTCCTAGGAGGACTCAGGCAAACTTATCCCTAAAATGGCCGCCATCAGAGTTTTTACAGATGACTCAAAAATACGTGAATGTGCCAAGGCAACACTTCAGCCATGTTTTTAATGAGGGAATGACATAATAACATGATAAAAAAAAAACAATTTTGCATAATACCCCCCTTTAAGTTTTCTGTCCTTTTCATCCTCAATCTGTCTCCCATAAGGATTGGGTTGAAACTACCACCTTGACACCATAGCTTCAAGTCTGACTCCTGCCCTCAGAATAAGAATAAGTGTCTATATTTCATCCCAGTGGATCTCCAGAACTTCAGCCCAATCTGTTTTAGTTTTAATCTTGTAGTTGTCCTGGATGTGAAGAAGGGAAAACATAAAATATCCAAGCTACTTTAACTAATGTAGCTATTCCATTTTCAACATATTCCGACAAAGATTTAAATCCAGACCATTAGCTTGGGCAGTCTTGATAATGTTCCAGCAGACAACAATCAAAATATACTCTTTAAGATAAGATAAGATAAGATAAGATAAACCTTTATTGATCTCACAAAGGAGAAATTCACTTGTTACAGTCGGCGTTCAAGAAGACTTTACAGTCTTATTGTACAGCAGTGGGGATAAAGGCTTTGCGGTAGCGCTCCGTCCTGCACTGAGGGTGTCTTTAGCTCGATATACAAGCATTTTGTCAACTTCTATGAACATTTTGCTCTTATTAGGCTGTGTTTATTGACATAGGCTGCTCTTGTGACATGAGCTGCTCCCTCAGGAGTCCAAAACAGCAGCAGCAAAGAGGTATTTGCCTCAGGGACACAGACAAATAGCAATTCATCAACTTAACCCTGAGAAACTGCATACTTCACCAACAATAACAGAGAGTCGGGTTACAAATATAAAACTACGTGACATTTTATTGTAATACAACCACATGGCCTGTAGAATGTTATATATTAAGCCGCTACATTGGACCATCTGCTCGGGTTGCAAGATTAATCTCCAATAATCCAATCGTGATCGCAATCAAAAAGGTTCTTAAGGTAGAACAATGTGCTTTCCCAAATGAAGACCTTGAATGTCTCTATTGTTTGTTAATTCATGGTTCAAAATCATTTCCAACAGTAAGGATTTAGAGTCATCACTTACCTTTCAGGAATGACAACCAAAAAAGTCCTGCTGCTTTGCCCTTCATGCTTGTCTCGTATTGCTAACATTTACAAACTGGACGCCCCACAAAAATCGCTTCTCTCTCTGTCTCCTTTAAACCCTCCCCCTTTTCACCCTAAGGTCCCCGCACTCCCATCCATCATGTCAGGTCATCTCACGGCAAACTCAAGCAAAGACACGCTGCTACATCCTACACTTTATTGTTGTTGTTGCGTAATGCTTTTTGCGGCTTTTAACCCCGCTCACCACAAGCCAAGGCTGAGCTTCTTGAGTCCACTCCTCTGTTTGCGTTATGGCGGTGCCTTCATGGTGCCCTCTTAGGGTTGGTTTTATGGGTTTTCTGTGGTCAGGTGAGGTGAGGTTAGCCTCTCTGTCGCCTCATTTCCTCCCAGACCAGCAACAAAACCAGTGTGATCCGCACAACGAAAGATCACGCCCTCTCGTATCGGGGGAGGCCATTGGAGACAGACATTCAATAAAGAAATGTTTTGATACAGTTTGAAAAATACTACATTTCCTATTGAAAATTCCAGTCTTGTATTTTTAATAATGTCACTGAAGGAACCATCAAAAAATATTGTTTGAAGCTACTTTTCCCCCCACATTTCCATTGCCATTTGTCACTTTTTTGTTGCTGTTTGGTGGCTTTTGTATTGCTCTTTATATGTTGCGTTTTTGTCACTCTTCTGGAACTTTTTTGTCGCGGCTTTTTCATCAATTTTCCGTAACATTTTTGTTTCTTTTCAAGAAGCTTTTAGAATTCGGTAAAGCCAAACTAGGGAAAATGCGCTCTGTTCAGGTGGGGGCTAGGAGGTTAAATAAGAGGGCTGTATTGTGAGTATTCCAATCGATTTTGAGACACCAAGTTCTGAAAAGTCCAGCCCCAGCCAAAACTGAACCAGCCCTAGAGCTTTGCATATCGCTCTTAGAATATGTGTACAATAATATCACATTTACATCGGCTTTCCTTGAGCAATGCCTTTCAGACATAAATCACCATGATACAGCTTTATTTAGAAATAAATAATTTTTTTTATATATATATATAAATCTCTGGCCCATTTTATCAAACCGGGCCAAAGTCTGGAACTGAGTTGTGCCAAGGCAGGGTCTGGAAGTTTTCACAACACCCAAACGAAGTGCTCTTTAGACTTTTTGGTTTTACTTTTTAAGCAATGACTAGTTTACTCAAATAAAAGCAATGTTGGTAACACTAATGCATAAAATGTGCAAAGAAAAATCACTTATTTAAATCTTTCCTTTTCATTCTGAATGCATTTTATGGTACAGACCTGCTGATCCCTCTGCCTGTTTGTCAGCTCCCGCCAAGTGGATGTGGTCTCCAGACTGTCCAGCAGAGGGCGCCAGCTGCACATAGAACAGCATTAGTGAGCTTCCGCTTGTGTTTAGTTACATACTAGTCTTTGATTTGACATTCTGAGATTATGAGTTATGACAAAGCAATGTCCACCCTAGTCCCTATGACCCGTCACTCAGTATAGCTGTAGACCCGCACTAAGTAGACCAGTGGTTCCCAACCCCAGTGTTGGGAAAGTTCATTTCCTACATGAACAAGTTCAAAGTTCAGTTCACAAATTTCAAAATGAACTAGTTCGTTCATAGTTTATAATTGTTTATAGTAAATAGTTTGTTCATAGTTCCAAAAATGAACTAGTTCATAGTTCTTTTTTTTTTTTTTTTAAATCTTTTTTAAAATATTTTTTTTACTATTATTGAGGCATGAAAACGGGTCAGTGGTGAAATAGGTGAGAAGTATATGTCCCCTCTCAGGGAAATATTTTTATATTCCATATCTTAAAGCAACAATCTGAAGTATTTTGAGATGTATTTTTGCCAACCTTGGGAGAGCTGGAGAAAGTTGACTTCAGCCATGAGTCAAAAATATTATGGCCTTCTCACTTAGTGTTAAAGCTCTTTATGTCAGCCTCTCACTGTTTTAGGAGTGGATTTTGGATATCTTTGCTAATCATATTTTATTTTTATTTTTTTTAGTTTAATTGGTAAATTCTTAGTGGAAAATGAAGCTACAAATATTCAATTGCATTTGTGTTAAATTGGTAAATTAATCATGTGAATAAGATTGTTTTAGGAGCTAATTTGTAGTTAAAAAACTCCACATTGTGTCTTTATGCAAATGAGTGGCAGCGCGGAGCAGAGGAGTTTGGAGCGACAGACGTTACACAAGGGAAACTAGCGTTGTATCCTCACACTGTGGCTGCTCACGGGCACCGTGTGGACCCGCTGGTTACCGGTGTGCCAGGGCATGTGCCAGGGCCTGTGCCAGGGCCTGTGCCAGGGCCATGAACAGCAGAGTTCAGCGCCACAGAACTGGACACAGTCGGGCTGTGGGCGCGGGGGCAGAGCGGAGCGAGCGCGAGCTACACCGTGGACCCGCCAGAGTTTAGAACCGCTGGTAAACTGACAGTGCGGCGGGGTTTTATATTCACTGATATAAGAAATCTGGCACCAAATTGAACGAACGTAAATAGAACGAGAATGCCGTTCATAGACACCAGAATGAACGTGTTCATGGTTTCGTTCATCAGGCAGTAAGTTCAGTTCACGTTCGCCCAAAATATGAACGCGTTCATGAACGTTCGTTCAATGAACGCGTTCAGGTACATCACTGCCCAACCCATTCCAAAAACTATGGCCACTACAAATGTGTAAAAGAATGAAAGCTCAAAATAATTTCAAACAAACTGCAATGGAGTGTTTTATGCACCCGGACTCCTTTCTTGTATTTGATGATTTTACTCAAGACCTGACCCTTTGACCAGACAAAGCTCTGAGTCTCTACAATCCCAGAACCTCTGTAATGACTGTATAGTCAAGTGCAAAGTGACCTACTCGCTGCAGCTGCAGAAAGGAGTGAGCCCAGTGTCCAGAGCACCAGCAGCATGAGCGACTACATCTACGATATGTTCACTAAACTCAGGGAATAGAATTCAAGAGACAGTGGAATGTTTATGGATAAATTAGGGGTTCAGCTCTCACGGTTCGGTTCATGGTGCAGGACCCGTGGTTTGGAGCATCACGGTGCAAGTACAATCTAAAAAATAATACGTTGGTTTTAAAATGAAATAGCCTAATGATCGTCATTAGACAATATTTATAATCTTAGAATAAAATGGGCAATGCTTTCAAAGCTGCTTTATAATAAAATGTACCTCTGGGCTCACAATACGTGAAGGCAAAATAGAACAAATGGTACAGCAGCAAAGTAAAAAAAAAAAAAAAAGAAGCAAGGCAGTGCAGGCCATGCGCTCGTTAAGCGGTAGTTTCATTTTCGCTTTCCTCACACGAGGCTAAAGCACTCGGAGCAGCGCGTTTGATTTTATGTTTGGCCAGTTGTTGGACAACATTCAGCGTGTACTTTTTTTCTGAGACAGAATACGGCCAGGACTAGATCTTACGCATTTGTCTGCGCCTCAGACATTACGCAGCCCTGGATCTATAATGAACCACAGCCACGGTCATCTGCAGGGGAAACTTAAACAAAGACATGCAGATGTCATTTGTTTTGTAGTGTGACGGATTGACACTTTGTTATTCTTTTTGTTTTTATTTTTATTATGATTGTTAAGTTCTTTTTAGGGGTGCCAGTCAGGTCCCAGGAGGCTTAACCGGCGGTGGGAACAGGGGGAGCGAATGGGAGAAGGGGCAGAGATGGGCGTTGTGTGTGAGGTCAGAGAGGGAGGCTGGACAGGGGAGTAAACCGGGTGTGGTGAAGGCGAGGGTATAGGTGACTGACCATGCACAGACGGGTGCCTGGTTGTCACAGTAGGATCTCACAGTACCGGTGCGGAGCGTCTCCAGCTGCAGTTTAGCGGTAAGTGACGATGACACACATCGGCCCGTTAGGATGCGCACACAGGCAGTCAGATCTCGTGCACTGCACTCGCTTTGTTGTGACGCCGGGTTGTCCTCGGACAGTGGTACGTACAGCAATGCACCACGGTCCATATGGACCCGTGGCCGGTGGGACGGTCACGGGTGGAAGGACCGTCATGTGGGGGCCGCCCGCGGAATTCTGGGAAATAAACATGGCGGCGCCCTTATGGAGCTTAAGCCCCGCCCTACTTGCGATTGCGTTTTATATTATAGATATGCAACCTCTCAACTCTCACTTTGAGTGCATTTTCTCTATTTCAGCTTAACTCAAACCTAAAAGCTTCTCGACTGGAGAGATTACAGACGAGAGGCCAGAGTAACTCATTTGAAAGTGAAGACCAACAAAACTGATATAAGCTTCTTTTCATATTTTCACATTTTCACCCTTTTAGGTTTTCATCATGTTTCCGTTTTGGTTTGGTTTTATGTTTTGGTCACATTTTTGTAGTTGCACAATTAAACAAAAAAAAAATCTAAATGCGCCCAAAATGAAACAAAAGAACAATGAAAATGTGACAAAAATTCCACACAAAAAAACAAAGAAAAAAGGACAATATGGGGGAAAAATACAAACAAAAGAGCAAAGAAAATGTGATTAAAAATGGGGCAAAAAATATGACAAGAAAGCAACAAAAATGTAACAAAAATGGAAATTAATACGTAATAAAAAATGCAACAAAAGCGAGTAAAACGTAATAACATAAAACAAAGAAGAAGCTTAGATGAGGTTTGTCGGTCGTAGCTTTCAAATGAGGCGTTTACATTGGCCTATAAGCTGTAAGCTCCAGTAGAGAAGCTTTTAGATTTGGGTAGAACTGGAGAAAATGTGCTTGGTTAAACTACCAGATTGCACCTTTTTTGTCTGTCATACAGTAAATAAATAAACTTTTGTGTTTGTGTCAGAGACTGCGGGGAAAGCGGACCTTGCCCATGTCGCTGTTGTGCCGCTGCGCTCCGTTCTGTTTGGGCCCGCTCTCGGAGCTCTGTCCGCTGCCCGCACTGCGACTGCTGCCGACGCTCTCCCCGCTGCCCACGCTGCTCCGGTCTCCTGAAGGAAACAAACAAAAACATTACCCACAGTTCCTGAGCGTGAATGGTCAAATGAATAGTACAGATAGGGAAAAGGAAAAACAGAGACAGAGCAAATGTAAAGTAAGCTATGTACTCATGGCTAATATCCTGGGTCAAGATGTGGAGAAGGGTTCTTGGTGCTGCATTATGAATTTCTCTATGGGGTGAAGCCCATAAGTAGTAGTAGTAGTATAAGTAGGCAGTTTTATTGATATGGGATGGGAAATGTATTTGATTTATATGATTAGTTGTCAAAATTAATATATGATAAGGCAGCAGGACACGCAGGCCAAGGTTATTTGTCAAGCATATTTCTTACACAGGTTTTTTTTTTTTTTTTTAAATAAGCATGCCCTCCACAATCAGGACTAAGCTGGACTTACTGTCAGCCTTTCTCCACAATGGGCCGGTCAACTGCAAGAGGGTGTTCAGCTGAAGATAAAACTGCCATGCTACTCAACTGAGACAAGTCATTCCCTGTCACTATCAAGCTACCATACAAATGCGCTTTAACAGATTGTCTGATATTATCTGAAACTAAAAGACGTTCCCCATGGACATCGATGAACAAAAACATGCTTTGGCAAACATTTACAACACTGCATTAACGCAAAGCAGCAGACATCCCTGGCCGAGCAGACTTACCTTCATTTCCTGTAGACACACACTACAGCATTAGGTCAACGTTATTGTGAATCTAAAGGAAGCGCTACAATAATAAGCTGCTGGAGGGCTGTGGGCTATGGTTTAGTCGCGTGCAGCCGGAACAGGGGCAGGTCTACAGGCTCACACGGGTCGGGGGAGGCTTAAAGCGTTTGGGACCACACAGTCTTACCAGACGGGGGACTCCTGAGAACCCAAATGTCCTGACAGGGGATAGCAGGAGAGTGGGACAGCGCACTGCACAGGGGAGCACCTAACAAACATCATACACTATGAGAAGGTTTCCAGACAGGGAACCGGACTGGTACGTATAGCAGGGCATACAGTGGGATGACATGATTGTTGTAGGGAGGATGATGTTATTTCTGGAAAAAAACATTAAAGGTTGGACATTTTTATTGATAAATATTTTATATACATTTGCTATCTGCCTTCAATATTTACCTTGTTGTTTTGGATTTAAAGCTTGATTAATCAGGATAGAAATTTTAAAATAGGTGCAGCTAAAGTGAAGATGTTGATGCCGGAGTATAATAAAAAAAAGTAATTCTGAGAAACTAGACTTCAACATTTTGAAGTGTAATTCCGTTATCGACTGAAGATCCCCCTGGAGACTTGGGGTTGGTATCTTCCCTAAAGGAAATGCCCATATGCAGATTACATAGTGTTACAAAGGAGGCTGAGTGATATTTTTGGCCCAAGTTGAACAGGAAGCTTAAGAAGCATGTTAAAATGATAACTTAACCTGTGCCAAATCGTTAAGTGGAAAACAATGAGTAAGAGACAGAAAACAGAAAACAAGGAGTAATGTTGGAAGTCTTAACAGGACCAGGCCGAATGGTAGGAGACTTTAGTACCTGCTGGATCACAGTCCTCAGCCTGAGGGGCGGTGGGAGGAGCTCTGGAGGACGGGTGTCTCTGGCAGGGCAGGGAGGCTTGGCGGGAGAGGGTGCCCCCTATGGACATGCATGAGTGGAGGACAGGGGCCTGGTCAGCATGCATGTGTGAGGAACAACAAGACTGGACAACATACAACTAGCGGGTTTGAAATGCCTGATAGCGAGCCAACGCCACGGTAACGCTCACATCCAACACCGATACTGCCGATAACGAGTATGAGTCCGAAACTACGGGTGTGGATCAATAACAACTCTGACGCCCTTAAAGTGGAGCATAGCCATATGGCAAGTCTATGCGCTTCGGTTCTACCTGCACACTTCTGTTTCCATTCTAAAGACAAAGTGAAAGCATCCAAAAGATAACTTGAATCCTTTCTATGTGATTAAGACATGAACAGCACAAAGGACTGATTCAAGAAAGAACTTTAACTCATGACCACATCCTAATTGTATAAATACTTTTTGCTGCAGTTGACACCTCTCTCTCACAGACACCGTTAGCTTTCCAAAGCCGCACTCGAGTCGAACCTTGTCTCTTCCCTCATGTGGAGACGACGGCAGCGGCTTTAGCACCGAGCTGACACTTCAATCTGGACGAACTAATCCTATTAATGTTGCGGCGCCACGCTTTGCCTTGGCTGCGATGGAGACTTAGGCGCTAGAGCGTTGCACCCCTCCGCTGCGCTGGTCTCGCCCTTTTAGGCTGTGAGCTGCGAAAAACAAGCCCTGCACTCCACTTTCTTTTATTTCCCGGGATTATATCGAACAAGGGGCAGACGAAACGCAAGTCTCAAAAGTGGTCTTAGCTCCACAGAACCAGATCCTGGGAGGAGGTAGCCTTTCTGGTACATCTTAAAAAGGCTCAACTCCCCGATTATATGTTTCCAATCACACTACCAGCTTGGGAACTATCAAATTCAAAGCCAATCTTGAGGAGCTTAGAGTCGTATTATTTGGGGCTTTTACCCGTTCTTCTACTGAGGACCTCCACCACTGATGGGGGGAAGAAGCCCACCCGGTCGGTCCCACGCTGAGGGTCATGGATGTGGCCTTTCCAGCGACCGTCTGAGGGCTGCTCCAGGACCTGGAAAGGCAGACAAGTGATG
This sequence comes from Gobius niger, assembly GCF_951799975.1. Taxonomy (NCBI): domain Eukaryota; kingdom Metazoa; phylum Chordata; class Actinopteri; order Gobiiformes; family Gobiidae; genus Gobius; species Gobius niger. Next base: position 335,961 of record NC_136870.1, on the reverse strand, counting down.
TAGCTATATACAACCCCCCCCCCCCCCCCCCCAAAAAAAATGTAGAAAGTAAATAAGGAAAAACACATAATCGCATTAAAATAATAAACTGTGTTGTTTCTAAACACTGGTCTTGGTAATAACATATTTCTTCATTCCTACAGTATAAAGTTGTTCATTTGGTTGCAGTATTATCCTGTCCATGTGTACATTATAGCGAGTACACGCAATTACCCGTGAACAAGATTCCTCAGGGCATATTTTTGAGCTGGAAGAAGTGGAGGCAATGAGCTGCGAATACACTCTGAGAGAACAAAATGCCCGCAGAGGATGAAAAAAGCCAAAACTCAGTCAGGCACGTTCCGACAGGAGCCCTATTCAAGCTCACAGCAGAGTGTGGCAGCCTGCAGCGCGTGGTGGAAGGAGCAAACAAGGTGCTAATGAGAGAGTGACAGGAGCGAGCCTGGGCCTGCCCCTCTGCTGTGGTATCAGAGAACACAAAACTACCCACCAGGGCCATTTACACATTTGTGGGGGCCATATGCTAAAGGCTGTTTGGGCCCCTATTTGGTTATCAATAACAGAGAGATTGCAAACGCTGGCTGGCACAATCTTTTCTGCATCAGGGGAAAGAAGGCTAAGACACTGTCACAAAACATTCAGCCAAGAGGCACCAATCTGGGGCTCTGTGCGTATTCACAGTTGTTCCATTACTGATGTGATGCAGATTATGCAATTATGCATAGCCAAGTCCATCCGTTCCTAACCCTTATCATAACCCTTATCCTAACCCTAACCACCTGATCAGGGGAGACAGCAAGGTTAAACTAAATCAAGATCTGAAGAATACATTCTTGTGGACATTTTATTTGCAGATTATTAAAGCTGCACTACGATGTGTCTTTTTGAATTTGTTTCATCAGTAGGTATAGTAGTGAAGCCCCCTCTGCTCCACCACCACCCCCTCACCTGGCTTTCCCCACTCTCCTCCACACCATAGACCACACCTGCTCTGATCATGGATTCAATGAGATATGGAAATCTCATTAATCTTGTGGGCAACACACATTTATCTGCAGAATAAATAAGAGTAAACATTTTGAGACTTATATTTATTTGCTAAACTGCAACTTTCATGCAAGTCCGTTATTTTTGGCATTTAGAAAATAATAATTACATTCCCTGAACTAAGTTTACAGTGCAGAGCTTTTTTCCCCACAACCCTTGAACGCTTCACAGCCTCCTGGTGCCTGCTTTTAATCATGAGGAGAAAAATGACCTGACAGCTCCCTGTAGATGTTGGATTATTAAACACATTTTCAGGAGGATTTCAGATGCATCAGAGCAGGTCGGTCAGATGTTCGTCTGTATACGATATTATGGTAAACTTCTGCCTTAATGCTACACTGTTAGCCGCTAACTGTTGTGCAATCTCCGCAGGTGTTTGTGTTTACATGGTGGAGGTGTGTTGTGGGGTGTGCTGCGAGGTGAGGGAGGTGCAGCCGTACTACAAAGCTGGATAACCAGCTCTGTTCCAGGTTTAGTTCTTAGCTTTGATAAGAGGACGGCTCTTTGACCAATTAGAGGAGAGAATTCTCCGCTTTGTCACCCAAACTCTGCCGTTTGTAGAGGGGAGTGAGGAGCAGAGAGGGGAGAGGAGAAGCCCCTTGAGCGGTGGAAAGAGAAGTCCTTTATTTGAAAGCATGCATGGATTATATAAAGGGGGGACATTGTGTTATTTTCCTACACATGTAGCTGAAGCAGATTGTAGACGATAACATAAAAAAGGCTTATATCTCATTCACAAAATAATACAAGTGTTGCATTTCAGCTGTTATAAAGATTGTTAACAGATGTGAACTTGCTCTTTATGTGCTACTTGGTTCAGATTTGTGGCGTTCATGGCGCTGTAGAATATATTCGTCTTAAGTTTAGTTTTAGATTCTGATATTCAGATGAACTGTGTGTCTCTTCTAGGGTTAACTAAACCGACTGTCTCTTATCCAGAAGCTCCATGTCAGGGTTTGTCAACTCAGGTTAGAGGAACAATTCAACCAGCTTCATAGTATAGCCCTATGGTCTGTATCAATGGCATGAAAAAAGAAGTCACTAGTTCTTGATCAAATGCACACAACTTTAGTTTCACAAGTGACATCACGGAGATATCTGCCTTTGCAAAGTAACTTTTCATTTATAGTGTCGAAATGACGAGTTAGGTGACGGGTATTTCAATAGTCATTGTTAATCCTATGAGAATAATATGTAAGCATGATTATAACATTAAAAAAATACGTCTAGGTCCCATAAGGTTAGGGAGTGTATAAGCATTTCATCTCGACTTCGACTCAACTTCGGCTCATCCCAGTCAAGTCTTGTCAGTTTCCCTCCCTGCAGTCTAAGTATGTAGAGCAAAATCTGCATTCTGTCGGAGGGAAGTACCAGGGGAAATCACGTTTTCCCTAATCCTCGTCTCAGATTCAAAATATGGGAGACATCTAGATTTCTCATCGTCTTGTGTAGTTTGCCAAAAGTCCTATGGCATACACAGTAAAACACGTACAACGCGTGCATTAAATAGCATTAAAACACACAGCTAAACTGAACCTAAATAAACTGCACTGCAAGTAGGATGTACCATAATTATTTCCCCCGCTCTGAGGTTGAGGGCAGTGGGATCGTGGAGGTTCCAGTAGTCCTTCACCGCTCGCACTTGGAGAGAACTGGACGCCTCTGCCCAGACAAACAAACACAACTATAAATGCTGTTTTTTGCTGTTGTCATAAATTACAAAAGCTTTGCATGTAAATTGAAAATCCTGACCTCTGAGCAGCTGTTTGATTTCCCGACTGGCCGTGGAGGTAGTGAACTGGTTGACGATGTCCAGGGCAGTCTGGTTGTAAGTGTTGCGCATGTTGACGTTGATGCCCGCCTACGCAGAAAAACACACAGAGAATTGAACGGAGACGTCACCGTGTTTATTATTGTGGTCTTACAATAGTGTGCCAGGGTTATTTTAAATGGTTATTTATACATTTTGGAAGATCTTCAAACTTTTCAAAAAGCCCCTTCATCCTAAGCATAACATCAACCCAACTTACATCAAGCAGCAGCCGCACCACCTCTGTTTTCCCATAGAGGGCGGCTTCGTGCAGTGATGTTCCCGCTTTAGTGGCTTTGTTGATGTCGATTCCAGCTTTGAGCAGTAACCTAAAGGAATTAAAAAAGTAAAATAAATCAAATCATAAACAATATGTGACGCCGCGGGCACAGAGATCCAGCCAACGAACCATCTGCAACATGTCATTAACCCCCCCACTCCTCCGCGCCCACGGCGCTCCCCTCATCTGACGCACAGCAGAATGTTGTTGTTGAAGCCTACACTCCCTATCAACATGTAAACTTTAGATCGGGAGAAGTAAACACCACAGAGGACCTGCTGGAAGGAATTAACACAAGTATGTGCAAGATACTTTTCTGCAAGGTTTGTTTACGCTTTGCCCTGACACATATCAGCAAATACAACAAACTAGAGCAAATTTGACAATTTTCTGTACATAGATATAGAGTTATAAGAGTTGCAAGGATGTCAACAAATGCTTAAGAGATATGATGCTGATTTGTTATTTTTACCCCATATGCAACCTGTGGCTGATCTTTTCATGGCAGTGGAAACAACACAGATCTGATATTTTCAAATGTGCTTCTAAATCTGACGTGTGCAATATTTTGCAATGCAGCTGTTAAAGTGCGCAGGAGCAGGAAGGAAAACAACACATTCTCTTGTTGTAATGAAACCTGTTCTGGATTCCACAGCAGTACGCTTCCACTGCCTCACACAATAGGTTGAGGTGCTTTATTTTGTCATAACACAACACTGTACAACAAGATGTGTCCTCTGCATTTGACCCATCCTTCGACGCCGCTGGGACAACCCGTAAAGAAGTAGTGGGTGGTGGCAGTACCGCGCCCGGGACCCCTCTCCAGATGTCGAGCCAGGCCAGTATCATGTCAGTATCTGAATGGAGGATTAACCTATTGTACATGTTTTAGTCTATCCCTTTTTAAAGCGATAGTCTGTAAGATTGCAAAAACAGGATGTAACTGTCTGGTCTTTGTTAGATTCACAAAAGCGTTTAACTTTGGCAGATTTGCTGCACACAGGAGATCACATTTTATTAGAAACATTAACATTTCAACCTGGATAGACTCAAACAGACAAAAGCAGCGATGAGGAAGATTTATTGACATGTATATTAGTTTTGGCGATCAGACCCGGCGGAAACATCGATGTATGAAAGTCAGTGTGGATGAACAGCTTGTAGTTAGGGATGTTTCCCCCGGAGCCTGGACACTGGTGGTGGTATGGAAGACCCGTGAAGATGCAGCAGGTAGAAGACGTGGACAGAAGAGGCGGAGGCGGGGCGGAGGCGGGTCGCAGCACAGCTGGGAAGTGAACGAACCATTATTGCTGGGGCTTAAAAGCAGGACCGAGGGTGATGATTGGCTGCTACAGAGGTGCAGCTCTTATGCTGATGGCTGAGGTGGAGGTGTGGAAGAGATCATTGACTGGAGGTGATGCTGAAATTAGTCTCCCAGGTTGAATTAACGCCTAAGCTTCATTAGTATTTCAAAAAAAAACTATAATATATCCCCCAAAAGTCTGCAGTCTGAATATAAGACTTGTCTACCTTGTGAAACTTCACATAGTAGAGATAAGTCCCACTTGCCAACTCAGAGAAAGCTCAGAAGAGAGACATTACTCCTCACGTAAGGTCTTTACGATACTGACTCCTACAGTATTAAACTGAAGTACAACTTACAAAGCTGGTGCCGATGGGCCACAGCCCACTAAAAGAAGTCAATATTCTGCCTGCAGCAGATACTGTACATCAACACATCGGACCTCATTAGAGACTGGTTAAAACTAGGCCAGATTTTGCATTTATGCTGCTTTACAAACAGCAAATAAACCAAAATATCTTTACATTAGCGATTCTGAATCAATCAACACTTTTTTACATAAACCCAGGGACTCCAAATTCTCGCTGCTTCTTAAATTGTGTGCTCTTTGAAGAGACGTAAATCCCTTAGCGAGAGACGGCAGCGAGATTCTGCTGAGTAAACGCTGCATAAATTTGTGCGTTGTGTCCCCATTCCATTTGTGTCGAAACCTCAATATCGGTGGGGTCAAATTCAAGGGTTTCAAAAAATGGGAAGGAGAGCAAGGCAATATGAAAGTAGCAGCTAATGCGAGAATCCCGTGCATGTGTGAAGTGTCACCATTCTTTCGATCTGATTGGGATTTATCTTTTCATTTTGCATAGATGGGTCTCATTAGGAGTCTGTCTGAGAGGCTGGGTGGAGTGACTTGCGTAATCACTTACAGGGCTGTTGAAAAATGCTGGTTAAGGACGAGACCGCACCAGAAATGTGAAGTGTGTGCAAATACACAAATACCGCTGCAATATTTAGCAAGCAGACGATTGCAGCTGAAAATAATGCTGACAGAGTGAAGGCTGATCGCTTTTGAGATGGTAAATTATTCAATGCTTCACTGTCAACAATCCAGGCCATTTTTTGTGCCAAACAGAATAAGACTTACCCCCCACACGCCGAGAAATCCGCAGGAATGGAAAGACGAGCGCGTTACTCACTTGATGACATCCTTGTGTCCGTTGCGGGCGGCCAGGTGGAGGGGCGTGGTGGTGGGAGGTTCCGAACTTTCGTGGCCGCCCTCGCATTCGAGCAGGTTCGTCACCATGTTACTGCTGAGCAACAGCTGCGCCAACTGCAGGAAGAAAAAGACGGGATCGTGTAGCGATAGGCAAAAATCAGGGGAATAACACCGTGGCTGATATATATGGACAAGACGGTAAAGAGAGACTGGGCTGGTCAAGGTGTTGAATTGGCCTGTGAGCACCCTAGGGTGAATGATGACAGTGGTTAACAATTCTATGCACACTCTGAGCCAGAGATGGGGACTCGGACTTAAGTCGCTATTTTTAGAGACTTGAGATTCGACTCGGACTCGTCCCCTAAACACTTGAGACTTGACTCGGACTTGTGCCCTAAAGACTCGAGACTTGACTCGGACTCGTGAACATTACGAGTCCCTCATGGACTTATTACAAACGCTGTTTTGATGCTTGATCTTGGCTTTTTTTTTTTTCGTCGGCCGCTCTCTCTGTCTCTGTCACACCGGAGCTGCCAGAGACGCTGGAGCATGTGCGCTGCTCATTGACTCCTTTGCCCATGCCCCCCTCCCTCTGTGTGCACGCTGCCCTCGTGGGTTTGCTGATATCGTGAGCGTGCCATTCGGACTGTACTTTTAGCGACCTATCACATCAACAGTTTCTCCTGTTATTAATGAAAAGCCCAACGGAGAAAGCCTTCATTGGGCTTAATACTAGCGGACTGTAAGCCCCAGGCGCGAGTGAAGGAAAAAGGCGGAGTTAAGAGGAGTTTGGGCTGCAGCATAAGTTGTAACCTAAACTAAAGTTACTACTCAGAAAAGTGATTAGTGATCAAATCGTAACAATTACAAGGCTACCCCATTTATTTAGGGAATATTTTGTCAGACAAAGACCAAAAGCTGGCAGTGGATATAGCAGAGTCCTGTCATGTAGCTCCAGGCTGAAGATACAGGAGCCTCATGTCAACTGTCTGTAAACCTGCGTCTTCAAGGTAAGACTGGAAGTGTTATTATATGACCATAGTGGATGGTGTATCAGTTTTTACTGTATGATACAGGGCACTTCAGTATCCTGCTGAGGCTAATACTGCAAACATGTTTGGTACAGAGTACAGCTGTGATAACTTATATTGATGTTACTTTTACAAAACTGAACTAAGAAAAGTAGTGGAAAAAAACTTACCATTGCATTGGGATTGACTGTGACTGAAATAGTGTGATGTTGAATATTTGTGTGTGGAAGCCCTGGGCTTGTATTTGTATGATAGTTATTTATAATTTGCAGGTGTTTTTTTATTTTAAAATTGTTTTACTGTGCCGTGATTTGAATGAGTGTAAAACATATAGAAACCATGGGACTTGGACTTGACTTGGACTTGTGGTCAGAGACTTGGACTTGACTTGGACTTGTGATCAGAGACTTGGACTTGACTTGGACTTGTGATCAGAGACTTGGACTTGATTTGGACTTGCGGGGTCACAGACTCGGACTTGACTTGGACTTGTGGATCAGGGACTTATGTGCATCTCTGCTCTGAGCGCAGAAATGCTCATAACAGGTTTGGTGATTGACGATGGACTTTAAAGGGCTACTAACCCCTCCTTCCAGAGCCTCAGTATCAGAGCCTCAGATTTGAAAATCTCAACAGAAAGGGGGCGTTGCCTGGAGGACTAAGGGGCACGCGGGAGGGGTGAGGGGTGGGAGGGGCTTGAGGCTTCTGACTTCGACGCTGCACCTGCAGCGCTCCTCGTAAACAAAGTCCGAGCATGGGAGCATGGAGTTCCAGCGAGCTAACTTATTTAGCAACTTGTTCCACTGGGACAGCTCGACAGCTCTCTCTACACAGGGGGGGCATCGTGGCAGACAGCGACCTTGTACCTGAGGCGCTGGGTCATTTATTCCTCTGTCATTTACAAAGCTAGCAGCTTAGCATTGAGCTCGATCGACGTTAGCATCGCAGCTAAGGGACGTAACTGTCCTGGCTGCTTCAGAATTTACCGATCTATTTTAGATGTAGACTTTTGCTGTGGTCTACGTGAACATGGGAGATGTATCTCAGTGTCCTCAGCAGAGTGTGTGATATAGAGACGTGGCTATTTGTGTTACAAAGATTTTTATTATTTTTCTTACAGCAAAGTGCACAAAACATATCAAATAAATAAATGTAGGCCTGTATTATTGAGCAGGAACGCTGTCTTTTTTAAATTGATTTTTGGTTTGCCATTGAAGATGTGAGACAGAATCATTCAGGTCATGTTTCTCTAAAGGCTTGACTGTAACATTGTGAACCCAAAGAGCCAGTTAGCCCTAAGTAAATAGCCTGAAGTAATTTCTATTACTAAATTTAGTGAACTAAAAGGTTTAACCAACGTTAACACATACACTAAACTACCACTGAATGATGACACTGTAGAGTAAAGGCTATAATGAAGTATTTAGATGTATGCTGTTTTAGTTGAATATTGAAATATTAATGAAAATTATAGATCTTGTTTTGTACCAGTACTTGATTCTGCACTTCTGGCTCTTACAACAGTGCAATTTCCAAATTATAGCACAATTTCTTTGGTAAAACTTACTACAAACTTACAGCTCACATTTCACTTGAGGTTGAGCTGCATGTGCCACTCACTTGGCCTACATAGTGTGCAATAAACAAATTGAACAGACAAAGTTGACTGGTTATGTTATACAATACCAACTGTAATAAATATACATGCAGTAAGTTTTCAGCTTCTAGAAACATAAAGTGGTGCTGCATATACCTTCCTGTGACATATCTGACAGAACATATACAGGCTTCATTTTTTTTTTACTGCCCACAATTAAATCTTGCATGAAACATTGATTTTAATCTATTACGTTGTCCAATGGGCACAGAATGGTTCAGGCACAGGTCCTTTGTGTGCTCCTGATATGGGAGAGGATCCTCGACCACACTTTCAAACAGCAGGGCCATTAGTTGGTCAAAGTAGACTGTAAACAAAGCACAAAACATTTGTCCTTGTAAAAGCATTGGTTGTGTTGTTTTTAATGTGACATACCTGAGGTAGCTCTGGTCTTCATGGCTCTCACTGTGTAGTCTCCACGCTTGAATTTTGGATACACTATGACGATTTGCCTTTTTTAATCATAATTCAAGGCACCAACCTGCACCCTAAAATTTCACAAATAAACATTAATATGCAGTATCTATTTTCTAAACATTTCAAAGTGATAAAATAACTAGTGAATATTTGTTGAACCTTTAGGAATCATTACCTGGCCAGCATTCCTTTGAATAAGAGGCCCAGACTATTGTGAGAATCAGACTATGGATTCCTCAATATTTGAAGTGTGGTATTGTGGGCTTATTTTAGCTTAATCTTTCAAAAAACGTGGTGTTAACAAAAGAGTAAGAGTCTCTCGCATGCTGCTGTGCCTACAAAGAATTATAAAGAATTACAAAGAATAATAAATTGATATGTGAAGTGTAAATACATCAATATAAATTAGATATTAGGAGGAGTAGTTGTAATTACACATACTTGATTTTGGCCACACTCTTGCATCATCCCCAACCAAAGGCCTGTGAAGACAGCGAGGGAACAGGGGGTTTTCCGTGGACATTCTGAATGTAGTTGCCCAGATGTCCACTCAGCCACAGCCTTTGATGGTGACCAGTAGAGATGATTCATATAGATGGTTCACAATGCTTTTCTTCCACCTCGTCATTTCCTCCGTTCACCTTTTCTGGCCCAGCGCATCATTTTTTTCCAATCTCTGGGACACAAAACACAAACCCCTCCTTCTCCATGCGCACGCTGTTTCCAACCTCATTGCTCTAATAAGACAAAAAAATAAGAATATGAGTTCTATCATAATGCACAGTTATCCAAAGTTACATATTTATGTTTGTATTGTAATGTTTTACCTGGACTAGCTGGATGTCAATGACTTTGTTACTCGTTAGATTCATCATGGTGTAACTGCCATACTTGGCTGAATGTCCTACATGAATGCAAGTTATACATTAGCTGACTTTTAATACTTCAAATAAATGTTTATTAAATGTATTTACCAGGTGAATCTGCCCGCATGTCCCCGCCCAGTGTAACAGAGCCGCTTTCAAGAGCCTCCCTGATGAGGTCCTCCTGCTCCAGCTTCCACTGCCAGTTGACCGTAGGGATGAGGAGCTTTGCCTGATGCCTATAGAAGCACTGCTCTGACAGTCCCTGAATATTGAAGGCCCCCAAGAACTATAAAATTAAAACATCTGTTATCATCGGATAATATATGGAAAAATAAAATGTTTTTGTAGTACCTTTGAAATCTGGCTAAAGGATGAGCCGGTGAACAGCACAGCAGCACAGAGCTGTAGGTTTCCAGCTGGGATGTTGTTCACCATGGGCTGACTGGACCACTGACTGGAGAACTCACAGCGAGGACACTGTTGAGTGACCCAGACAGGACATCGCCTAAACAGCTCCAGCAGTTGGTCCTCAAGAACAATATGTTCTTTGTCCTTGTGTGGAGGGACTTCAGCAGGAATGCTATATAAAATAAAGGATATTTCATCCCTCAAAAAACCAGGACGCTGTATATATTTTTTCAATTAAAACTCTAGATTTCCTTTGTACCTTGAACAGTTCACAGTGCTGGCACTGTCGTCGATGTGGAAGCTGGGGTCAGACGCTGACACCTCACACCTTCTCCTTTTTAAAGATGTAGAGGCTGCTCTGGGACTGTCAGGGAGAGGGATTTCCATCAGGTCCTCAGTCCCACAACCGACGCTTGTGTAAGCGGTCCGGGCTTGAGTAGCTGTACAAAACACAAACAAAAAAAACACGTTTAAAATGGCAGTAATTACACAACTTGTGTCTAACTACAGTATATAAAAAAACAAAAGTGTAGACTGTTTTATACATAAAATGACAGTGCTGTATAAAGGATAAATAGATTTCACCTTTGCGTCGCCTGCTCGGCTTCACATTGGCCTGGACACTTGCATGCCTTGTAATGACTGGATCAGTCTGGACATTTCTCTCTGCTCACTTTTGGCTGAAAACATAACAATAAATAATATTTATAAAGTGCACACACAAGTGACATGCAAACACATTGTTTGTATTGATGATTTATAGGAATACAACCTAGGATATACTTCAGAATATGCCACCCTATAGCAGATCAACCAAATATTTGTATCAGGTTAATTCTGGCTACAGTCGGCTACTAAAAACTTCCAAATGGTTTGGCATTTTGAAAAGCTGCGTCCAAATAGGTGTAAACTTTGGTTCACTTCAGAAAACTTGTCAACATGAACATAATTATCAGAATTTATCCTACTTTGTGAACCTGTTCAACAACAATGGCAATAACAACTATACTGATTCTGAAACCACGTAAGAACAGCTCACATCTGTGAGCGCCCAATGACCACACGGTCCACCTGGAGTGGTCAGCCCTCTCCTCACTGACCACACGGTCCACCTGGAGTGGTCAGCCCTCTCCTCACTGACCACACGGTCCACCTGGAGTGGTCAGCCCTCTCCTCACTGACCGCATTCGAGCATCAAACGGGAGCAGAGCGCGCACGGAGCCGGTCAGTTTAGCCTCAGACACACAGTACGTTCTAGCTATACGTTAGCTTTACAGGCTAGCTATACGTTAGCTTTACAGGCTAGCTTGTAGCTACTGTCAAAAGCTACAGTCATGTCAAACTTCGATTAGTTTGGTGCTCAGACTCGTGCACATTTGCGCACAGTGTTGGCGTAACTTTGCAGACGGATGCATTAGCAGGCTGCCCCGGGCAGCGAGTAGACGCGCTTATAACCGGTGGCTGCTGTTCCTCAGCCACAGTGAGCGAGTGCGGGACACGTCGCCTGGAGCTGAGGCTGCAGTGTCTATTTACACGCCATATTTTTTCAACAGATCTACACGACTCATGTGATTGGTGTTATCAGAGGCCAAAACGGCGAATTTGTTTGAGACACTACAATAACGATCTATTCTGACGTGCACATAAAAATTCTATATACTGTACATGACTCAATCTGTGAGCAAAGTAGCTACTACTGACAGAAATGACCGGGACAGAGTGAACCAAGTGCCTCTTTTTACAGCAGCTACAATCAATGCAATTACTACCAAATCCAAAATGGGTAAATCATTATTTTTCTCACTCACCTCACATTGTTGGCGGGGCAGGAGTGTCTGTGGGGACGGCCTCGCTCTTCAAACGGAGAAGACTAGCATAGCCCAGTTCAACCTCGGTGAAGTTGGCGAAGGAATCAGCACGTAAAATGGTCTTTGCAAACTCCAGCCCCACTACGCTACACTTCCTCCCCATCCTAACACAGTACAATTCACAACTAACAATTAAATTATACACGATAGACCACTAAAAGCAATACTAACAAACGCCCTAAGCTAAACTGAGCTAACTAATCTAACAATAAAAGCAACTAGTGACTAAAACTACAATATTCAACAACTAACACAACTAAAACTATACACTTATTTATAATAAAAAAGCTATCCTAATAAAATCTACCTAAATGCTATGACAACTAATCGCAAACCTGACAATCGATGAAAATATTCTCTCGTTATTCCAACTCCAACTCGCTACGGGGGCGTGAGCGAGACTGAGCCGCTTTTATACCCCAGAGCGGCAGGGCCCGTGACATCATCTCTCGCCTCCTGACATCATCTCTCTCCCCTCCGCTAATTGGGTGCCGAATTCAAAAAATCAAATGCAGTACCGACAGTTCGCTGCAGATGGCGCCACACGGACGGTTTGGGACACAAAGACAGGATTTCAACAAATTTGCACTAAATTGTTAAAATAGTGACATATACACGTAGACAACACTATAAGATACCCATTTATACAACTTAGCTAGAAAAAAAAGTTGATTTGGGGGTTAGTTGTTCTTTAAAAATGCGGAGAGCAGAAATACAGATCAGAGTGCTTCAGCACCTTGCGGCTTATAGGCACATTGAGTTGCCTTGTATACAAAATGCGCGGTATAAATAAACATGCCTTGCCATGCCTACAATGGTGCGGCTAATTTGTAGATTTTTATGGTTGGGGGCCGCAGGATGCCCTCCCGCGCTGGTATGTGGCTTCAGGTGCAAAATAAATGTGTTCACTGAAGCGAAGCCAGCTCAGAGCAGCTGAAGAGGAGTCGTTATAAACTTTTACGTTCTTAACACACTTTTCTAAAAGTAAATGTATCTGTAGGCATCGTTCTCTTGAAATTTTTGTCCAGTATTTCCAGCGCTGATGGCGCTTCAAATGCGGAACAGTGTGGACAGCTGCGGCTTAAAGACCAGTGCGGCCTATGCACAAAAGATGTTTTTTTTAATAAATTATTCTATGTAAGCTCTTTTTTTTTTCATTCAAGTAACATAAATGCTTAATTATTAAATATTTCAACTGGACTTTATTTTGATTAGTTTTTTGTATCAACTAAAACCTTTCAATAGGGGGAAAATAAATAATAAATACTACTTATAGTGCTGTGCTTAAGACAATACCTCAGATGTTTGAGAGTTAACACCTTTTTCCCCTTAGACTAAAGGGGGGTTGCCTCAAAGGGAGGTATGCCATCTAATCTGGCAACACCCAACTGTCACATGTGTGGCCTATTGGGTCATCACCTACAGCTGTGTATATAAGACCAGTGCTTAGTCTCAAAGACCTAACTGAGGATGACAGTTGGATGACTGTTGAAAGGTTTTAGTTGATACAACAACTAATCAAAATAAAGTCCAGTTGAAATATTTAATTTTTTAAAGCATTTATGAATTATGTTGTTGCGGCTTATGTTCAGGTGCACTCACTAGTCTGGGAATTACGCCACTAAATAATACTGCACAAATGGAAGAGTGAAATACTATCCCAGTTGTGATTAAGACGAGGGCACATTTGAACATGGTCAAAAACTCAAAAAAAGTCAATTTTGCATTTGTCTCCTTTAACATCGTTTCTAAATCCCATGGCATAAACTTTTTTTTTTTATATATTTCTATTTAGAACAACTAACAAACCCTCTGCAGATGATTTTCAATGTCTTAACCACTCTTGCCAATCCAGTTATTTACAATTCCGAATGGCCTTAGCGTTATTGCTGTTGTCAAACATGAACTTATGCCAAGACAGTCTGCCCTCAGCTAAAGTAAGCCTATTGCAGCCAGAGGAAGATCTGCTTTGAGGGCTTTGGACACGCACTGCGGTGGAGCTAAAGAGCTTGTCTGACTCTGCCTCATGTGCGCTTAAGGCCAGCTGTTTTCCCAGGCTGCTAAATGTTCACTGTCATGATCTGCCCTGGTGCATTTCCAGCGTTGAAACACACTGGCTGGGATTAGGTACTTACTCATTTCAACGACGTATCAAGAGCTGCGAATCAGTTATTATACACTAAATTAAGCTTAAGGAAATGTGATGCTGATGTTTGTATTGTGGATAACGGTTCATCCCAACAGATGTAATGCATTTTTGGAATAGATTCTTTAAATTTTATGAGAGAGAGAGAGAGTCGAACCTTGGATCCAGGAGGAACAATGCGGTTTTCGTCGTGGCACACTGGACCAGCTCTATACCCTCCGTCGGGTGCTTGAGGGTTCATGGGAGTTCGCCCAACCAGTCCACATGTGTTTTGTGGACTTGGAGAAAGCGTTCGACCGCGTCCCTCGTGGTGCCCTGTGGGGGGTGCTCCGGGAGTATGGGGTCCGGGGCCCTCTGTTAAGGGCTGTCCGTTCCCTGTATGAGCAGCAGGAGCCTGGTTCGCATTGCCGGCAGTAAGTCAGACCTGTTCCCGGTGCGTGTTGGTCTCCTCAGGGCTGCCCTTTGTCACCGGTTCTGTTCATTACTTTTATGGACAGAATTTCTAGGCGCAGCCAGGGGCCGGAGGATGTCCGGTTTGGGAGCCTCAGGATCTCATCTCTGCTGTTTGCAGATGATGTTGTTCTGATGGCTTCAACGAACCAGGACCTTCAGCTGCCCTGGGGCGGTTTGTAGCTGAGTGTGTAGCGGCCGGGATGAGGATCAGCACCTCCAAATCTGAGGCCATGGTTCTCCTTCCCCTCTACAGGTCGGTGGGGAGTCCTTACCTCAAGTGGAGGAGTTCAAGTATCTCGGGGTCTTGTTCTGAGTGAGGGACGGATGGAGCGTGAGATGGACAGACGGATCGGTGCGGCGTCAGCAGTGATGCGGTCGCTGTATCGGTCTGTCGTGGTGAAGAGGGAGCTGAGTCGGGGCAAAGCTCTCGATTTACCGATCGATCTACGTTCCCGCCCTCACCTATGGTCATGAGATTTGGGTCATGACCGAAAGGACAAGATCGCGAATACAAGCGGCCGTAATGAGTTTCCTTCACAGGGTGGCTGGGTGCACCCTTCGAGATCGGGTGAGGAGCTCAGTTACCCGAGAGGAGTTCGGAGTAGAGTCGCTGCTCCTTCACGTTGAAAGGAGCCAGCTGAGGTGACTCGGGCATCTGTTCCGGCTGCCTCCTGGTCGCCTCCCGCGGGAGGTGTTCCAGGCATGTCCTAGTGGGACAAGGCCTCGTGGAAGGCCCAGGACACTGTGGTGGGACTATGTCTCCGAGCTGGCCTGGTGTGGCCTCGGGGTCCCCCCAGAACAGCTGGAGGAGGTGTGTGTGGATCGGGAAGTTTGGGCATCTCTGCTGAGACTGCTGCCCCCGCGACCCGGCCCCGGATAAAGAGGAAGCAAATGGATGGATGGAAGTTGAAATGTATGGTTTTATTTTGTTGATAATGATAAATTAGGATTATGAATAATTTTTTTCA
The DNA here is from genome assembly GCF_951799975.1 of Gobius niger. NCBI lineage: Eukaryota > Metazoa > Chordata > Actinopteri > Gobiiformes > Gobiidae > Gobius > Gobius niger. The sequence goes on along the minus strand of NC_136870.1, from coordinate 320,494 downwards.
TTTTGGATGTTTAGTTTTTTAATAAACTGTAACAAGCAGCTAAATAATGAGCTATAACAAGCAAAAATTTTAATTTCACGTTGTTTGTAGCCGTTCAAAGCTCAATAAAACAGGTAAGAATTAGATATAAATGTTTTTATTTTAATTTAAAATAAACATTGTTAAGTCCAAGCCTGTCAAGTTTGGAGTCTGTAGGAGTTACTAAAGTTGAGATGTTGTAACGAGTGGAATTAAAACCTCATTTGGAGAAAATGGGCACTAAATTATAAATAAACATCTGCGCATGCACGTGTATATTTCACCCATGTTCCAGAAAGGAAATATTTGGATTACAGCATGATCTTGGTTGCCTTTTGTGTTCCGCTTCTTATCCAAGACAGCAACTAATGACCCTAATTAGACAACAAGCTGAAAAAATACTAATCCATTCGGAGAGGTTTCACTTGTAATGGTCACATGATTAGGCCCACATTTACAAAGCAAGATTGCACTCTCTTGTCAAACTCAATGTTTTTTTTCTTTCATAAAATATCTGACGGTTTTCTTTTACATGTACCTTTAGTCTTCCAAATTCACAAGCCAAATCCAGGGGCGTCTTCTTGGCTTTGTTCCTCATACATGGGTTGGACTGGTGCTGCAGCAACATCTCCGACTGCCAGAAGAAAGAGAAAGTCAGCTGTAAGCGATACCTGCCGTGTCGGGTCTCACTGTTAAGTCTTTGAACACCGAAGAGTAACAGGAGAGCTCTAGAGTGGCCGGTATTCCGACTCGCAGCTATTATCCTGGCAAAAGGTGAGCGCTATCGGTTATATGAGCAGGTAGGTGCAATTCCAATGGAGAGAGACGAGGTGAGAAGACAGGAATGTTTGTCTCTTTGTAGACAATACAAGGGGACACACAAAAGGTGTGCATTTCACTGCTACACTGCACTAGCCTTCACTCTCGGCACATATGAACTCAGGTCAAATGATGGTGTAGACTAGGGATGCACCGATACCACTTTTTACCACTTAGATTTAAGTATCTGCCGATATCAAATACCGATACGAGTACAAGGCATTTTCTTCAACATATTTACTTTTTTGCAGCAGATTGGTTTGTAATTAGTTAATCTACTCATTTACATTTCGTTAAGTAAAGTAGACTACACTTTGAAGAGAAGTCATATCAAAATTGTATGATGCCATTTTTTTTTCATTTAATATCATTTTTTATTTTTATTGCACTGCACAACAGCTCATGTCCAAAAGCTTCTCAATGCTTGTGCTTTATTCATTTATGTATTATTATTTTAACAATAGTATTGAGATGGTTACTTATTACTGCAGCGAAAGGGTCTCTTTTCGCCTTTACTTCAGCTCCGTGTGTTTATAGCAACTTATCCAGTAGCTACAGCATTGTGCATTGCTGCAGCTCACTTTCGCTCAATATAAACATGCAGTATGTCTTTTATTTTGGATTTTCTAAGTACGTTTTAGTTGCTGGGTTAGTTTTAAAGATGAATAAACCCCTGGGCATAAAACGGAGTAAGAATCGCCAAAACTGATAGCCGCGAGTTAGCGGCTAGCTTAGCAACATTAGCTTGTATCTCGTAAACACTGCTAACGACATTTAGCTCTGGTTTAATCCAGCACAGACTCTGATTTAGGGAGTGTCGTCTGTAATAAAGTCAGCTCTATGTGGAATATTGCATTTTCACTGAAGAATTCTCCAGTTTGTTGCTCTTTTCTCTCCTCAGCGTAGAGCTGCGTCCTGTAGGAGCGCCGGCCACACGTCAAGTGGTATAGGTTTCTGGTATCGGGACCTCATGAATGAGTGTAAGTACAAGCATGTTGTAGCGGCATAGGTGCATCCCTAGTATAGCCAATATTCAAAATTCTGAGCTTGGTGTTGGTCAAGGACGAATCCAATCACTTCCAAATAATGATGATCAGGGAAAACATTTGGCCATTTTTTGTTTGGAGATTCCATTCCAAAACTGTGTCTTGTATCGGCCCCTGCTACAACTCACATTAAAACATTGACGGGTCGACCAGACAGTCCTGTGGCAGTAACCGGTTTGGACTTTGGGAGAGTGAAATTGAGTTTTTGCTGTGTGAAATTATGCTGCGGTGGAAAGCTTCTCCTCTACATCAGCACTGGAGGATTTGAGTCCGAACAGCTTGTCTCTTCCCACCTCTTTCACTCTGTGCTGCAATGTTCAATAAATAAATAAAACAGATTCAAATCATTTAAAGGGCCAGTACCGCGTTTTACGTTGTACTACACAGATATACAAGATTACAGCGCCTCAATAAAGCATTCCATATGTCCTATATAATGCAGGAAAGAACTAAAAAACTAAACCAATACACAACTATAGTACATAGTGCGGCGGCGGTTCCTGCGCCTGAAGGGGGTGGTCTCTTGTTGACGGTACTCACCACCTCGTAGTGTCCATATTGCGCAGACAGGTGTAAGGGGATCTGTCCGTCGAGTGAAGGGGAGTTGACTGAAGCACCTGAACGCAGCAGCAGGAGGACGGAGTCGGCTTTGCCCTGCCACGCGGCGTAATGGAGTGGACGCATGCCTGCGGAGAAGATGCGATGAGGAGTGAAAGACTGACGAGTGAAAGACTGCAAGTTGAATGGAATCAGAGACAAAATCAGGAAGAAGCACTTGGGTTTCAACAAGAGCTGCTCGAGGTCAAAACCACAGAGTTATAGCAGGTTTTATACTTAATAAGGGAGAGACAGTATTTTGTTATTTGCAAAGAATATTGTGCAAAGATTGTATTGTATATCGGCCTCATCCTCTTTCACCACCACAACAGCACCATATCCTTCATCGTGCTCAGGCTTATACTTATCAACGTCTTTCCTTCTGCCGAGGTTTCAAAAATTGCTCCTTGTACCTTTTCCCTTGTGTCTTTTAAAATCTCTTTATAAATAAGATATCCTTCCTTTTGCTACCGGCATGCATTAACCACTTTTTTAACCAACTGGCATTAATCTTGCCCTCATAATCAGAAGGAGGTTACATTAGGGCGCAGACAAAAAGCAAAGGCAAATCCCATTTTTGATGACGATGCTTCATTATGAATTTGTTATAAATAAGGAGCACCAGTTGTTCTCAATCTACCTCCCGGAAGCGTTAGCACAATGTGGCCTGAGGGGTGCAGAAAAGCCAGACAAAAACACCTAAAATGACAGACTTCCGGCATTTTCTCTTTGACGGGCTGTCACTTTTAATTACACCACAGCGGCAGTTCATTCGAGGGCGCTGAAATACTGTCTTTGTACAAATGTAAAAAATAATTGGCATAAAACAAAACGCAGGACTGCAAATTCCAAACAACACATATTTAGTTTTAATATTTTCAAATAAGGATAACAGAAGTAAGGCTGCTCCACACCACAGCTGCAAGTAGTACCCAAATAAATCCACTCGTAAGATATTTACTTATTTTATTTATTTGACCTTTATTTAACCTCTTAACCCTCACTTGAACCCAGTACATTTTGGCTTTACCCAAATCTGAAAGCTTCTTGAAAGCAGCGTTAAAATAGCAACGTAAACAAGGATGAAAAACGTGACAAAAAATGTGACACGAAAAGTGGCAAAAGAGCAAAAACGTGACACGAAAAGCAACAGTGACACAATAAAAAAAAAGCCACAAAAACACGACTAAAGAGCAATGAAAAAGCAACAAAAAACATGACAAAAATGTAATCAAAAACTGAGGTAAACACGACAAAAATGTTTTAAAAAAAGCAACGAAAGAAAAGAAAAAAAAAAATGAAAGAACAAAAAAATGTGAAAAAGCAGCGACAAAAAAACTTTTGTAGGTCTTAGCTTTCAAATGAGGTATTACACTGGCCTATAGTCTGTACGCTTTCAGGGTGTATTCAGACCTGCACTGTTTTGGTCCACATTTTTTTATGCAGGTGTGAATACAAGAAACAAATCCTGGTGCGGATCAAAGAACCGGAGCGAGACCCACTTTTTCAGGTGGTCTCGGTCGCTTCCAAACAGACTCTGGTCCAGTTCGCTTCAGGCGTGAATACAAACCACTGTTGATCCGAAACAACTGCAGGATACATGCGCCTTTTTGGGCTTAACAAGCCACCATAGCAAGGCACCGTGGGAAAAGTTATCCCTTTGCTGCTGCTAACGCTAATACTGGATGGATGCTTCAAACAATGAGCCGTGGACAGACCTGGAGCAACGAGGAGACACTGACTCCTGGATATTTGGGCAGATACGCACTAACCCAACTGCTAGAAAAGACACACAAAAATGTGTTTCTGTTCAGCGAGAAAATGAAGGAGAGGGGCTTTGAGCGGTTTCCTGAACAGCTGCGGCGTCAAAGTGGAAAAAACTTTGCCAAACTTAAATGAAAGTACGAGACGCATTAAAAAAGAGGAGGAACAAGACCAACAGTTTGTCCCGTGGACATAATAGAAACAAACAGCTCAGCAGACGATCCTTCATCCGTACAAAACACCTCCTCCTCCAGCTGCTCCGGTGAAGCTGAGGTTAATGGTCAGTGGTTTAGTCTCTTACATTTCTTTTATTATCATAGTAAGCGTCAAATATTATTTTTTATTTCATTTCTTGTGGTCCTTGCTGTCCAATGGGAGCATCGATCGTCACACATGTGTATGTGTTTACAAAATATAGTTCTCTTGCAAAAAGTACAGTCTGAATACGAACTGCACCAAACGAAAAAAAAAAAAAGTCCGCTTCTGATCCAGAACAAACAAGCAGAGCAAAGAACTTTTCTGGTCTGAACACCCTAAGATTTGGGTAAAACTGAACTGGAGAAAGTGCACTCGGTCAAAGGGGGAGGTAAGAAGATTAAAAATCTCTTTTTCCCTGACCAGAGGTGAACCTATTGTACATGTTTTTAAGCAGACACGAGGAAACCATTGCAAACCTTCTTGCGTGCTAACCACTGCACCTACCTATCATTCACACAAAAAAACAGCCATGGGTAAAGATTCAAAGATTACTTAAACATGCGAGTGGCTCAAAACACAGTTCTAGGTACAGTATGTTTTTGACAAGACAACACACCTTTTTGATAACAACACTGTAACATGGTAAGAAGTCCATTTTGTGTAATACCCACTTAAATATTACCTGTAGAGCAGGGGTGGCCAACTAGTCAGAGACCAAGAGCTGAAATTTTCAACCTTGATCCTGTGAAGAGCCACAAAGGCACCGACCATTAGCGAGATCCCGGGGCGGTACTTTATTGTGATTAAATAGAATGTGACCGTTTTATTTAATCACAATAAACTATAATTTTATGCCTGGCCTTTTTCTGTTTTTTGAATAATTGTGTTAGATTGAATGGTTTTACTCCTCAACAAGATTGAAATACATGTATATTAACTGAAATGTTGTGCTTTCTGCTCTGACTGAGACAGAATTAGATTATTATTATTATTATTTGATTTAATGCTGGGGTGTGTTTGTATGGGGGGCCCTGCCCACTGAGCCCCCTTATCTGATCTGCCCCTGGCCTGTGGCTCACTGCCTGCAGCTTCGTCCTGACTGGACTGTGCAGAGAACGCACTCTAGGCTGCACAAAGTTCATGAACTTTAACCAGGAGCCTCTGGAGGATCTGAGAGTCTGTTTTAAGTTGCATCTGTTACAGTTATAGCACGTGTGAAAGAAAAGTCATGACTTTGTGTATTTCCGCGTTACGATGTCGCGCTTCGCATCATAAGCTTCAAAAGAGCTCCGCTTTTTTCCATTTCCTAATTTTGATCTTTTTCTGTGAATATGTGGCCAAATTACATCAAATAAAGAGTAGCTGATCAGAAACCTGAAAAGCACAGAAGCTAATCCTAGTGCCACGATCTGCCTGTTGTTTAACCTACATCCCGCTGTGAGTGAGGCTGCACGGGCTCCTTTTACACGCCGCCTCGAAAACAAGGGAGATACAGACTCTCATTCATGTAGAGATGGAAACAGGGTCTGTAGGACGATGGTTGGATTTTTGGTCAAAGACTGTTACAGTTTATGGGAAATATTTACCAATTATTTTGCAAAGAGCCGCATTGTATTAAACATATCCAATCATGCAAAGAGCCGCACTCTGATTGGCCAAGAGCCGCATGCGGTTCGAGAGCCGCGGGTTGGCCACCCCTGCTGTAGAGGCTCTCCAAGATCTAAAAACATGAATAAAGACTAAGAAACATATTATTACTTTGATGCCTTAATTTAGTCTTTAGAGTGGAAGAAAAGTGCACAGACTTTGTGAGACAGAGCTATGCATAATAAATTGCCATGTGCTTTGGGGTTTCCTCGCTGACAACCTGGATCGATAGGAATCAAACGACATGATATTCTTGGCCGTTGGCTTGACCCTGGAGAGTGGTCAGGATTTACCACCGCCCCCCCAGTAACCCCCCCCCCCCTCCTCAGGCGTCCTCCTTGTTAGACAGCCGCACTTTTGACTTCAGCAGAAATCCATCGTCCTTCCTTTGGCTTTGAAAATGAGGATTTCTGCCCGACGCCGCTGCCACTGGTACTTCAAAAGCCTGTCAAATTTATTCATACGTGCCGCATCCCATTTGATGCTCAGTGCGACACAAGAAAGAAGAAAAAATCTGCTCGGGCCGTGCTTGACATCAGAGTGAATTTCTACTGGGTCAACGATTACTCAAAATCACTCTTTTCATTTTATGTGCACTTTTTGGAGTTGATGAAATGTCAAGCAAACATATGCAACAACATTGAATTCTAATTTAATCATTGCACTGCTTGAAGATGTTAAAACCTCTAGCAACATACTCTTTGATGGACAGTAAAATCAATTTGTGATGTATCTATTGGGCCATGCTGTACCATCGGTGTAGCCTGGCCAGCCAGAATACACGCTTATCCTTTTATTTACAGAAGACAAACAGAAAGAAAAAGTTGAAGCCGGACACTCAAGCTTTTTGTTGCTGGCCATCAGTGAAGTACAACCATAACCTTGGTTCTTAGGCGCCTTTTGTTTTGACTTGCTTATCAAAAAGACACAACCGAGGCTACATGTTCGTGTGGAGGCGTCACCGACCTTGAATGGTCAGACCAGCACAAAGCCTCCGGGTCATCCAGACTCAAACACTCTACAACTGCTCTGAGTGGTTGAAGGATGGGTCAAAAGGATGGGTCATGAAATATTAGACGAAAAGATTTAATAAGATAAAACTGGGTATCCAAAATAGACCTAAACTGGATTCAAATATTGTGTCAGAAGTGGATGTAAAGCATGTCTAAACCAGGAAAGGAAAGGAAAGCACCTAAGTTAAGAGATAAAAAGCCTGGATGGCAGATTCCTTGTCATGCTGTTTACCATTGATGTCTTTGATGTCCACCGTGGCCTGCGCCTCCAGCAGCAGCGACAGCAGCTCGGTGGTTCCTGTCAGAGCGGCGTGGTGCAGCGCTGAGAAGCTGAGGGACAGAGAATATCAATCAGGGTGAGGACTTTACAGCAGCTGGGCCTCGGGAAACCGAAGACTGAAGCAAAAGCAGGAGCCCATTACGGATGCCAGACAAGATGCAGTTGTGCTCAAAGGTTTACACACCCTGGCAGAATGTTAGATTTTAGAAGTACCAAATATGACCCTGATCAAAAGTTTATGATCAAGAGGAATGGGCTGCTTTACCATTAGATTATATACAGAACCTTCTTCACTCACTTTGAGCACAACTGTAAACTGTATGTTCAATGCAATATTGTTCATGTACCAAACTAAGACAAGGATCACATGCATTTCAGGGCATGTTTGTAGAGAACTAAACTACAGGGTTAGCAGGACACGTACAAGTTGTTTGCGGAGGACATGAGTTTGCCAAAGTAAGCATGAAAAATGGGATCATTTAAGTGCAGTTTTTGTTGGATAGTAATCAATACCTCAAAAAGCAAATAACCACACTAAAACATTTTTTCGGGTTTATAAACAAAGAAAGAGTGAATGAAGTTATTCCAACCTCTCCAAACACATTTCTAACACACCGAATCTTAACTTTACACAACTTTCAGTGCACAGAGTGGAGCTTTACCGTGCTAGCAACAGCTAATTCACAATGGATGGCAATGCTTCATATGGGGCACTGCAGAACAATTCAGTAAATATTAGTACCCTACACCGCAATCATTATTTATTCTCTCCGTACTGGCAGCCCAGGGGCAGAAGTGAAGCTGCCGCTCTCCCTCTACCACCAACCATTCACTCACACACTACATTCACACAGGCAGTGAGGCACACTACGTTCTTTTGCAATCAATTTGAAGTACAATCAAACATAAATTTGTTTAGCTAAAATGCAAATGATCACAAAGAAAGATGGGAGCAAATGCAAATAAATGTAAAGGCAATAAATAATGGGTCCAAAAATGTATTGTTTATCAGTCATTTATTGAACGATTAGTCGATATAGTAATTAGTGTGACAGTCCCAAGTACAGGGCCTTTAAAATGTTTTCTTTTTTCCGATGCTAGGCACAAAATAGCCATATGAAAAGCATGGCGTAAACTTGATTATAGAAAGCAAGTTTCTAACATCAGTTTCCATACTTTTGTTGAAACTACCACAATTATAATCTGTAGAAAAAGGTGAAGTACTTGGTTATTGTACCCAACAGAAGATATATTTGGACTGCCACAGTTTGAAGAAACATACTGTTGCTGGTCGGGAAAAACAGTTTTTCTGGACAAGCTTTCACTGCTACCAGCTGATCTCCATTCACAAGTTTATACACCCCATGTGGTAGGCATCTGGGTAGGTTTAAATCATAAAAAGGTTTGTCCCAGGTGTCGACTTTACAACATGAGTAAAGCCAGATGTAGGAAACCAAAAGCCTGGGAGGCAAATCTGTCAACTTTATGAGGAGCTGGAGCTTTGGGTTTACAGGTAGCTCTGTGGTTTAGAATGGAAATAACTCATTTTGTTGAATCATAGTCACCCTTAGCAATTACAACAGTAGTATAGATTTGTATTTTTTTTCTAAGATTGATACATGTAAGGCCATACCGCCTTTGCTCTGCCCAATCCTATCAGACCTGGGAGGCTAAGCAGAAATGGGCCTGGCTGGTACTTGGATGGGAGTGGCTGGTGGTGGTCGGAGGGGCCGATGGCACTGACTCGCTTCCGTCAGTCTACTCCAGGGCAGCTGTGGCTACAACAGTAGCTTACCACCACCAAGTATGGTGTGAATGAATAATGACCTGAAACTTTGAAATAGAAGCTTGTAAAGCACAATACAAGTGTATGGCATTATTATTATCATTATGTCAAATTAATAGTCACCTGATTATGACACAGCACTTGAGTCAACTTTGGTAGTTGTAAAACTTGATATATGTTGACTTTATAAACTACAGTTCTGTGTGATATAACCACAGCCCTATGAGATTATCAGAAAAACTAACTAAAACTAATTTAGTAGTTGGTGACCATTATATAAAGCTGGGCAGCATAATTTAATCGGAATCATACTTTGAATGGTTGCAATAATTAAATTGCATAGACAGCAGTAGCAGTAGAATACACTGAAAAAACAGATACATATATAATAATAATAATAATAATAATAATAATAATAATAATAATAATAATAATAATAATAATAATAATAATAATAATAATAATAATAATACGTTAGTCTTACAGTATATAATAACCTTTTTTCAAATGTTCAAAGTTGTGCATTATTCATTCACACCACAGGCCACATCTGCCCTGGGGTAGACTGGAGTGAGGCTGCCAATCTGCACCATCTCTGACCACCCACTCACACACTACATGACCAGGATGTGTGAGAGTGTTTGTGAGTGTGGGACAATGGATGAAAATTAGCCCATGGCTACAATGCGGCGTGTTTACATGCATGAGTGCATGTGTTCATTAACATGCACTGTCCTGGCCAAATAAACAAACAAAAAACTAAAAATTAGAAGAATACATTCCCCCAGGCCTCCTGGTGTTTCCCGGCAGTCTCCCATCCAAGTACCAACCAGGCTCTACCCTGTGTGGACTCTCAAAGGTTAATGCTCCTGGACAAATCTGCAGTATGAAATGTATCTTGCTTTAAAACCAAGAATCGGTAATCAAATTGTTTTCAGCAAAATAAGTCTGAATAATTACAAAGTGCAATTTTCAGTTCTGCCTGAAATTGTTCCCTTTTTGGATCATGTGTGCTCTAAATCAAACGTTTCCAAATGAGCAAACATTCGTGCAAAAACAGTTTTGGGATGTGTGTTGAGGGTTTTGAAGATAAACTCCTGTCTTTAAAGTGGACATATCATGCAAAATCCACTTTTTAAACTTAAAACCTTGTTATAACATTGTTGTATCCGTGTCAAAGACAACCTTGGATTAGTTTCATCACATCAGTTTTCATTAATCCTCGGACAAAGCTGTTTCATTTAGCCGTTTCTTCCTCGACAGTGTCAGCGCCCCGTTCTGTACTTCCTGGGTACAATTGCATCATTGGTAAAACTCTAAACTGTGCTCCACATGTTTAAAGCCCATAATCCAACATTATATGGGCTCTGAGTGGTTCTGCTCAAAGCGTGTTGATCAAGCTATGCTGTCTCAGTTCTCTTTCATTGTTACTATTCAATTCTTATATACATCATTTCAAATAAGAAAATGTAAAATACCATTTTATCATGATATTTTACATCATAAGACAGTAAATCATGTTTTTAAGTCTATTGTGCAGGGTATGTGTGCTGTCAGTCTGGTGGCTGTGAGACATGTTAGTAAAGCTTGTCTGTCTTGTGCTGCCTCCTCCTGTGTGAGTTCGCTGCTCGGCCCCAGGTCCCAGTAAAACACTCAGTCTGCGTGAGTGAGTGTGGGGCATGGGAGGTGCTGACAGGCCTGTGTTCAGCTCACCTCTGCACTGCTCTCATATATCACACAAACCCCCCCATACACACACAAATGTACACAGACCCGCCCCACTCCCCAAAGACCACAGCAGTCACTTCACAGCCCCCTATTGTGTTCAGCCGCCCACAGCAGAGCGGCCCGGGGCATGTGCGCACAGGCACAAGATCTGTTCTACATCGCCGCCATGGTCTATGTCAGTGAGTCTCAAACTGTGGCAACTTGATTTAGACTGATCTTCATTTACGTTATTGTTGACAACTTTACATCCAGTTTACATTTTAGGATCATTTTAGGCTTGCTTTAAGGCTAGACACTACATCTATTTAGATACCACTTTGAAACTTTTGCTATAGATAACTGATATTACGCAGGTTTTTTTGTCATTATTTGTTTTCATATAAAAATATGATGCTTTGTGCAATAAAATGGCCAGATTTGCGTATATCTATCCATCTGAATAATGGATAGAACCAGATTTTGTTGACAAATTCGTTACAAAGTTTAGTTTTAGAATAAGCCAAAAGTTTTAGCAGGAATTCAATATATAAAAAATCCCTCGGAAAATAACCTTCAAAATATTGTTAAGTCCAAGACTGGAAAGTTTGGAGTTTGCAAGAGCTACTAAAGTGAATCTTCTGTAGTCCCAGTTCATTTTCCAGAACCTAAATACTATTCTAAATTTCAACAAGCCTCTCAATGAGTCACAAAATTTACTGGACAAATGATAACAGTTTTATTTACTTTACAATTTTCTGCAATTTTTAGTAAGAACGGGATAATAACTAAGTAAGGCGCCGTCTAACATGAGTCACTGAATTAAAGAAACAACACAAGGCGGATATTCCAATCCGACATGTCAATCACGACCATGAGTGTTAGGTTTTGTTCTTCTGACTCATTTTTTTGAGCGTACACTTTGGGCTAGTATGTACAAGTTTGCCCCCACTGGCTCGCCTTACCCGTCTGCATCCTGGTAGTTGACGTTGAGCCTCTTGGTGGAGCCCAGCAACTCTGAAAGACACACAGAAAAGTAGAAAACCTTAAGTATTTTGAGAATATTTACTGGTGATGAATGCAGAAAAAAACTTGGGACAATGATCCGGAGCCCTGTACATAAACATAGCTCACATTTACAAAGAAACTACCCCTGCTCAAGTATGATGCCATTGTTTTTGCTGTGATAAAGAGAACGTTTCCACCTCATTTACTTATCACGGACCTTCCAGGATTAACAACGACAAGCGCGTCTGGAAAAACAAACGCAACAAGACCCGACACGAGTTCTTTTTTTTTTTTTGAGTCAGCTGTGAGCACACAAAGGCTTGTGCAATGTCCGTGAATGAACACTGACAGCCATTCACATGTTGGACTTGTACTTGTATAGAAAGAAGGGGAAAAATGGGAAAGTGGAAAATCTGTCATCTGCCCGATTCCCTTTCGAAAACAGGAATGCCTTTGACTTGAGTTTGAACAGACTTAAAAACAGACTACAGATATAGAGCAGGTGGGGAAAATAAAGATCGAGATCCCAGTTGAAGGATGTGTCAAATGCGGAAGACAAATTCCCCCAACACATAGCTTACAAACCTTATGTTGAGATTAGATTTGGTGTTGCTTGTACTTAGCGTTCTACGTGATTTTGCAAGCTGGTTCGCTAAAAAAGTCAACTATTTAGGTCTTGAATCCTCAAACTGAATGAGAAACCAAGTATTAATATTGCAGAAATGTTTATTGAAAAGCAGAAAGGGTAAGTAGTTATGTCTTGAATAATAAAATGCCAGCAAAAGTAGCTTGCACTAACTACTCTGAAGTCTCACAGCACTTATAATGATGGACAAAAGCGAAACTATCCCAGAGTGAGTTTTCTAAGCTGAGGCAACGTCTGCGTCAATGGATTTCATTGGTCTATAGATAGCATGAACACAGCGGCAAAGACAGCGCATCGATGTTCCAGCACTCCTGGGAAAATATTTTTAGGACTAGACGACCTGCCACTAATGGGATGACTCTTCTTGTTCACTTCTGTCCACTCCAGTCAAAAGGTCATCTCGTCAGGTGTTGTTCTATGATGAATGATGAATCCGTTTCCATTTTCCAAAATTCGCACAATTCAAAAAACACCTCAAGATTCCGCCAAACAATCATGGAACCATAAAGCTGGAAAAGTTGCTTCGAAAATCCCACTAGTGGTCATCCGATTCCCACAAGTCTTGCATACCGGTAGGTTTCATCATGACCTTAACATGACTCTGCTCTCCATCTTGCTGGTGCGTGTAGAAACCAGACAGGCCTTAATATTACAGTGCCCCCGTCAGCAGTAAAGGCCCACTGTCCACGGAGACCTGCTGAATACAGAGCAATTCAGGGTCGTAAATATCCCGCTGGTCTGCACCTGGGTGTGGAAAATCACAGAGGTGTCTGAAGAGCGCTGGATGGATGGGATGGGTTAAAGGGCAGTCCAGGTATAGGAAGAAAAAAACAAATCGCACAAGGTTCCCAAAACTCCAAATGGTTGAGAATATTGTTCAAGACGTGAACAATCTCCATATATCCTCAATATTCAACACACTGAAATATTACGCTCAATCGCATAATGTGGGAAGCCATCCTAATCATAATAACCATGGTATTGCGGTGAAATATTCTCCTTACAATAAAATCTACTCTTTATGTTCATGCCATTTATTACACAGCCAAGTGAGCCGCAGGAACAGCTCCTGTCATAAGCCGACGTTTCCATATCAGCATTTTAACTGATGATTAAACAGGGCTGTATGAATAAAAACAATGTCAAGGCTCAGTACCGCCAAGTAGCAACAGAACACTGAGGAAACTGGTCAACTGGTCCCTTCAGCTTTTTTCCAGAATACGTGGGAACAGGCCAAAGCAGTGAGACTCTACCCAAGCGTCTTCTCACAGTGGCTTTTATGTTTTTCTTTATTTGGCGTTGCAGATTTACACGAGATTTCCATGTCGTGAGCGCAGTCAGGCAGTAGAATGGCTGCTTAAGGCCTCGGGGCGCACAGAAAGCCGCATTGACAGTGAGTAAGTGATAGAGGGGCTGGGGGGCGTCGCGCTTTGGAACTGTCCCCAGGAGAACACAAGCCTTTCAGGGGTTCCAGTTACAACATGAGCCGGAATTCCTCGCATAGCACACCCACCGCGCCACCCCACTCTCCCGCCACTCCCTCCCTCCCCGCAATGGCTCTCTCCACGGCTGTCAAACTGCTCTTTCTCCACTGGGCCCTGGCCTTCCGCTCACAAAGACGAGAGGAAAAAAAAACAGTAGAGGGTTCACTCTGACAACGGATCAATGTCTGCAAGTACAGTGTTGCATTACGGGTGGAACAATATACCATACAATCGCTAATCGCTAAAATTAGGCCATCGTAGAATTGTTCATGACTGGGATCATAATTTATGAAGCTTTCTGCCAAAATAACACGGTTTCAGTGCCCATGCCTATGCACAGTCAGTCCAGCAGTGCATGGTTCTGCCAAAGTTCGGCTTTCACTCAATATACTTAATGAAGGACTCTGAAGTAATACAAATACTTTCTCTATGATTGGTATAATGTGTGCTGTCTGCAGAGCCACCACAGTCTGTGATTTTGCTGCTCAGTGATGAGTATCTCCAGCCTGTAGGAACGACAGTCCCTTCAGCCCTTTTCTCCCAGGGACACAAATTATAATTTTCAAATGTATTGTATTAAATAAATAGGTAAGTGCAACCAGCATACTGCAAAATGTACTTTACATAATTACTCAATCATTCAGTCATTCAGCAGTCTACTTGCCATCGGACAGAAACTGTTATAGTGTCTAGCGGTCCTGCAAAGAATGTGACATAACTTTTTTCCTGAGAGCAGCAAGGACAAATGTGCATGATTTGGATGCAAGGCATCCTGTATCTTTGCCCGGGACACACAGCACTTTACGCCAATGTCTTGGACAGGGTAGAGCAAGGTCCCGATGATCTTCTCTTAATCCTGGTACTGCTGACCATCTCAACAGTCGTGTTGTTTATGACGAGAGAAGCATGGCTGGGCCGGTTCTTCTTGAAGTCCATGATGATTTCCTTCATCTTGTTTACATTCAGGATCAGATAGCTGATTTTACACCAGCTTGTTTAACCTGCCATCTCCTCACTGTAGACCAAGTCGTCGTCATCTCTGATAAGGCACACCACAGTTGTGTTGTCTGTGAACTTCACAATGTGGTTAGTGGCAGACAGCAGAGCAGTCGTATGTCATCATATTTGTGATAATAAAAATCACGCAATAGCAAACAAACTTACAGTATGCACTGTAGCGCAAATGTGTTAGTAAATTAGGTCACACGTTTTGTAGTTTATGTTTGAGTTTCTTTATCAATAGAGTATTGGCCAAAGTTTGTTTGCATGTTAGAACAGGTCATCGAGTTGGTCTCAGAAAGATTAATGTTTGAATCAAATACAACGATTTAAGAAAAGAAACATGCTACAAATCAAGCGATTCCTTTTATAACAATGCCAGTTCTTTTTATAATGCATACCAGAAACAACAAAGTGTGATGAAAAGGCGTCTTCAAACTGCATTTTTTTTGTGCCCGAAGACTAAAATTACCAACACACATTTGCAGCCATTGTTCGCAGCTGTTGCACGTCCCCTTACCTTTAGCTTCCACACACAAAAAGAAATTACAGGGTTGGCTTCTCGCTGAAAAAAATAGCTTTCACACAAACCAACAAACAAACGTCATTGAAAGCTACAGGCCGACAGAAAAGAAAGGGCTGTCGGTGGTCAATGGTTCCCACACACAAAGCGCTTCCCGGTCACGTGACACCTTTGTTTTGAAACGTGATGAAAAGCAGCCGTACGTGGATAACGTCGCATGGAAGTGGGCTGTGAAGAGTGCTTGTTGTGGTGCTTTTGCGCTGCACCTTGAAGGAGAAGAAGAAAAGCGCAGTGGGGGGCTTTGATGTGGAGGATGGGGTCACCTGCAGTAGGAGGAGGAGGGAGAAGAAGCGCTTGTTCAGGTGCAGTGAGGCTGGGGAATTTTTGATTTTATTCTTTTTTTTTTTCAAAGTGTGTAAACAACAAACACACTAAAGACTTCTAAAAAACACCAGCTTGGAGATCAAGTGCAGGCTGCAAAGACGGATGAAACACCCTCAGAAGAAAGTTTAAGTAATAGGCATCAGGGAAACTGAACTGGCTTTTTGAGCTTTTATCCATGTTCATGCTGGCGCTCAGTTGTACTGGAGCTTTTCAAGTTACTGGCTTGTTTTAGAATTGAAAGCCTTTCAACCAAAACTCAGCAGCTGAACAATTAGGCTAATGTTGTCTTCAGTCTTCAATAAAAAACGCAATACGGATGACAACTTGAAAACCTTTTAGTAAGAGTCCTTTAGCCATCTAACAATGTTTTAATGTCCTGCTTATAATAATAAATAATAATAATGCATTGGTTTTATATAGCACTTTTCTGGACACTCAAAGACGCGTTACATTGCACTATTATTCGTTCACTCCATACTCGGTGGTAGTAAGCTACAATTGTAGCCACAGCTGCCCTGGGGTAGACTGACGGAAGCGAGGCAACCAGTCTGCGCCATCGGCCCCTCCGACCACCACCACCCACTCACTCACACACTGCATTCGCTAGGCTTCCTGGTGTTACCAAACGGTCTCCATCCAAGTACCGACCCGGCCCTTCCCTGCTTAGCTTCCGAGGTCTGACGGGAATTATAGACTATGTTTTAGAATAATAGACTATGGTTTAGTCTATCATTCAATCTGTACATGGAGCTAGAGTGGAGAGCATTCATACTTCATTCGAGCTCAAGTTTATTTAAAAAGTATATCATACAATTTTAAGGTTTTAAATAGGAGAAAATGAAATTGAAACCAAATTCTAAATTGTTCTTTATAAGTGGGAAAAAAATGGAGGATATATTTTTTGCCATATTGCCCAGTCTGTGTTCAAAAAATCTGAATTTAGCCACTGGCGCACACTAGCAGCCTTTGTTAGCAAGTTTCGAATAAGTGTGAAGATAGAGGAGTTCTCTGCTGGAGTTTTGTATCCACACATTTTATAACTGAGGTTGCTTGACCTTTGCTTATATACAAAAGCTATGATGTCCAAAAGGAGTTTATATGTTCTAATACTGCATAATTGATATCCTTTAAGTATGCACAATAACAAGCAAAGTTATATTTCAAACGTTTTCATCAGGTTTCAGTGCTTACCGTCCTAGAAAGGTCCAAGCTTTTCACTTCCCAAGCTTTTACACCTACGACTGAAATAGTGTTTGTTTATTCCTGGGCTGGATTTAGTCAGCAAGGCATCCCTACATGTATTTCTGCATCATCAAAAGGAAGAGACTCAGAATTAAACCTGCTCAATAGACACAATAATTAAAACTGGTTATGCACGCAAATTTGTTGAGGAGGTACACTTCTGAATGTGTACTTTTGGGACATCATTACAGTGTTATTTAGAAAAGAAAACCTACTTGTCTCAAATGTCTGGAATCGCGACGACTCGTCTCAGCCGCCCGCCCTTGTGCAGTTGTCAAATCCGTCAAGTTTTGCGTCTCAACGTGTGTGTTTTAATAATTTACGCCAAGAGAAATGTCGACGCTGCTGCTGCTATACAAAGGGAAAAACTAATTTGGAAGCACTTTTTTTGGATGGCTTTACTTGGGGAGTTTTGTTTTCTTGAATATTGTGGAAAAGTTTTTGCAGTATTTTATTGAAACAAAAAGAAACCAAAAAGTTCCAGTAAGGCCTCAGTGACGTGGGGATATTTTGTTTTGTGTAAATACCAACATAGCGAGGTTCGGATGCAAAACGCGCGACTTGTTAGGCTGGATACCCAAACAGAGAAGCCACAGTCGGCCCGAGGGCTGAGCCAAAATACAAAGGAGTGAGGAGAGCCGGTAATTTAGGGTCATCATGAGTCTGTGGCAAAAAGCAGTTTGTGGTCAGGTCAGCGCCGCATCAAGGGAAACACTTATCTGTGGGACACATCTAGAACTGCACTGATCACTGACAATATAAACACTGCTTTAGCCTTTATCTGGGCGGACAACACAGTGAGGGGAATCCAACAGTAATACAAGATTGGAACAGGCTTTTCCAATCTTTTGAGGCCTTAAAAGTACAGTAACCTAATAAATTGCCCAGCAGTCGTAATAATTTGTAGATGTTGCAGATTCAACGTTTCGCCATAGATTTATCATGGAAATAGTATTTTTCTTACATTATTGCAAGAATATATCGAATCTTAAAGTAGCACCTACAACCACCACATTTTCCTTTCTTGTCCTGAAGTTGTTATTCCAAAGGACTGTTGTAAGAATGTGTTGCCAAACGGCCAAAGTAAGGCTGCACAATAAATAACAACTGAATCCTAATTCTAAAGGTTGCAATAAGAGAAATGTCAAGACTGCAATAATCTAGGCTTGTGGTTCTCAAACGTTCTCACCAATTGCCACTTCATTAACTATTTCACTTTTCAAATACTGCTGCACAAACCAAGACAATTCTAAATTTAGATTTGAGCCTCAAAAGGAATTCCCACCAACATTCAATTCAGGTCAAGGGAAAGAAAGTTTACAACTTTTGACAGTGGCACTCGGGTGATAAGTTTGTCCCCATTTACAAAGCTATTTAGTAAGTGGTTTGGCAGTAAACTGAAGACACCCATCAAGTGACTTTATGACTCTGACACAGGGACCTAACTGACCTGCAAGTGCCCAATCATAAAGGCAATTAGCGATAGTTGCTCTGTCAAGTCATTTATGACGTTTAGGAGAGCGTACACCCCAGGGAAGAGTGGAAATTAAAGACTTGGACCCTCGAGATTCTTCTGCTTTTGAAGATTTCACAGATTTTTATCAAAATGAGCTCCCGCGGGGTCATTGAGGGATAAAAGTGCTCAGGTACTTTGCGTTAAAACTGTTTTATGCATATCCAGGATTACCTGAAACCTGCAAAGCCTGTGTCAAAAGTTTCTCACTTCTAAATGCCTTCCATTTCTTCCGAAAAACTGAGATGGCTTTTCTTCTCGGTTTAGCTTACACATAGTGAAATAATTTATTTTTACATTGTCCTCAAATAAACAGCTCAACTTTTTGAACAAACCAAAATGTATTCTGGTCGTGCTTGGTATCAACAATGATGCCACGGCCTTGTCATCACCTTTGACAGTCTATAAATCATGCATCTCGACTCCAGGTCTTTTGACAAGTCAGCTTTAGTCAAAAACTGGCAGTCTTTGTATTTGTTTTTGGTCAGGCGGTGTATTTAGACTTCAAAGTCACCACCTGGATGTAAGCAACAGTTCTAATCTGGGGTCGCTGCAGTTGGTCAAATCTATGTTCTGCAACAATAGATTGAGAGCATCTGATGACCTCAACATCCTGAATGACACTTTTATTCCATCAATGGGTTTTGACACTTTCAATCCATCAATGGGTTCCTTCTTCGCCATGGGTATATTCCACGATGACAGTGCTGGGATTCATTAGGCTCACCTTGTAAAAGAGTGGTTCAGCTGGAGAAGGCTTTGTGCAGTGGTCACAGTCTACCATCCTCAATACAAGACCGTAGTGAAAAATTAATGCAATACTGAATGCAAACAGCCTTGCATCATTCTACTTTCTGTAGAAAATGGTTTGGTGAAATGTTTGCCGGATTACTCGGTTCCAGGCACACATGGGATCATCACCTAACCTGCTACTGCTCAGTGGCCAACTCACTGATATCAGCGACCGATCTGCGCTCATTCATGAGAGGACTGAAGGATTTGATGCAGATCCTAAGACCAATTGAACTGAGCAGTGAGGACTTGCTCTGAATCAAAACAAGAAATCAACAATCAATAGGGACAGTGATTTTGTATAGTAAAGCTCAATATCACAACAGGAGTTGGCCCACAGGAATGCACACACATTAAGACAATGATAGACATGATGACAATGTAAAGTTCAGGCAAATGAAGCATCCAGGCAAACATCTTGTCCAAATAAGGGTCAGCAGCAGGTGGTGACGAGCCGCATGGGTGTCTCCTGTCCTTAGACTCTCAAATACAGCAAGGAAACATTTCTAAAGAGGGGGTATTATGCTTTTTTCAATCACATAGCACCAGTCTATAGCACACTACAATGTTGATGAAACCTTCTGTTGGTCTGCAACTGCAGTAAATTAGAATTATATAAGGCAGTTATTATATAAAATTGCTCTCTCAAAATGGCTGCAGTGAATGTCTTGAAATAGGCCTCTGTCTCTTTAAGAACCTCTGAGCCTTTAGACACGCCCCCTCCACACGCTGTCTGTGGCATCAGTGGGGAGGGGGCTCTGCTGAGGAGCAGTGGTTGGTTACTCGGCTGGTGACGAAAGCTCGGAGGCGTCTCCAGG
The DNA here is from genome assembly GCF_951799975.1 of Gobius niger. NCBI lineage: Eukaryota > Metazoa > Chordata > Actinopteri > Gobiiformes > Gobiidae > Gobius > Gobius niger. Next base: position 300,213 of record NC_136870.1, on the reverse strand, counting down.
AGGTGGGGGCGTTCCTAGGAGGACTCAGGCAAACCTATCCCTAAAATGGCCGCCATCAGAGTTTTTACAGATTACTCAAAAATACGTGAATGTGCCAAGGCAACACTTCAGCCATGTTTTTAATGAGGGAGTGACATAATAACATGATGTAAAGCTTGAAAAAGTCGATTTTGCATAATACGCCCCCTTTAAGATAATCCATGCTGAATTTTGACAGCCCTAGTTTGTTTTTCTGGTTGTCTGCATATTGTTTACATTATCATTATTAGTTATGATAATACTGCCATGAAATTGGTCTGGTTAGCAGTGGTCGAGGCAAAATATGCCAAGCTACGTGCATAGTAAAGTAAATCAAAGCCTAATAAAACTCACACTTATTAGTCATTTGAGGGCCTTCATTGTACATTACACTGTGCGCACAGACAAAACTGGTTTCCTTGTTTGTTCATGGCTGCGTTTTCAAGGAAACTGTCTGGTATTTGTTGCCAGAAAGCAAGACAAGGAACTCCCCCCAGGACAGACATACGCGGGACTTCAGATGATTCTACACTTGAAAAAATAATCCCTTCTGTAGAAAAATAAACTTTCATCTTAGATATCCAAACAGCTGTGGGCCGCATTATCCAATACATTTGCCTCTTGGTTAAAAATGCAGAGTGTAATCTCCCTGGGCACTTGAGGCAACTGGGTCAGAGGCGTTTGATATTGTTGGCGTTGGAGCGCGTGATGTGTTTACTTGCACCAAAACAACGTGAGCTAAAAACACACCTGCAGGCATCGTGTTGCATAACCCGTCTGAACCCAGAGCTTTGAGGGACAAAGCGATTTACATGCCATTGGAAATCCAAGCACAGTGGGCCCACCTTTTTTTTTTTTTTCCATAATATGACGGCTAAGAGGACAGACGGGGCGGCACAGACAGGGCTGTCTACGGGAGTTAAATGTATAGGAAGAGAGAGAAATATGTTGGAGGTGTGTCTGGATGTGGCACAACAAAACCAGAGTAACCATGGAATCTATAGGGCTGAAACTATCATTAATCTTCTGTCAATTTACTATATTTAGTGTGCTTTATATGTAGTAGCCAAAAGTCACAGTATATTGAGTGAAAACAAATGCATTATTGATCATTTTCCCCATTTAACTTTATTTTGGTTTCAATAACTTCTTGGTGTGGGGACAGTGATGTATTAGCTTGAATAAAAATGACTTTTGGATCAACAGAGGAGCGTGTGCTGGCGTCTGACATACTTCCAATCCGATATTCACACACGTGTTAACAAACTAGCCAGGGGGTCATTATGCAAAATAGTCAATTCTGTGCGTGCGTGGGACTCGCGGGCATTTGTAACTGACCCATCACTGTCCTCATTACAAATGAGGGTCAGCAGTTGATGCCAGCAAGCCATCAACTGACAACTGACAATGTGTAGCTCATCATTTATTATTGAGCATAAGATTTGTAGCGTTTCATCTGAAAGACCTCGTATCGTATCGGAGTCAAAACCAGCGCTATTACTGAGCTCTGCTTTGTATACATGTCATATAATTGGGGAAATTATACGCTGGTGCGCAGCTGCTGCATCAAAGTCTGCTTCGTGCTGAGCCAGCACAAGCACCATGGCTAATACAGCCAGTTTTTCCCAGGCAGGTGAACTTCTCCTGAACCATCATCAAGTTCCCACTCACTCTCTGGGAAATGCCATCCTGTCTCTTATTTCCTCACAAAATAACAAGATAAAGGCTTAGTTGTCGTCTAATAGCACAGAAGAAATGCTAACTGCGGAGTTTGGTAAAACAAATAATTATGTGTGCGTGCTTCAGTGTACATTCAGGAAAATTAGCAAAATACATTGTCTGGGGTTACACAGAAGTCCTGACATAGTCAAGTATCAAGAAAGTTTATCAAAGTTGTGTTGCACACTCTGGACAAACCTCACTGTATTTTAAGAGAATAGGTGAAGGTGTTGTTTTTTACTTACATGACTATTACGACCATTGTAAATGAAGAAGGTGATAGTTTTCATTTGCGGGCCATGTGGGGTCTGTCAGTGCTGGATTGCGGGGCTATTTAGTCATTAGGAAAACAAAGCCTTCACGTCCTCTCCAAGTCTCCTATTTACATGGTAATGACGAGGCGTCAATAAATCCCATTTGGAACAATGAAACTGCAGTGATCCCTTCATCCCTTCCAGTCGTTTATTTTATTTTATTTTTTTGAGCAGTTTACATTTAAATTTTATTTACAACATTCACAATCAAATTATTCTGTTATAGAAAAAACAAAAAAATATAGAAGTAGGCTGAGGCTTATATACGCCTACCCCACAATCAATGTAATAAACATTTACATTTCCCAGTGATACTGCACAATCCGTCTGTATCCGAAATAATAATTCAGAAAATATTCCATTCCAGAGGTGGGTTGTACTCCATTATATTTACTCAAGTACATGAACTTGAGTAACTTTTAGAAGTAATTGTACTTAGCGCATTTCATCCATACAGTACTTTTAACTTTTTACTGTACTCTTGCATGAATAAAAATAATAGTTATATTTTCCACTGTGAGTAAAGCGACAAATGCCTCATTTTGGTCAGTTATTTTGTAAATCTTTTTTAATTTAGCCTTTATTTAACCAGGTTAGTCCCATTGAGATCTTAGATCTCTTTTACAATAGAGAAGATGGGTATAGATGTAACTCGTCTTTGCCCCTTTAACTTTACAATTATTTTGTTTTTTTGTATTTTCTGCCATTTTCCTTTTACTTGAGTCTTAGACACCACCTTCCACTTCTACTTGAGCGAAATGACTCCAAAGCAACGTTACTTGAGCAAATATCTTGGAACACTCAAGTGTTCAGACTGAGTCTGTGAAGAGCAGGGCTGCCAACTTTGGCGTGAGACTTTGGTCGGTCCCGAGCTGTGTGGCCTTTTTCATGGCGATACTGTCTCGTAATCATATTGAATTCTAAGCCAAAAACAAACTTATACGTTTTACATCACTGAGCACATCAGGAGCTGCATAATGGATCAGAGGGGGTTTGGCACCACCCCACATGACCATCAGAACCTATTGAAAGTGTGGGAAGGCACTCTGAAGGGGGGGTTTGGGGGTTTGATTTCTCAAACTCGTTGCCTTATGCACTTTGAGCTCCCTGTGGGGCAGCAGCGGCGGAGGTGACTGGGGCGGAGGAGGGGGCAGTGTGCGGTGATGTCGCTTCGGAGGCGGCCAAGAGCGGAGTGAGCTGAGTGAACAGGTGGAAGATGTGAGTGTGGGGGCTCCTGTAGCCGCCTCGTCACTCACAGAACCCACACGCCTTTTTCTCTCCCATGGCCTCACTCTCGCGTTTCCCCGGAGCCGCGTTCAAAACCCTTTCTCTGCAGAACGCGCTCACGTCCCACAGGTGGTGCATTCGCAGTCCCTCTGCCACTCCTCTCTCCGTCCACCCCACTCCAGCAGTGACTTTTGTTTTGCAAAATAAGCATGCACAAGTTAAGTGATGCCCCTCCTCCGAAAAGGAATAAAATAATACAAAAAATGAGCCTCACTTCACTAGAGCCGCTGACACACGCGCCAGAGGAACGGTGGACAAGCACACAGACAAAATAAAGCGTCTGCAGCCGCTCAATGCAAAAAGTCAGGGATATTTTTTGGTTGAGCGTGTGATATGAGGAGTGTGGCGTGAGAGCATGTGAAGGCACTCAAATGCGTGTGTCTCATGGTGAAAGCGTGAGAGTTGGCAGCCCTGGAAGAGTTGACAGTTTTCAGTGGAGCCCAGACGGCAGATGTGTATTGGAATGAGTAAGAGATGTTTGATACAAATGTACAAACGTGGTTTTCCTCATCAACCACAAAGGCATATTGATGGCTAATCTTTCAGCTTGGTACCAAGTTCCTGACAAAGGATCTGGAGACATGTTACCGTGCTTGAAAGATGGGCTCATTTTCATCATGCTTTGAAGAAAACAAGTTCTTACAACCTAAAACTGTTCCAAGCACAAAGTGTAAATTGTTTTTGTTACGATGATGAAACATAATAACACTTACCAAACGGAGTCAAACACTGACATTGTTTTTGTCACTTACAAATGTAATATGACTCTGAACAGCCAAATATAAATGCATGACAGATGAGGTTCATTTTAAAGGAAACTGTTTCATGTAACACAATGTTGAAAGATTGACATCAGAGGCATGGTGATGAAACATTCAGAAGGGCTCATCTCTAAAGAGCTGCTCTGATAAAAAAGACAGTTTGTTGTCCTCTTGTGACAGGTTCTTACAGACTCCGCAGTTAAGCACCGACTTATCATGTGCTACAAAGCTGAACTTCACACACTTAACACCTCTCGCTGTGAGGCTGGTTAAAAATACAGAAGAACACCGAGGTGAATGATCCAACACAGAAAGATGATGCAAAAGATCAAACTACAGTTCAACAGTAGAGTTTTCCTCTGGTATACCTGATCACCAGCGACGCACAGACAGCCCGATATAACACTTGGCACAGGCCTCTGCTAACATCCGTGTCGCTACATGTACAGAACGCTCCGCAGCACACATTAGCCTTTGTAATTTGATGGGTTGAGAGTGAGACTGAGGCTGCACAATCTCAGCAATAAGCAAAAATCACTACAACTGATTACATGCGTTGCTAGACGGGCCTTTTCCACTCTTAGTTTTTGAGGGTTCGAGAAGAATTTATTTTAGATCACCAGATTTATGTACCCAGTCTGTCAAACAATGGCGAGAAATATGAGCATTTATCACGTGTTCTATTCATAATTAACTCAAACTTCGGAAAGTGCTTCTTGCCACACAGACAGCAAGAAAAATAAATATTTATTTCTTTAACAATTACAATCTAATGACTAAGGCTTTACTGAACAAAGAGCAAGACGGTTAGAATCTCCAGCAAAACGTCCAAACGATTTCAACCGGCATCTCTTGCATTCCCAGTCCACTCCCTGAAAATAAGGTCGAGAAGGGAAGGGTGTGTGTGCCTTTCAGTGCTATGTCAACAATATCCAGCTCGATAGAATCCTGGCTTAAGATCTGGAGAATGGTCAGTTAAAGGCTACTCTACATACTGTATGTATGCAAGCCAAGGCCAAATTATCAAGGCCAAATTTACGGTTCAGTTAAAGGCTACGGCCACAGCACCTCAATAAAATGTTTCCCTTTAACAATGAATTTCATAGATTTCCCACTCGCAGCAGCAATCTAATCAGAGCACCTTTTGCTCGCTCCAGACACTCTCAGTTCAGTGTTCTATACAGAGGATATGGAATATCCTCATAGAGCTTTCCCCAATTCAGTTTAGAAAATCTCTTAAATCTTTGCTTCAGAGTGATCGCTATTTTCCTCTTGGGATCCATTTCTAAACCCAGTATTGAAGTATGTTGGATTGTGTTTTCTGACAATATATTTTAATTTACTTTATTCTTTTGACAACAGCAGGCCTCACATTTGCTTTTACTTTAAACTTATGGAGGTTGCCACTCATTAAGCCCCTTGAGGGTTTTCGGTAACCTTCCATCACATTTGTGAAACCAGATGTAATCATGCTATTGTTTTTATTATGTGAAAATAAATCAAAATCAAATAATAAAGTAATACTATCCGATATTCTGTCACTTCGTTCTTTAAGAAGAACAGTTTTCAAGTTGACTATAACTTCTAAATATAATATTCTTCATTTTGATTTTGAGGCTGTTTATATCGTCTAAAACTTTTGGAATTAAAATGTTGTTTGTGTGGAGCCATAGCAGTGCTAGATTAAGAGTGTGTCTAGTAGTAATTCCTTTGGTAAACTCCTGCACGGTCCCAGACAGACTCTCCCATCTGTCGAGGGGGAGGGAAGGCTGCGGATTAATGTGTGTACATCACACAATATCTCCACGCCCTAACTGTCTGGCTAATCAAGAGTGATTAGCCCAATTAGCTCAGGTAGCAAACAGGTCAACTACAATGACCTGCTGCTATCAAATCCAAATTAGAATACTAAAGGACAGGCAGTAACTATTGTCAACATTGAAGCTGTGATAGATTTCCCATATAGCCAATTACAAATACCTGTGACTTAAATCAGACTAATCTGACAGGGGCCAGATGGGTTATCCCAAAGGAGTACAGTATAGAGGATTGGAAATTCCATGGAAAGAAGTGAGTCAGGAGGAGAAAACTGTGCTGTTAACTTTTAGACTGAACATAGTGCATTGAAAATAGTAAAATACAAAAGTCACAAAAAGTCAGTTTAAGTAATTAACTGCCTGACTTAACCGCTTGATTAGAAGAAATTAGTTTTACAACAGTAACTACTGGGAACCCATCCACGCAAATATTACATAGACTGATATCCAGTTACTCCAAAACTCATCTTGTAATTTCTTGTGCACCAGAGCAACCCTGCTGGCACCATGCACAAAGTTAAGCAGGAAACAACCAAACTGGAGCTATTTCCCTACAAAGAAACCAGTTTCTGACCTATTTTCACTCTTTGTTCATAGCCAACAGCGTGTCTCTGCAGGGCTTCCACGGCAACTTGTTCTGAAAAGGTGTGAAACTGCACAGAATTCTTGAGGTGATCATTGCCTGGCCCTTGTGTCCTTGAAACAATAACATTTCATCAAGTCATTTCCTCCACTCAAGGCCACAAAACTGCAACAAATTAAGAGGCATTTTCTTGCAGCTGATAAAATCCTGTTCAAAGTTCTCTACCGACATTAAAAGATTGTGAGTCCCCAAGTATCTAAAACTTGGACAACTCCACTGCTAACTTTAAAACCTTCTGAGCTTGAGACCGGGAGAGACAGTGATGATCAGCGATAGCTTCAGAGACTAGTATGGAGATGACTAAAAGGGAAACGCGCTCAGCAGGCCGAAGCTTGTTAAAAAGAATAGACAAGTAAAAGCTTATTGCAGAAGGCCTGAATAATGAATACAGTCGAAACACTCTGAAGTTTGCCTTTTTTAAGTCTGAAGAGCTGTGTTCCCCAGCGGGAGCCTCCAAATTACTGCAATGAGCCCAAGTAATGTCAGGTTTTGACAAGGAAAACTATATTCTCCCTCAAAAAGGGTGTAAATCTCGTCTCTATGGTGAGAAAATGTACGGTGCGTGAATCATGGCCTGTCCCTTTTCTAAACCCAGTCATTACAACCTAAGTATTAGGTTGTATGAGGTTTTCACTGTAAACTTATTTGATTCAGCATTTCGACCAGGATTTTGGTTGTTGAGACGATTTAGGTCTTTAAGGCACAATGCCTAACAGCGGTTTAGAGATATTCAAAAATACCAAGTAGTAAAGTACGCTCTTAGCTGAGCTTCTGCCCAAATAAATGTTTAAAAACACCACCATCGCTGACAAAATTCAACTTTAGTCAGTTTCTTCCATATTTTGATAGGGCTGGGCTTTTTTGCGCATATTGATCCATCTCAAGTTAGTTTTTTTCATAGTAAAACATATACATGATGATAAATGACCAGCCTCCAAATCTAACCCAAATGCGAGCGGTGGCTTGACACGTTGACCCGCTCACGACGTGGCCCTGGAGTCAAAGTGAGCGACGCGGCAGATGTTCCAATATGATGTCTTCTTTTTGTGTGGCGGCAGTTTTTTTGTCCTGTGTTTAGCGGGACAAAGGAGAGGGCGAAGCATGTGTTGCAACAAAGACGTTGTAATCACGGGGACCTTTGAAGGACCTCCAGTCTGTAATGGTCTGTACACAGGGAGGGGCCAGTCCACTCCCAAAAGGGCAAAGGCTTTAACAACGGAGTCACAAGTTCATTGACTATCATGTAGATGAATAGACATCGCGGCCGCAAAACAGAACAGCGAAAACTAATATTATCCTTCGTATTTCAGAGCAAAAAAATTAACACTATGTTTTTCTGCTTCCAATAATTACGCTCCAAACCTAAAGTGGAAAAAATCGATGAAGACGGTCACAGTTGATGTAGTTGATGTCAAATGTCGTCGACTGGACTGGGTTGATGGGGGCATTTTGCTTCTGAGCAAGAAAAAGCTTCTAATGATACAACAAAACAATACTTCTGAACATAGACGTGAAATATACTCATCTAAACCATCTAAGTCCGGTCAGAAATATGTGCAAATCTACAGCGATGGGGAATCCCAGAACAACTACACAAAACATTTATTATTACGCCAAAATGTGTAAATATCAATAAAAGTATGACATAATCATGCATTGTAAGTAAAATCCATGAATTGCTGCTTGAGTTATTTTAATACTGTTAAATCTAAGTAAAGGCATCAATGAGATAACGTAAATCAGTTAAAAGTGAAACTAGAATAAAGAACCATTAAAAATACTAGACCAGTTACTCTCAAGATTTTTCACAGACCAAGTGCGAGGTAGCTGACTTGTTGTTTTGGGAAAAAAGGCTGCGATAAGTCGTCTTCGCCTGAGTGAGCGGTCGACCTGATGTCAGCAGATGGGTGATCGTGAAGAACCCTGTCCTCAGCTCCCTTGTCCATCACTAATCCTCCCGAGACACACTCCTTTTGGACCAGCAAACTCACCGCGGTGTTAGGTTAAGGATCAAATCAGGAAAGTGGGGCAGCACGTGATTTTACATGGACTGAAACAATCGATACTGACGAAAACATGAATGGTGAAGGAAAACACAACTACTGGTTTCCCGCAGAGTGGGAATAACTTAAAAAAAAATCATAAAAATAAAAATAATTTAAAAAAATCTCTCTTTTATTTTTTTTGTATGTACTATTTACTTCTTGCTTTGACGTTCACGGACCAGCGGTACATGCGAGGCAGGCGTAATACATACCGCTCGACAGACACCACCAATTAAGGTGACAAATAGATAGATTTTGTTTTGTTTTGCGGTTTTTAATGAATTGAAAATACATTTCCCTACTTCCCCATTTCCGAGTTGTTGAACAGACTGACAGTCAATCATAACAAAGTCAACTGGCGTGCATTATTGTTGTATTGCATAATTCAGCAGCTCACAACCGAGGCACGTGTGGAGGTCTTTGTTGTTCTTAGTCCACAGCTCATGCCCCCGGTGACACCCTGACCTCCCGGACCTCCCGCTCCCTGCCCCCTAAGGCTGTTAGAGAGACTGTGGTGCAGGTGCAATATGCCGCCCGGGCTTAGCACCAGGCCTAGGGAATGTTCAACAGGCAGACTGGAAACACGTTTGAGAGTTTCAAAGCAATTCTAGATTATTTATATACATATATATACATATATACATATATACATATATATACATACATCTATTATAGAAAACGCTATCTCAATGGCCGCCGCCTGGGCGCCGCCATGTTTATTTCCCATACCGACTTTGAAGCTAAGCAGGGACGGGCCTGGTTAGGACTGGGATGGGAGACCGTTTGGGAACACCAGGAAGCCGCGGTGCTGCGGTGCTGCTGTCCGAGGACAACCCCCCGTCACAAAAACGCGAGTGCACGAGATCTGACTGCCGTGCGTGTGCGCGCATTCAACCAGGGCGATGTGTGTGTGCGCGCGCGTTTGTGTGTGTGCGCGTGTGAGCGTCCGTGCATGTATGTGTGCGCGCGCGTGCATCCAAACAGGGCTATGTGCGCGTGCGTGCGTGTGTGTGCGCGTGTGAGCGTCCGTGCATGTATGTGTGCGCGCGCGTGCATCCAAACAGGGCTATGTGCGCGTGCGTGCGTGTGTGTGTGTGTGTGTGTGTGTGTGTGTGTGTGCGCAGGCGTGTATGTGTGTGCGCGCGCGCATCCAAACAGGGCGCTGTGTGCCATCGTCACTCACCCTAAACTGCAGCTGTAGACGCTCCGCACAGGTACAGGTACATCCTCCAAAACACATCTGCCTGTCTTTGTTTAAGTCTCTCCTGCCCAAAACCTGCTCCAACACGAGCCTCTAATCAAACGCGCTGCTCCGACTGATTTATCCTCCGTGTGAGTGAAAGCGAAAATGAAACTACAACTTAACGAGCGCATGGCCTGCACTGTTGCTGCTGTACCATTTGTTTTCTATTTTGCTTTCACGTATTGTGAGCCCAGAGGTACATTTTATTCTAAAGCAGCTTTGAAAGCATTGCCAATTTAATTGTAAGGTTATAAATACTGTCTAACAATGATCATTAGGCTATTTCTGTTCAAAACCTACTCATTATTTGTTTTATTGTACACTACCATGATGCACCAAGCCACGGGTCCTGCACCGTGACCCAAACCGTTAGAGCTCAACCCCTCATATTTATCCATAATTATTCCACTATCTCTTGAATTCTATTCCCTGAGTTTAGCATATAACATAGCATATTGTCGTTGTAGTTAATAAGAAAGGAGCACGGGTGCATCACACTCTCCAATTGCTGTTTGTTTGAAATTATTTTTTGCCTTCATTATTTTACACATTTGTAGTGGCCATAGTTTTTGGAATGGGTTGGGAACCACTGTTCTACAGCTGAACTGTGTGACGGGTTGGACATTTCTTTGTAATCACTCATAATCTCAGAATATCAAATGTGGAGACTAGCGAGGCCCGGCCGAAGGCCGGGTCTCAGCTAGTATATATATATAATGTTAAACCTTCATTGCAGGTTTGTAGCTGAATGCAAAGTTTAGCTACAACATTTTCTTTCAGTCAAGTAAACAAGTCTGTGAAATGTAAAAAACCGCTAAGGTTGAGGTTAAAGGTAGTGACACCAGTGGCCCGGAATACGATTTTAGCATGATGGCACTGAAAGCTCTGAAAGCAGGTCAACATTGGCCTACAATCCATGCGCTCCCATCGACGTGGCGGCCCAGTGTAGGTCATCTGGCAGCTGCTGACTGATGCTGTCAGACACTGGCAGCACCAGTCCACACACAGCAGGAGTCCGTGCAAACGAACAGGGACGGTGCCTAACAGTCTAGGTGACTGTTAGTCACAGGAAGTAAACATCTCTACTCTAGTATGCTGCCCTGTCGTCTTTCAAAAAAGAAGTGTGAGACATATTAAGAGATTTGTATGTGATGCATTATTATCAGTGGTCCTGTTGAGGCTGATGTGACTGAGGAGGAAGAGGGAAGACTTTAGAAAGATCTATGAAGCTTGTCAACATAAGGACATTTGCAGAGTGTTTTCAGCACACACGCTGCTACTACCAGAGGCATCCCATTGCATTTAACTACATTAGTGTTCATTATTACATCAGAGATTGGGCTGTTTGGTGAAATGGAAAAAGCAGAGCGCCGTTTTATCTGAGTGAAAACAAAAACATTGGCACGCCAGAAACATGACAACAATCACCAGAGATTGCTGTTGTAAAAGTGTTTCACACTTGAACGAGGCGTTCAGAGACTAAAGTCTAGCAATACAGTCAGCGACTACAAGAGGAAGTATTCATTGTCATAAAAGTCACCTGTCTTATGCCACATCTATATTTTGTTATTTGTGAATTTCAACCATTCAAATTGCAATTTGAATTCCTCCCTCAGCCTCAGAACACATGCAGGAGCATTATCATGGCCTGCCCAAAGCGCCGAAAACATCAGCCTGACTTTTCCAGCAGTGAGCGCCTTGTCTGACAGCCAGCTCTTTGTTCCTCTCGCTGGAGCCGGCCGTTGTGATGAAAGCCCTCCACAGATAACACCACCGAAGGGGAGGGGACTTGGCCTTAACTTTCCCCGGGCCGCGATGAGCCGCCACCGACGCTGTGTCAGTCTCAACAAAGCTACAGTAACGCAAGTGCGCTTGTCGCCTCGCCGGGATATCTGCAGATAAGGGGCGTCTCAAAGAAAAGACAGTCCTTGAAAAAGCCCAGAAGAGAGAGCGGCAGGGGGCTGTGTTGTGGAGATTAGCTCATGTTTTGGCACACTCTGAATCCACTTAACTCTGAAATTGTCCTCGGCCGTGACTGCTGCGAGGAGTGGGGTTTGTGGTCGACACCCTGATCCTTTTGAAGTGTGGACAGACTTCGATGTAGGCCACACTGAACTTCTTTGTTAAATTAAAAACTTAATTTATTTACTTCTCACCTTTTTCTCTTTTTTCCCATAGGCTCTACTAGACAGCTCAGGATGAGACACCCAGTAAACTGTCAGGGCCGGGACTCAAACCCACGACTGCGGTTGGAACGGTGTTCCATTTAAGGCATTTATGGCGGCAGCCCTAACCACATGACTAACCACATGACATCGGCCGCAGCAACCTCGCTATATAAAGCTAAAATAATCATTTTTCTTATTTTATCTGATTAGTTTAGTGGAATACCTTTGTACCCTTTAGTCCATGCACATCTGGTGTGTGTTTTTTTTTGCCTGGCAAAGCAGACCGTCTAAATAACAGAGGACATAAATCCAAACATTTTGTTGTTGCACACCACACCATTTAGCCAATTAGTCATCACCAGAATACGAGCGATCGCGATGTCGTCACGTACGTTGGCCATGGTAGGCATTTTTCGTTTCACATTTGATAAACATTTTATTAAAATCCTATGATCGCCATAAAACAATGTCCATGAACAGGGCATTGCTTCTCTTGCGCTGTAACAGATCTATCATTTTATAAACCCGAGCTAGAGACCTGGCTGCATCAGCTGTTGCCGACCGTTCACCAAAACATCCGGCGAAAATTGCAGAAGTAAACAATAACAGTGATCGCTTGTATACACTTGTAACAATATGGTGATGCAGTCAAAACACAAACTCATCACCTCATGACACCAGCAGGTGATGAAGGAGGTCGACTACTGAATATGCAGCATTAGTCGAATTGTGGCAGCAGTACTCACTTGCTTTGTTGCCCTTGACTTTGGCAAGGAGCTTGTGGGCCAGCAGCAGGTCTCCGCTCTTCACGGCCCCCAGTAAATCCTGCTCCTTCCCCATGGCTCTTCCCGCACCCAGGCCAGACCCCGACTCTTTCTTCACTGGGGTTTAAGTCGCGCAACCATCTGAACGGAGTTAACAGTCAGCTGCCAAATCCCCAACTATGTGTCCACGCCCCAGGGTCAAAAATGTCTGGGAACAATGGGACATCAGAAAACCTGCTTCTCCTCAGAGGTTAGGTCCATCTTCAGAGGTCCAGAAGTTTCAAGATGGAGACTGGTTGGTTGGTCATAAAGGGACCAATGGCTTCCCTCTGTAAGACAATGGACAGTTATAAATATTGTGATTGCAGTGGATGACCTTTAACTAAAAAGTAAATCAATGAATGAGAATTTGAGCAAAGACTGGAAATAATGACAGCTTAACAACAAACTATAAATGGTAAATGGACTCAACTTGTAGCACTTTTCTACCTTTATCAGGCCCAAAGCGCTTCTTCTGCTTTTTTCTCTGTGTTACAAACTAGTGACCTTGCCTGCAAGCCAAATTCTAGCGGTATTTGTGAGTTCACAAGCACACGAGAGCTTTGGACCAAATCAGCCACATGGCGGTATTGCTGCAAGTGTGACATTAACAAATACCAAGAAGCACTTTTATAGGTACTAATTAAAAACGTGCAATGGGAAAACACAAGGTGCTGCTACAGACTTAAAAACGCACAAAACCTTTCTGATAAATAAATATTTAAAGGCTTTGCAGTTTGTTGTTTCAAGACTTGGCTGTGATTGGCTGAAACAAAGTCGACTCAATTCAATGAGCAGCAAATGCAGCGCTAAAAGTCCATCCTCTCCCCAAACAAGAGAAGCCATAGAGATCCCAGATGGATATTCAGGTGCTAATGTTATTGGCACTGTAACATGAGTCTATGGGTCTTATGCGATTCCAAAACAGAATCAGCTGTCTCTAAATGTGTCATTCTTGCTTGAGTTCAGCAATCTTCTCTCAAATGTGAATGCTTCTGTTAATGTGGTTAAATGTGTCTATGAATACATTAAACATTAAGCTAATCACAAAAAGACTGTAATTAGGTGTTTTTCCACACTCGTTCAGCACAATCAAAAACACCACAGGACCCCCTCCATCTCCACTTGTTTGTGTGGTTTGCATTGAGAGACAATGGAGCGGCTAATCTGTCAGTCTTTCCATCCAGGAATCAACCTTGCTCCATCAACAACATTCCCTGGCCTTTGAGGAAGCATCTTCTACCCTCACACCACCACTGGACCAGTGCCACGACGGAAAAGGAGCAGAAGAGGGGAAAGACAAACAGAGCTGACCACAGTGTCAAAACACACACAGGAGAGAGGGAAAGAGGGAGGTAGAGCAATGGTGACATGTCTATTTCATTGCAAATGCAAATTACAATAGATTTTTCCCTCAAAGTAACTGGAGGTGGAAGGGTTCAGTAAAAACAAACTCTATTTGTCAATGAAGAAAACTCAACCGTCTCGGTCACGCCAAAGTGCTAATGGAGCAATACTGCCCGCTGGTTTTAAATGGCTCATTAGAACTCACCTGTAAAATTGGTCATTAGCCAACCAAGTCACTACGGTTTTAAGCTCTGCCTCTGGAAGTGAAGTGTCCAGCTTAATGGTGTGAAAAACAAGGATGCTAAGACACAAGTGGGATTCAAATCACTTATGCTAATAATGGGCAGCTTGGTTTGTAAAAGCTTGGCAAACCATTAGTGTTTTTGTCACAATCACAAAGCCCTATCTGCTCAATTCTGATTCAATCAACCAATACAAAGAAAAAAAACGGAGATTTGTAAATTAAAGTCTGATCAATCGAAGCCGCCAGATTTTGCCAAAACATGTAGCTTCATGCTAGATAATATGGATCATATGTGTGGGTCAGCATGCAAAGACATTCTAGGTGTATAGCTCAGTTCAGGAGTTGGTTGTATTGTCAGTTTTTTCACATGATCACATGCAGATTATTCAAATTGTGTTACCCTTGGTGCAAAAAGTTATAAAACACAAAATGTCCCAGCTTGAGGTGCCCAACATCCTGCAATATGTCCACTGCTGATGGGCAGTTGTACTGCAGCAGAAGTCCAAGAGTGTGTCCCATAGCGCCACACTGTAAGCTCAGGGCGGTTCAGATCAGGTACAGTCCCAATGGAGGTAATACAATCTGTTACTATACTATTTTAAAAGCTCCGGAGGAATACGGCGGTGTTATTTCACGTGATAGCCAGCAGTGGAAGCCAGAGCATGCTTGCATCCTGACACGCCATCTAAAACTGGCCGCGGACTCCCCGCCAAGCTGTAAACAAGTGCACCTCGCCACCGCAGCCACCGCCGGCTGGAATGTAAACAGGCCGCAGCATAATGGGCTCATTAGGCAAATCTCTGGAGGAAGGCGGGCGTAGTGGAGAGGATGAGGAGGAGCGAGACAGAGGAAGAGTACGGTCTATCAACGCAGCTGTTAAAATTGACTTCTAATAAGTTGATGTATGAATATTTGTGCATTTTATTTTTAGGGCATAAGGGAGAAACCTGGACAATGGGGCGGTTAATTTTATGAATCCTTCTTTTTTAAATCATATAAAATCGTATTGTTTTGTATTTCCCAATAGGGTTCAGGAATGTGATGTCATATTGCGAAGTATTATGGGATTAGCAGCAATTGTAAAATAATGATTTTAAAAGTTAAAATACTGGAGTTATTGTCCACATTAAAACACTTGGACACCACAGTGAGTTAGATGTATTTACCAGCAGTAACTCAGCAGCTAACGGAGCTGTTCCACTGGCTTTTCCTCCACTTTTCATACAGTTTTTAGCTATTATTAGTCTATGGAAATGTAACATCTGCAAAGATGGTGGATCTCCATGGTAGCTGTAGAATTTCCCAAACTCTGTATCACAAAAGACACTTTATTTACCAGGAGAGTCCCCACTGAGATTTCAGAATCTCTCTTCAGGTGAGTCCTAGAGCCAGAGGAAGAGGGGAACCTACTGTACATGTTTGAGTGGTTACGCCCGGTGAACCTGTTATTAACTCCCTGAAACACAGTAAAACTATTGAGTTTTATTGGATTGGCATTATAAGTAACTACTTACTTGTAATAACTGCAGATTCTAAGGATAGATGAATAGTAAAGCCTAGGACGAAAAGTCAAATATCAAAAGGATTAGTAGTAGTAACTGTAGTAGTAGTAAAGGCTATAACGTGCATACCAGTATACATACTACAGTGTTATTCCATTAGAAATTAGAGCTTTACCGTAGCTACTTCATGTTCAAAATTTAAGAACAATACATGTAACTCGCTGCTATAAAGTGCTGGTTGAAAGTCATCATAGCCAGTAGATATATTCTCTGTCATAGCAGAACATTTGACATTATAATTACGGCGCTGCAGAGACAACATTGTCATAGCTCCAGGCGAATTCTGTCAAGAAGAGCCAGCAGTTTCAAATCCAAGACTCAAGCAGGACTAAAACAGGGGCAGCTGTAAACTACGAGTTAAGTAGGTCTAAACCGAGTGGAAATGGACTAAACCGGGACTCACGTAGATAACAATCTTCATCAGGTCCAACACTTGTAAACCTGGTCTAAACCGGGACCCTTCCGACTGGTTCTATATTGAGAAATAGCCCGAATAAGGACACACAAAAACGCGACTTTAGTGACTGTAAGTGAAGCACAACAGAAAAGTAAGCGGGCTAGCTCACTCACCTTTAGCTAACTTGAGTAAATAATATCCAGGTGTCGCTCGGTCTCGGTCGTGGGGATACGCTGTTCCTTGTCTCCAGAGAGTGGAAGAAGTTGTCCGGATCGAAGCCCAAATGGCGGTTCCACGGCTTTAAAGTTTGTATGTGAAGTGTATTTCGCGTCTGATGGTATTTGTGACCTGTAAAGACGGTACAGAGACGGTAAAGAGAGCGCAGGTGAAGGCTCCGCAGACACTACTCCGGAGCTCGCGACTGACTGACTGAGCGAGCGCTCGTGCCGCGGCGGTGCTGCTCCAGGCACGAGCGAGGCGCGAAATCAAAGTAGTAGTTCCGGTTGGCCCTTTCAAAATAATATGTATATCTGCAGGTTCCTTTAACCTCTTTATTTTTCTCCAGGCGGCTTTACTCAAATCTAAGAGCTTTTCGACTGCATAGTTTACAATCCATAGGCCTGTGTAATACCTCATTTGAAAGCTAAGGCCTACAAAACTGATCATAACTTTTTTGTTGCGTTGTCACCGCGTTTTTGACGCTTTTTGTCATATAGGCTGTATGCACAGTTTCCCCACGTGACGTCTTCCTGGACAGTCAGCCAGACGCTGGACTTCCTGTCAGCGATCGTTTACATTCACAATCAGAGCCGGTTCTTCCTATACGCAGACTAAGCAAGGTGCGTAGGGCCCCCGCGGCTGCAAGGGCCCCGCATCTCAGTCAAACTACCCTGTTGTTTCACTGATTAATCAACGCGTTTTTACAGGGACAGGCGCTCTCTCACCCTCCGCCTACTTTGCCACATATAACACCAAAATGGAGCAGTCTGCAAGTGAATGATCAGGAGAGACCGACCGCCTTCCCCGTCTCTCCCAACGTGCGAGTGCTTCTCCGCTCGTGTCCCGCTCGGCCGTTTGTCTCCCGGTGCTTTGCCTCATGTGCGGCTCCTCCGCGGCTGCATCACGTCCCCGTGTCCCGGGCGCAGCTCTCATGTTTTGTCTGCGCGGACTCGGGGCATCGGCCTCACACTCATGTAAACTCTCTTCTTGTTGTGTCTAGCGGAGAATCAGGACAGTAGTTTGATGGATAGACGAAAGTAAAGTCGTGTCCGTGGCCGTTTTGTCTCAAAGAGGAGTTGAATCCACACGGTTCTCACGAGCACAGTAACTTACAGTAACTCTGGTTCTCTGAATGTGCACAGTCTATAACGAGTTGGGCGACTCACAGGCTAATTCTCAGTGGTCAGACAGAAATAACCATCAGGTGCAGGTTTCAGTTAGTTTTAAATCAGCGGTTCCCAAACTGTGGGTCAGGGCCAGAAGTGAGAGAATGGGACCATTTGCCATTCTAAAAAATGGGGGAAATAGACGAGTAGTCGTCCTAAATCCCAGTTGGACGATGGCTTAGTGGTTAGTGATTCTGATTGATTGAATTGAGGTAATTATTTTCCACTTCTGCCCTGCTTTACTGCACAGTGGAACTGTTTTTGACCGTAAATAGGTCCGCCCGAATAACCATGGGATGCGTATGCATACTGTAGGGCCCCCATGTGGATTTTTGCTTAGGGCCCCAGAAGGGCCAGCACCGGCTCTGTTCACAATTAGCAGGCTCCCACACAAATATAGAGATAGCTCAGGATCTGGTTAAGGACAACGAGTTACTGATGATGTCACAGCAACGTATTACAAACATCATGTTCGCTGTGAATCCAGCACCCAAAGGAAACGCCAGCGCTCGTAAGGGGCGGAGCTTTATCTTAGAGCTAAAGGCTAGTGTTGAAAAATAATAATATAACATGTAAACAAGTAAATATTATTTAAACTAACAGGACGATTCTGTTTTGCGCAGGCTCGTTCAAAACTTTGCGCTAGATTTATTTTTTATTTTGTTAGCCGCGTTAGCCGCCTTAGCCGCCTTAGCCGCCTTAGCCGCGTTAGCCGCGTTAGCCGCGTTAGCCTCAAGACAAAAACATCCACCACTATGAACACAGAGTTTCCTCCAGTGAAGTCGTTACGTCTCATGTAATATTTTTTAACCTGCTCCGTCACATCCAAACTTTTACTCACTGTCCTTTACCAAATCTTAAGCTATTGCTTCATTTCTGTGGGACCTGCTCATGTTTAATGGGAAGACATAACGCAGGCGGAAATCACGTGGGGTCACTGTGCATATAGCCCATTGCTTTTGACTCACTTTTTTGTTGGCTTTTGTTTTGTTGCTTTTTCGTCATATTTTTGTCTCGTGTTTGTAGCTGTTTTGGTGCTTTTTTCAAGAAGCTTTTAGATTTGGGTAAAGCCAAACTGGGGAAAATGTGCTCAGTTCAGGTGGGGGTTAAGAGGTTAACTCCTAAGTGAGTCTGTCTCCTATTTATTTACTAACTAGCTGAGACTCGGCCGAAGCTAGTGTCCACATTTGATATTCTGAGATTATGAGTTATTACAAAGAAATGTCCACCCTAGTCCTTATAACCCGTCACTCAGTACAGCTGTAGATCTGCAAGTAGACCAGTGGTTCCCAACCCATTACAAAAACTATGGCCACTACAAATGTGTAAAAGAATGAAAGCTCAAAATAATTTCAAACAAACTGCAATTGGAGTGTTTTATGCACCCGGACTCCTTTCTTGTATTTGATGAATTTTACTCATGACCTGACCCTTTGACCAAACAAAGCTCTGAGCCTCTGCTATCCCAGAACCTCTGTAATGACTGTATAGTCAAGTGCAAAGTGACCTCCTCCTGCATTGTGCAGAAAGGAGTGATCCCGGTGTCCAGAGCACCAGCAGAGTGCACAGAGACTACAACGACTATATGTTCACTAAACTCAGGAAATAGAATTCAAGAGACAGTGGAATAATTATGGATAAATATTAGGGGTTCAGCTCTCTCGGTTCACGGTGCAGGACCTGCGGTTTGGAGCATCACGGTGCAAGTACAATCTAAAAAATAATACGTTGGTTTTGAAATGAAATAGCCTAATTATTATTTTATTATTATTAACCTTTATTTAACCAGGATGGTCCCACTGAGATTAAGAATCTCTTTTTCAGGGGAGTCCTGGCCCCAGAGGGGAATCTATTGTACATGTTTTTAGTGGTAGGGGAAACCGGAGTACCCGGAGGAAACCTACGCAGGCACGGGGAGAACATGCAAACTCCACACAGAAAGGCCCTGTCCAGGTGGGAATTGAACCTTCTAGCTGTGAGGCGTGAGCGCTAACCGCTGCGCCACCGTGCCGCCTGAGAATGATCGTCATTAGACAATATTTATAATCTTAGAAAGAAAATGGCAGGTCACATCACTTATTTAGGCGTGAGGGTCTCCTCCAAGCTGTCAGAGTTGAGTGCCCTCAACTTTACCCCATTACTGAGAACAATAGAAGAAGACCTACTCCGCTGGCTCAACTTACCACTTTCCATAACCGGCAGAATAGCAGTGATAAAAATGACTATCCTACCCAAATGAAATTATTCATTTTCAATGGTTCCAACTCACCCCAAACCCAGGTGGTTCAAGAAACTAGACTCAGTCATCTCTCATTTTTATTGGAAAAACAAAACACCAAGGATTAAACTCACCACCTTACAAAAAAATAAATCTCAAGGGGTTAGATGCACCAAATTTTTCAATACTATTCTCTAGCTAATCTACTACAATACATATATAAATGGACACACCCCACTCAATCTGACATTATATGGTTAGACTTGGAACAAACACTCTGCGAGGACATACACCTATCAGACATCCCATTCCTTACCCAATCCATTAAACACCACGCATGTTTCAAAGCAATCACAATTGCCTCAACTCTGACTAATCACTAATTGTACACTTGCCCCAACTAAATTCACTCCACTCTGGAATAACCCTGATTTTATTAGCAATAAGAAAATACTTAACTTTCGCACATGGGCAACAAAGGGTATCACTCACATTAACCATATTTTCAAATCAAACAAATTAATACCCTTTCCATTACTGACCCAGGAGTTCGGCATCGGGAGTAATCAGTTTCTGTAATATTTACAGCTCAAATCCTCACTTCTATCAAAAATAAACAGATCTACAAATCTTCAACTTCCACCTGCAATATCGAACTTCATAAACATTTCATCGTCTAAAAAACTACTCTCAAAAATATACAAAACAATATCAAAACCCATTCAGTCAATATGTATACCAACAACCAAATGGGAAAGCTCTCAATTGCTCTCGATGCTGACTCCTGAGTCAAATCTGTAAGAATGTATATTTCATGACTAAAAATGCCAATTTACAATTAATACAGTACAAGACACTACACCGAACTCACTACACAGGGGAAAGATTAGCAAAAATGGGATTTACATCAGACATCTGCTCACACTGCACCCAAAATTGCACCGATACATACACTCATGCCACCTGGCACTGCACCCCCGTCAAACACAGGCACTCTCCTCCCTGCTGGACTGCCACATCCCACTGTCTCCCCTGCTCTGCTTACTAGGGGACCTCACAATACTCAACAATAAAACAATAAACCTCAAACTAGTTCTCATAGCTCTAACCATCGCCAAGAAAACTATCTTCATGAACTGGAAAAAACGAAATATCATCCATATTAATCATTGGAAACATTGACTGACAGACTTTATTACAATGGAATGCACACCACCCCCATACAGTTACTTAGCTGAACCCGAACCCTATAATCCAACCCTTTCTGATTTGGTATTGCTTTAAACATTTTTTTTTTTTTTTTTACTTTTTCCTCCATCTCATACTCTTCTGTCCCGAATTTTGCTCTCCTGTGTTTGAGATCCAACTGGCCAGTTGTTGGACAACATTGTGCATGTACTTTTTTTCGGAGACGGCATATGGCCAGGATTGGATCTTACACATTTGTCTGCGCCTCTGACATTACGCAGCGCACTGGATGTATAATGACCCACAGCCTCAGTCACCGGCAGGAGAAACACACAGATGTGATGTGTTTTGGAGGATGTAACTGTGCCGGTGCGGAGCGTCTACAGCCTGCAGTAGCAGTGAGTGACGATGACACACATCGCCCTGTTTGGATTCACACACACGCGCACGTATAACAAACAAAAAATCAATACACTTAATCAACATATATGAAGAATTGATTCATTCATTAATGCTGTCATTTTCATTTCTGTTTAATTTGTGTCTTTTTGTTCTTTTTGTTTTTGTTATTATTATTTTAGTGTTGTCTTTGCTCTCTCTTGTTTTTGACGTAGTGCTTGCAAAAATGCTTTAAAATGCTGTATAAGTAAAGTAAGGATAAACGAATCGAACATGAATGTTTAAGAATATAAGTTGTAAATAATGTATATGTGTACATATGATTTAATGTAAATAAAAAAATAAATAAAAAAGACACGCGCATGGCAGTCAGATCTCATTCACTCACGTTGTGACGCCGGGTTGTCCTCGGACAGCAGTACTGCAATGCACTGCGGCCCATATTCACCCGTGCCCACGGCCGGTGGGACAATCACGTGGCTGGGAAATAAACATGGCTTAAGCCTCGCCCTACTCGCGATTGCGTTTAGAATTTGGCTTTACCCAAATCAAAAAGTGACAAAAAATCAACCATAGAGCCACAAAAAATTGTCAAAGAATAAAAAAAAAGTGACCAAAAAATCCATGGAAAAAGTGACAAAAAAATGGTCAAAAAGCGAAGAAAAATATGATGCAAGATCAGTTTTGTAAGTCTTAACTTTTAAATGAGTCGTGACACTGGTCTGTAGGCTGTAAGCTCCAGTCAAGACGCTTTTAGATTTGGACAAAACCAGTTTGGCTTCACCCCAATCTAAAACCTTCTTGGCACAATAAAACTCCAATAGTGACAAAAACGTGATGAGCATGCAACAAAAAAGTGTTAAAAAAAGCAATAGAAAGAACTATGAAAAAGCAACAAAAACATCACAAAAAAAGTGTCAAAAGGAGATGAAATCATGACAAAAACACTTAAAAACTGTGACATCAATGCGGCAAAGTTTCTGTATAATCAGACTGTAAAATTAAGGATTTCAGTGGATTCTACAGTAAATGTGTGCAGTGGGTTGCGTAAATATCAGCCACCATTTAACTTTTCAATATTTTGCCACGCTATGGGCCATAAACATAAATATATCTAATTTAAATCTTATGTGAAAGACACACACTAAGTGATACACAGGATGTGGTTAGAAGAAGCCATTTTTAAAAGGAAACATGTTGTCTGTTTGCCAGAAGCCATGTAGCCTCCACTCTGCCACAAAAGCCAGATTGGTGCAGTGTTCGACTAATAGTTGTCCTGTGTACAGTTTCCCCCACCTGAGCTGTGTCTCTCTGCAGTTCATCCAGGGTCATCATAGGCTTCTCTGTAACAGCTGTGGTCAGTGCTGTCCTTGTTCGGTCTGTAAGTTTAGGAGGACGGCCGGGTCTTGGTAGGTTTGCAGTGATGTCAGACTCTTTCCATTCCTGGATGGTTTATTTAACTGTACTTTGAGAGAAGTTCAAAGCTTTGAAAATCTTTTTATAACCTAACCCAGCTTTATACTTGGATATCCCGGACCTGTCTGGTGTGTTCTTCATGATGCTTCTGCTCCACAATAGTCTCTAAGAGACCTGAAACCATCACAGAGCAGCTGTATTTGAACTGACATCAGATCACACACAGGTAGACTCGATTTAGTCAGGGGGCCATGTGTGATCATTCAGGAATCATCAGGCAACTTCTGAAGGCAGTTGGTTGGACTTAGAGGAAAGGGGGGGGGGGGGGGGGGGGGGGTACTTATGCACATCCCACTCTTCAGCTTTTTATTTACAAAAAATAAAAATTCTAAATCATGTATAAATTTCATTTCACTTCACGATTTTGTGTCACTTAGTGTGTGTTTTCCACATACAATTTCAACTAAACATATTTAAGTTTATGGTCCATAGCGTGGCAAAATGTCGAAAAGTTAAAGGGGGCCCATATGCAACACATATGGGCCCAAACCTCCCCCCAAATGTACTTGGAGAAAATGTTATATTTGAGTACTGTGTGTATTGAGTAACTGATTTATGTTTCAGCTGTGTCAAATTATGAGAAACCAAATGTGAAATAATGTAAATAAAACGGGCACTAAACACAAATATAGGTATTTTTTCACAAACTGTACATATTTTAGGTCAACATGAAGCTTTTATAACTTTACAATTTACTCACAGTGACACTTTTACTCAAGTAAAAGTAAAGATACTTCATTGCAATATTACTCAAGTAGAAGTAAAAAGAATGATATTACTACTCCATACTAGTGCCCGCCTCTGCATGGCGGTGGTTTACAAGAGGTACCA
This sequence comes from Gobius niger, assembly GCF_951799975.1. NCBI lineage: Eukaryota > Metazoa > Chordata > Actinopteri > Gobiiformes > Gobiidae > Gobius > Gobius niger. The sequence goes on along the minus strand of NC_136870.1, from coordinate 276,348 downwards.
TGAGGACATCTAGTGGTTAGGTAAAACTACAGCTATCTGCCTGCCTCACCTGGACCGGCTGTAAGCACTAAACGGTGGGGAGTACTCAGTGACATTACTCAAGTTCATGTGCTTGAGTACGTTTTTTAAGTAAATAGTACTTATTGCATACACTACTTTTTACTTCGACTTAAGTAATATTAAAATGAAGTATCTTTCTTTTACTTGAGTAAAAAAGAAAATAGTAACTCGTTCCACTGTGAGTAAATTTTTAATGTGACAATAAATCTATAAATCATAAAATAACAGTAAATCTTATATACCAAAATAAATCTAATTTTGCCTTTCTTTTTAAATGTATTTTCTTTGAAAATATTTAAAAAATAGCATTATGTCATGTTTTGTGTCTCATGGTTGACATCACAACTGAGGGCGTTTTCACCATCGACTGTAAACAAGGGCCGTTTCTCAGTCTGTGTACTTGTGCGGACTTGTGTGCTCGTGGACTCGTGAAACGTCATCCCGCGTGGCCCAAGTCCTGTTCCAATTCAAAGTTCGCTTCTCAGCAAGTTCGCTGTAAATCCCCGGATGAGAACTTGCTCCGCCCGTTTCACCGAGGATGCATCAGAGGAGACTTGTGCGTTCTCCGCCAGCTATATAACCCGGCATGCATTTCGAACGACCGCCCATTCAAAAAAAACAATGGAGAATGAAAAGACGCACACCTGTAAGTACCCAAATTCACACCTTCCACACCTTCATTCCACAAGTAAAATACAAGCACCCTGCATATGTTGAAATGTAATCTAATGGCCATATGTATAATATTTTAATTCCAATGTTACAACTAAAGGGACAACAGAGGAAACAAATGCCCTCATTGAGAGGAGAGGGGCAAATGAGGACAAATTTACAGGCAAGCGCAACTCGGCGACTGTCGGACGGGAGTAAGAAAATCTATAGCCTATACATTTTTTCATTTGTGTTGCATTGTTTGTTTGGTTATATTGCGACTTGTCAATGGAATTCATGTTCCTGTCACACTTATTTTGCAGGAGTTTTGTGTCCACCTCTGGCCTGTCCATTTCAGCCAAACAGGCAAAGAAAAAGTGGAATAATCTAAAAGACCGATACAAGGTGGGTCTCCAAATACCAACTGTCATGGTCATTGACATGGGGCATTGTATTATCATTGTAGGCTCATTGTTCTTTACTGTCACACTTCAGGAGCTCCGTGACCCTTCCACAGGGAAGGGAAATGAAAAGGGGACATTAACGGCCGATACGTGGCCGTGGTACGGGCCCATGGATGCCGTCCTTCGCGGGCAGCGCTCCATCAGCCCGCCTGTGGTCGTGGCAGCAAATATATCGGCCCCAGGCGGTGGGGTGATCGTGTCAGACGCCCCCCCTGACACTGCTCCAGAGCCTGGGCCGTCTCGTGGACGAAAGCGTCCAGCAGCCACTGAGCTTCTCCACTTCTTCAAGGAGCAGGCGGAGAAGGAGGACGAAGCCATGCGTGAAGCACTGGCGAGGGAGGAAGAGAGGGAGCGGGCCTCCGCTGACAGGGCTGAGCGTTTTCTGGCCTTATTTGAAAAATTTGCAAATAAATAATTTTAGTGCGTTAAATGATTTTTCTTTTGTACATAGGTTTTCAGGCTCCTAATTTATTTTGCTGTATTATAAAAAAGTTTGCCCTCTTTCTATACAAACATTTTGTGGCCTGTATTTATTGCCTATATTTCTCAAAACAACCAATGCATATAATCAAGAGGCAGGATGTAGCATGCATAGTTTGAATTTATTCTTGTGAAATGTTTTGGGTGTGAGGTGCATCAAACAAGTGTACAAGATAAGCAAATAACAAAAGTTGTATGCATGCTAGTAAATAATAGGCACAGACAAAAACATACGAAGTAAGACATTACATATAATCGTGCTCTCTTAAACAATCGTGCAGTTGTGCTGGGGCAGACGTCTCAGCAGCAAGACGGGCGCGCATTCTGTTGCCTGAGGTTTCGATGGCCGCTGGTTCAGTCTGCTCCTCATCTTCTCCATCGTCACCTTCCTCCGGTTCCTCCAGCACATCCTCCGAGGCCACGCAGATGTTGTGGAGGATGCAACAGGCCCCGACCACAAGTGGGGCAAATTTTGGCCGCACCTCTACTGCGCGTAAAAATATGGACCTCCAGCGCGTCTTCAGCATTCCAAAGGCGCGCTCCATGACGTTGCGGCCTCTGGCGTGATGCCTGTTGTACCGGGCGTCATGAGGCAGACAGGACGCTGCAGGCACGGGTATCCTCCGTCTCCCAACAAAAAATAACCAGCAGGGGGGTACAGACTCTCTTTATACATTGGACATCTCCTCAGCACAAGTGCGTCATGGACCGATCTTGGGTTCCCCACAAAGACATCTAAGAAAGCCCCTTGTGCGTCACAGATGGCCTGCAATATAATAGAAGGAAAAAGTTTCCTATTGATGTAGGATGCCCTCTGTGGCTCAGCTGGGGGCACTATTCGAATATGGCACCCGTCTATTGCCCCAGCTGCATATTTGAAGGCATCATGGCCAGCCATGCGTGCAAATCCCGCACCGACGGCCTCCATTGCATCCTCTTTGGGGAAATGGACGACACTGTGGAGGATGGTCATCATTTTTTCCACAGTACTGTGTACAATCCTGCACACAGTGGAGAGTGGAATAGCACAGACATCCCCTGTTTGGCGGTATGAGGCACCACAGGCCAGCCAGTAAATGGTCACTAGCACCTCCATCTCATGGCTCCATCCATGGTGCTTCTCCCTGGGAAGCAGCTGGAGCACTCGAGTGATGCTTGTTCTCGTCAGGCGCATGGCAGGTTTAGGGTCTCCATTATTAAAGTACACGTCCAGCATGGGGACAGTGTAGTTTGGCTGCACATATCTTGCAGTAGCCTGTTGTTCCTGCAAAATTAAATTACAGTGTTTACAAATCGGAATTGTTCCATTGCATTTAGTTATTTATTTATTTGCATAGGTGCACAGTAAAGTAGGCTATGTGCCAAAAGTTTTATTATTTTTGTTATGAACTGCAGTGAACAGATTTTGAGCAGTAATGGTGAGTAGCATTTGTGAATGAAGTAGGGGTAGTGGGCAGGTACTTACCAAGCCTACTGCAATTGCCAGAGCGAGCCACCTCCTGCGTCTTTGCTTTTTGCGTATGGTTCTCAAGGCCGCAATTCTTCTCCTCAGTTTAGCTGCCTTCTCCTCGGCCTCCATGAACAAAAAAACGGCCGCAATAGCAAGTGCATTGTCCATGGCGATGGTCTCAGGTGTTTCCTCTCACAGATTAAACCACTTGGCACATGTGCCTTTTATGGGCGGGTATGCGGTGATGCGTAATTAGTGGCAACAATTACGCACTGCTTCAATTAGCCTACTGCAATGAGCCATTGTTGAGCCTTGCATTACGGTGTATTTAATTATCATGTTTGTGCTCATTACAAACAAAGATACAACAATACTAAGATTTTGCATTATTTCTTACTTAAATATTAAGTAATAGTGGTGCAATGATGATTAATCTAGCCTACATCACAAGAGGAATCCCACCTATGTCGCCTACACATTGAAATAGCATACTGTAGGCCAATGTATACATTGATTGCTGTGCACACATATCATACAGGCTGTATGAACATCATTTTGAAATTCCTTGATCGTCATATTTCCTCTCTTAAAGCTGCATGCCAATGAGACGGAACCATATAGCCTAAAAGTGTATCATTTAGGATACATAAATGACTTTATTTTAATGTTATGGCTTTTCAGACAATAGCTGTTACAAAGTGCTTGACATGCAGACAAAAACCTTCCGCAATTACAATACAAAGATACAAATGTCACACAATGTGGTATTTCAATACATTTGCGTTTATTGACGCTGTCGATGGTAGTGCACCGGGCGGCTGCGCTCTGGTGACGCCCTCCCCCTCCCCTCAAGTTCACATGTTCCAATGTTGTTAGGCGGAAGTCTGTGACTACGTTCTTCTCAAGTGCGTTCTCCGAGTCTGCTCCCGCAAGTCCGTTCCCCGGAGTTCACGAGTACTGAGTACGCATACTGGGGATTGAGAAACGGCCAAGAATAGACGTCTCCTGCTCACTCCTCCCCATTTGCCACAATGACTATGCTTGAGGAGGAAATCATGGCAGGTTTACAGACTTCCCCTCCACAGCTCTGACGAAACATATTCCTAAAAAGGGCATAAGGGCGGGATCTTCACTGTAGACTCCGCCCTTGCATGACGTGTAGTTTTGTGCTGCTCCAATGCTAACAGGCCCTCATTAGTACGAGATTTAAACATTACGAAAACCAGCCTGGTCTCCTTAATTGTATCTAACCCAGCGTTATCACAGGAGGAATATCTAGATTAGGGACCAGGCTCTAAAGTTGTTTTTTACGTGTCTAGTCCAATGCATTTCAATGGGACACTAGCGATAATATGGAGGTTCTACAGCAATGGCGGACCAATGGCGGCCTCTAGTACTGTTGCCAAATAGCAGCGCAGTCTGTGGGTTTTCACACAGGCTCCACTGTCGACCTAAAGTGGCTCTCGCAAAAAACGCTTCACCAGGAGGTGACGACAGGCTGTAAAGCTATCAAACCCCATGTGACCAGTGGTGATGGCCACCGCAAAAAGACCCAGTTGCGGCAGCCCTGCCCCTGTCCAGCAGGTCCGGGAGCAATCTCAACACATTCTCAATGGAGCAAGATGTGGGGTCCAGATCCCTATTAGAGCACCATTCAAAAAAAGACACCACCAGACCTCGTAGGCCCTGGTCACGGATGCAGCTCGACCCCCTTGGATTGTAGCCACCACTGAGGGGGGAAGGCCTAAACGTAGCAACTTCCCCCTTTCAGCTTCCAAACCATGCATTGGTGCCCTAGAACCGGGGCATAGGGGCCACGGATGGGCAAGAGTCCGGGTACCAACTGGTACATGTGCTTGTGGGCCACCACAAAAATGAGAACTTCTTCGGCCCTCACCCTGTGAAGCAGCAACGCCATAAGCCGGAGAGGTGGGAAGACTTATAGGAGGCCGACTGGCCACGGCCGACGGACCGAATCGTCCACCCTGAGAGGAGGCCCGTCTGTTGACCTGAGCGAGAACCAGATGAGAAGAGCAGATATGTGTTTCTGTCCACAGACCACACAGGCCTGCTTTTTTCCCTTTAGCTTGCTAGCGCCGCTTTGACACTTGACCTTTCCTGTCACAGGGCAGTCCTCATAGCGACAGTACGTAAGGTGCCATCGGCTTGGAGATAGTCTTAAGATTGTGGTCCAGCAGAGCCTAGAAACCTCGAAGAAAGATGTTACGTCTTCAAGTATCAATTGTTCAATTCATCATGACTTTTTGGCCTCTCGAACCACTCCTTGGTTGTTCGTGGCTAGTCCCAGGTGGTTGTTTAGATTTATTTGCATGTGATCAAGTCCATGTAAAACAGGTAATTTCCTTTTCCAGGCACAAAGAGCAATGGCACGGGCAAGGGCACTAAATTACACAAAAACAAAGTACAAAATGATACATTCAAGCAAATAAGCAGTGATTTACAATATGCAAAGGTGCCACAGTAAGATGAGAGTGTCCAGAGTTAATAACACTGATTACTTGTTTTGCATTTTTCCTTTCCATCTTAATTTCGATCTTTTTTTGTTCCGATTAATATTGTCACAATTTTCGTTACAGACAATGTCCTTCGTACAGGGATTTAGCATTAACTTGGATGTTAATTTCAGTTCTTCTTTCATTTTGTCCTAAACCAAATGCTCATTTCATTGTGGTCTTTAACGATTAGTGTGGCATCATATACCATCATATACCCGGTTTCACACCTCTTTCTACGGGAAAACTCAGCGCTCCGCCTCTATCCTGGAGCATCATAGGCCACTGGGACGTAAAGCAAAGGTATCAAGCTAGCCACCCATACAGCCCTGGGTTACTGAAAACTATGCATTACCAACAATACCAACTTTTTTTCCAGTGTAATTGTGTGAACTATGTTTTAGCAAAAATTGTGTCTAATATGTGACATGCATTTTAGCAGTCGGCCCTCGCTTACATCCAAACTGTCCATAGGTTTACATGCACAAGGGCCCACAGTGGCCAGTTTGGGCAATTCATTTTACAGCACGTTTGTGAAAGTAACACAAACAAACTAGTCCTTGCAGCTGAGGAGGACACAGTGGTAGAGAGAGGAATGAACCTGCAACTCGCTGAATCCGATGAAAACATTCTTAGAGAGCAACAGCTGCAGACTGCTACCCAAAGAAGGATATGTACATGACAAAATAGGCATTAGCACTGTGGATTGTTTCTCTATTGCGGCACAAAACACTGTCAGTGCGCATTCAGGGTGCACATGTTTTCTTTCAGGTTCTCAGTCAGTGAATATAAATTGGGAGTCTGAGGCTGATGTGCATTCTACTTTCTATACATAGAACAATAAAACATGTCTGGCAGAGGTAAGGGAGGCAAAGGCCTGGGTAAAAGTGCTCCGTGACAACATCCAGGGCATCACCAAGCCCGCTATCCGTCGTCTGGCTCGCCGCGGCGGAGTGAAGAGTATCTCCGGTCTGATCTACGAGGAGACCCGCGGGGTGCTCAAGGTTTTCCTGGAGAATGTGATCCGTGACGCCGTGACGTACACCGAGCACGCCAAGAGGAAGACCGTGACCGCCATGGACGTGGTGTACGCCCTGAAGAGACAGGGCCGCACTCTTTACGGCTTTGGAGGATAACTCTTCATCTGAGAAACAACGGCCCTTTTAAGGGCCCCCACTTCCTAAGAGAGGCACTTTTCTTTGAAGTTAAACACACATGTATTTAATATTTATATGATTAATACAAACCTTTGTTTACACTGTAATTCAAATGAAGGTTTCTTGATGAAACGTGTCTGGCTGGATTAAGTCCATGTATATTTCTGTATTTCACTAAATGGAGATGTCTCTGAAGCAACTCAGAAGTTCTGCCAACTCAGTGTGTTAATAACTAATCCTGACATGGACTCTCTTCCTGAACTTTGGCTGCTCAGCAGTTTCACGCTCTGGGAACAAAGGCCACGACAGGAACATTTTAGGACTCTGATTATTAAACTATTACTATGCACTGCAGTAAAAATACAGGACGAGCATTTGTGCTTAGACGAAAAAATATAACAGAAATATAATCCAGATTAAAACCTATGCACTAAAATATATATTTCTGGGTTGATTTATCAAAATATGCTTATTTAAAGAAATAAAGTACAAACACCCCTCTTCACTAAAATGATTTGGTCTGATGTGTCGTTGCTGTAGCTCCGCTCCCTCTCCTCACAGCCCTGACTCTGCTCTCTCCCTGGAGTTTAAACTTTGGTGCTGGTCTAATGCAGCACATACGGAGTAAATAATGACTGTAGGATTTGTATAGATGTTATAGAGGCTACACATCCCAAGCTTTTGGACAGTTCTTATTTTTTGAAAATCTGTCTCATATACACGGACTTATACCATTTGTGGCTGTATTTCACATGAAAGAGCTCCTATAGAATCATCATCACACTGTAAAACATGAGGCTAGGAGTCCTGACAGAGGTTTCAGACTTTAGTTTAGTGCAGCCTGTGTCACAGCCCTGTGTCAGTGAAGGGACAGAGGGGCATTGTCCTGAAACCACAGTACAGTCAAAATGTTCGGAAGAGGAAAAGGCGGGATGTGAGTTATGTGAGCCAAATGGCTCAAAGCAAATCTCTCGGGCGCCCCTTTTCCTCTCAGTTTGGCCGCTTTTGGGCTCGTTTGCAATACTCGGGCCAAGGAGACCCACCCAGCAGGGAGTATGTTGGTGATAATCTACTATTTGAGTCTTGTTGGTTAAATGCAAGAGACATTTATTCCTTTATCGCACTGCCAAACTAGAGGGACTTTGAGCTTTGTTTTGTGAGTGAAGCCCCCTTGAGGCGGTTTTTGGAGTTACATGCTTCCAAATCTTCCCAAACAAAATGGAAGGACTGGTCCATTCAGTCATCTATACAAACTAGCTGAGACCCGGCCGTGTCAACATTTGATATTCTGAGATTATGAGTGATTACAAAGAAATGTCCAACCCGTCACACAGGTTAGCTGTAGACCAGTGGTTCCCAACCCATTCCAAAAACTATGGCCACTACAAATGTTTAAAATAATGAATGCTAAAAATAATTTCAAACAAACTGCAATTTGAGTGTTTGATGCACCCGTACTCCTGTCTTATAAACTACAACCACAATATGTTCGCTAAACTCAGGGAACAGGATTAAAGAGACAGTGGAATAATTATGGATAAATATTAGGGGTTCAGCTCTAACGGTTTGGGTCACGGTGCAGGACCCGTGGTTTGGTGCATCACGGTAGTTTACAATCTAAAAAGTAATAAGTTGGTTTTGAAATGAAATAGCCTAATGATCGTTGTTAGACAGTATTTATAACCTTACAATAAAATTGGCAATGCGTTCAAAGCTGCTTTATAATAAAATGTACCTCTGGGCTCACAATACGTAAAAGCAAAACAGAAAACAAATAGTACAACAGCAAAGGAAAAAAAAAGAAAAAAACTACAGTGCAGGCCATGTGCTCGTTAAGTGGTAGTTTCATTTTCGCTTTTACGCACACGGAGGATAAATCAGTCGGAGCAGCGCGTTTGATTAGAGGCTCCTGTTTGAGCAGGTTTTGGGCAATGTTTTGCGTGTACTTTTTTTTCGGAGACAAAGCTTTGGAGACGGAATACGGCCAGGATTGGATCTTACGCATGTCTCTGCGCCTCTGACATTACGCAGCACTGGATCTATAATGAACCACAGCCTCGGTCACTGCAGGAGAGACTTAAACAAAGACACACAGATGTGTTTTGGAGGAGGTAACTGTACCTGTGCGGAGCGTCTGCAGCTGCAGTTTAGGGTGAGTGACGATGACACACATCGCCCTGTTTGGATGCGCGCGCACGCACGCACGCACGCACACACACACACACATACACACATGCACGCACAACACACACGCGCGCACGCACACATACACACATGCACGCACAACATACACACACGCACATCGCCCTGTTTAGATGCGCGCGCACACATATGATGTAATAATAATAATAATAATAATGCATTAGTCTTATATAGCGCTTTTCTAGACGCTCAAAGTCGCTTAACAATGTGGTGCATTATTCATTCACCCCATACTCGGTGATGATAAGCGAGGCAACCAGTCTGCGCACATCAGCCCCAACCACGCACACACTCAGTACTGTCGCCAGGCTTCCTGGTGTTCCCAAACGGTCTCCCACCCCAGTCCTAACCAGGCCCTTCCCTGCTTAGCATCCGAGGAACGGTCTCCCACCCCAGTCCTAACCAGGCCCTTCCCTGCTTAGCATCCGAGGAACGGTCTCCCACCCCAGTCCTAACCAGGCCCTTCCCTGCTTAGCTTCAAAGTCGGTATGGGAAATAAACATGGCGGTGCCCATGGCGGCGGCCATTGAGATTGCGGATTCTATTATAGATGGACACAACCTTCATTGTTGTTAAATTCTGGACCGGCAGGATTTCCGATGAGGACATCGAGCTGTATCTACAAAGGTACTGTACGATTATGCAAAAAACAAAACCACTTGATAACTATGGCATATGGTACGGAATAAGAAAATACAAAGTCCAGATGAAAAAAGACTCAAAAGGACTCGTTATCCAAATTCTGAACTCAATATCATTGGGCCCTTATAATGGCAGAATAATCTATCCCGGTCAACAAACCACCTGTTTTATCTGTCAATCAGCTGATCACCAATTGAGGCAATGTACATATATCAAGTGCTGGAAATGTGGTCAGTTTGGGCATAAAGCTAAAGATTGCACCTGTGATGCACTGTGCACTTTATGCAATAAGAGTGGTCATACTTTTTTCACATGGCCATATATATATGCAAACAAGTTTAAACACCCTCATCAGTCCAGACATCCAGATCCAGATCACACTGATCCACCTCCTGGATCCAGCACCCAGATCAACATCCCGCCGCCCGGAGCCAGAGCCCGGAGCCAGCGCCGGGACCGCTGAGCTTCCGCCTGGAGACAGCACCGGGACTGCTGAGCTTCCGCCTGGAGACAGCACCGGGACTGCTGAGCTTCCGCCTGGAGACAGCACCGGGACCGCTGAGCTTCCGCCTGGAGACAGCACCGGGACCGCTGAGCTTCCGCCTGGAGACAGCACCGGGACCGCTGAGCTTCCGCCTGGAGACAGCACCGGGACCGCTGAGCTTCCGCCTGGAGACAGCACCGGGACCGCTGAGCTTCCGCCTGGAGCCAGCGCCGGGACCTCCGAGCCTCCGCCTGGAGCCAGCGCCCTGACCGTGGACCTCCTGAGGATGAGCTCTCTCACCCTCCATCCTCTGAGTTCTGCTCCTCAGGTGAGATTTCAATTGAATCATGTTCAGATGAAGAAAAATACGAAAGTGCAAGTGAGAGCTCCGTCTGACCAAAGCTCCAACCAAGACTCCCTTAGCTCTCCCGAGACAGCGTCTACCTCCAGCTCAGAGCCTGGTGCTCCAGGAGAGTCAACTAAACGAAAAAGAAAGAGTAGATCCCATGGCCTTGAAAAACGTGCCAATAAAAATCCCTCTTCCTGATGTCCTCTTGAAGCATTGCCACATGGAACATCCGTGGTGTTCAATCATCTACTTTTCGAAAGAAAAAGTTATAATTCTTGCACAATACTAACTATGATGTATTATTTGTCCAAGAAATGAGGCTTAATACTTTTGTGGATGTTGATGATGTTTGTAAGTTATGGTCTAAAGGTAGAAGTATAATTTCTATTGGAGAGGATAAAGCAGATGGAGTCGGAATCCTTTTCAAAAATAATCAAGTAAAAAGAAATGAGAAATTATTCCTGGGAGACTGTTGCTGGTTGATTGTTTTTGTCAAACCTATAATTTTAGATTGATTAATGTTTATACTTCTCAACAATTCCATAAAAAGTCTAAACTACTAAGAAAACTGAGAGATTTTAACGGTAAATTATACCACGATTATTTGTGGTGATTTTAACATTATCACTGATGAAAAAGACCGTATTGGAAGCACTGTGTATAAAACAAGTACAGTGCCTCTCGTAAGTATTCATACACCTTGAACTTTTCACATTTTGTCATGTTTACAACCCTAAACATAAAGATTTTATTTTGATTTTTTTACTGAACGTTCACACACAAGTAACAGACAACTGTGAAGTGAAAGCAAAATGATACATGATTCTGTTATTTTTCAAAAAATAGAAAAGTGAAAAGTGGGGCGTGCATAAGTATTCATACAGCATTTTCTGAGTGCATTAAATTGCCTTTAAAACATTCCTCATGACTCCAGAATGTTCACACCTTGGCCTAATGGTTAAATAGAGGCACCTGTGTGTAATCTACTCTCAGTTTAATTTCAGCTGTTCTTTCAGGCCCTCAGAGCTGTGGTCGGAGTGTATTGGTCACTAAACAACCTCATGAAGGTCAAAGAGCACCAGAGAGGTCAGGGATAAAGCTGTGGAGAAGTTTAAAGCAGCATTAAGTTACACAAAGATGTCCCAAGATTTAAACATCTCATGGAGCAACTGTTCAATCCATCATTCAGAAATGGAAAGATAAGATAAGATAAGATAAGATAAGATAAGATAAGATAAGATAAACCTTTATTGATCTCACAAAGGAGAAATTCACTTGTTACAGTCGGCGTTACTTCACAGTCTTATTGTACAGTCTGACAGCAGTGGGGATGAAGGCTTTGCGGTAGCGCTCCGTCCTGCACTGAGGGTGTCTCAGTCTGCCACTGAGAGAGCTGCACAGCTCTTCTACAGTCCCGTGCAGTGGGTGGGAGGTGTTGTCCATGATGGAGGTGAGCTTGGCTAACACCCTCCTGTCCCTCACCTCCTCCACAGAGTCCAGGGGGCCCCAGGACGGAGCTGGCCCTCCTGACCAGCTTGTTCAGTCTGTTCTTGTCCCGCACTGTGCTGCCCGGGGCCCAGCACATTGCAGCGTAGTGGAGAGCAGAGGCCACCACAGAGTCATAAAAAGTCCTGAGCAGAGGCCTGCTCACTCCGAAGGACCTCAGTCTCCTCAGAAGGTGGAGGCGACTTTGGCCCTTCTTGTACAGGGCGTTGGTGTTGTGGGACCAGTCCAGTTTATTGTTGAGGTGAACACCCAGGTACTTGAAACTGTCCACCTCCTCAATGTCCTCCCCCTGGATGTTCAGCGGTGTGTGCGGCAGTGGCTTCCTCGTGAAGTCGATCACCATCTCCTTCGTCTTACTGATGTTCAAGCACAGGTGGTTGCGCTCACACCAGTCCACAAAGTCTATGATGACTGACCGGTACTCCAGGTCGTTCCCCTTAGACACACAGCCCACGATGGCGGAGTCGTCGGAGAACTTCTGGAGATGACAACTGTCCGTGTTGTATGTGAAGTCCGATGTATAGATGGTGAAGAGAAACGGTGAGAGGACGGTGCCCTGAGGGGCCCCGGTGCTGCAGACGACCACCTCAGACTCACAGCTGCGCAGCCGCACATACTGTGGTCGGTCCGTGAGGTAGTCGATGGTCCATGCGGTGAGATGTTCATCCACTCCCGCGTCCTCCAGCTTCCCCCGCAGCAGCGCCGGCCTGATGGTGTTGAAGGCACTGGAGAAGTCAAAGAACATGACCCTCACAGCGTTCCCGGCGTGCTCCAGGTGCGTGAGCGCCCGCTCCGACAGGTAGATGACAGCATCCTCCACTCCGATGTTGGGTCTGTAAGCAAACTGCAGCGGGTCAAGGGTGGGGCTTACCACAGAGCGGAGGTGGGTGAGGATGAGCCGCTCCATCGTCTTCATCAGGTGGGAGGTCAGGGCGACTGGTCTGTAGTGGGCCGGTTCCCTGGCGTGCGCTGTTTTAGGAACTGGAATCAGACAGGAGGTCTTCCACAGGACGGGGACCTTCTCCAGGCTGAGGCTCAGGTTGTAGATGCGGCAGAGGACCTCGGAGAGCTGGTCTGCACAGGTCCTCAGCAGCCTGGGACTGATGCCATCTGGTCCTGCAGCTTTCCCCCGCTTCAGTCGCCTCAGCTCCCTCCTCACCTGGTCCGGTGTGATGGAGAGGGGGGAGTGAGGGGGGGACCAGTGTAGGGGTGGACTGCCGGGGGTGGGGCAGGTGCTAGAGGAAGTCCGTATGATGGGGGCTGGAGACGTGGGTGCAGGGGGGCTGGAGGCAGGTGAAGGTGGTCGGGGGAGGGGGGCAGTGTCCACTGTGCTGGAGACGCGTGAAGAGGAGGGAGTGGGGGGAGAATCAAACCGGTTGAAATGTTGGTTGAATTCATCCGCCCCGCGCTGGTCTCCATCAGCTGTCCCTCTGGCACTCTGTCCAAAACCGGAGATGTTCTTCAGTCCCCTCCACACGTCCCGTGCGTTGCCCTGCGCCAGCTTCTGCTCCAGCTTCTCGCCATAGTCCTTCTTGGCCTTCCTGATCCTCCACTGGAGTTCGTGCTGGACTCTCCTCTGCTCCTCTCTGTCCCCTGAGTTGAAAGCCCTTTTCTTTTGGTTCAGGAGGGCTTTAAGTTCAGGGGTCACCCAGGGGTGGTTGTTGGAGAAACACCGTACCTTCCGGGTTGGTACAGTGTTTTCCACACAGAAGTTGATGTAGTCTGTGATGCAGTGGGTCAGGCTGTCGATGTCATCTCCATGAGAGCTGCAGATCATGTTCCAGTCTGTGGTCTGGAAACAGTCCCTAATGGCTCGTTTCCACCAGCCCTACCCTTCTCTACTCTACTTGGTTTGGTCCTACTCTACTTGGCCTGGTTGTGTTTCCACTATTCTGTAGAATCTGATACTGTATCCATGGTTACCAGGGTGTATCCATGGATATGGCTTTGCTTTTGACTATATCCATTGGAAACAGTACCTGCTTGGCCTGGTTAGTACCAGGGCCAAGCAGGTACTAAAAAAAGTACCAGTTAACTGTAAAGTGGGCTGGTGGAAACATTTCAAATGCAGGCAAAGTAGAGCAGGGTAGAGTAGAGTAGGGTAGGTGGAACCGAGCCATAAGTCTCTCTTCAGCCTCTTCACTCCACACTTTCACAGACCTCTTCTGTGCTGGCTCCCTTCGCACCCTGGGTGTGTAATCCGGCCGCAGTAGGACGAGATTGTGGTCTGAGCGTCCGAGCGGGGGGAGGGGGGCAGAGGTGTAAGCGCCCTTCACGTTAGCATACAGAAGGTCCAGGGTCTTATTGTTCCTTGTGTGGCACTTAACATACTGCGTGAGTGTGGGGATAGTGGCAGAAAGAGAGGCGTGATTAAAGTCACCGGTGATGAGCAGCAGGGCGCGGGGGTGACGCATCTGGGTCTGGGTCACGGTACTGTGGATGCGCTCACAGGCTGCGGCGGCGTCGGCCGAGGGGGGGATATACAAGCACAACACCACCATGTGTGAAAACTCCCTCGGTAGATACCTAGGCCTCATGCTGACGACGATCATCTCCAGGTCCCGGGTGCATATCTGTTCTTTCACGTGTGCGTGGCCGGGGTGGCACCATCTCTCATTCACAAACACAGCTACTCCACCGCCTTTCTTCTTCCCGCTCCCCTCCACACACCGGTCTGCGCGCGCAAGTTTAAATCCGTCCAGGGAAACCACAGAGTCCGGTATATTCCCGTTCAGCCACGTCTCCGTAAAGCACATCAGTCCGCACTCCCGATAAGCCCTCTGATGTCGGGTCAGTGCGGCCAGCTCCTCGGTCTTGTTCACGATGGAGCGCACATTACCCAGGATGACGGAGGGTAGCCATCTTCTCCTCTTGCGTCCACCTCTGCAGCCTCTGCGTTTTCTGCGTATCTCGGCGGGGATCACCGGCCTCTCCACATGCATGAGAGGTGAGTCCTTGAGTCCAAGGAGCTGCTCCCGTGAATAAACAAGAGGACTGTGTGTGTCACCGTGGCAACGAGAACAACAAAAAGATGCAGATCCCAAAAATGCTGAAGACATTGCAAATAAAAGGGAAAGTGCAACAAAAAAACAGCTTCCCCTGTGCACAAATGCACAATGTCTAGTCTACTTGATGAAATTTTTAAAAAAAACACGTCTATAAATAAAGATAAAAGCAAAAAGTGTAAGAGAGGTAACAGAGCCAACGCAACTAGCTGCCAGTTAGGGCCGGCGCCATAGCAACATGTAAGAGTAAAAGAGTAAAGCACCACTGCCAACTTACCAAGACGTGGTCGTCCACCTAAGATATCAGAGCGAACAAGGAGAACACTGGTCAGAAAGGCAACCAAGTGCCCCATGATAACTCTGGAGGAGCTGTGAAGTCCTGCCGCTGAGCTGGGGGAAACTGTACATGGGACAACTATAAGTCGTATCTACACAAATCTGGCCTTCATGGACGAGTGGAAGAAGAAAGCCATTATTGAAAGGAGGTCATAAGAAATCCCAAAGTTTGCTAGAAGTCATATGGAGGACACAGCTCCATGTGTAAGAAGGAGCTTTGGTCAGATGAGACAAAAATGTAACTTTTTGGCCCAAATGCAAAACGTTATGTATGGAGCAAACCTGACACTGCTCATGGTCCTGAGTGCACCATCCTCAGTGTCAAATATGGTGGGGGGGCATCATGCTGTGGGGCTGCTTGTCCTCAGTGGGGACTGGGGAGACTGTAAGAATAGTTGGGAACATGGATGGAGCCAAATACAGAGACACTTTGGAGGAAAACCTGCTGGAGTCAGAAAGAGAACTGAGGCTGGGGCGGAGATTCACCTTCAGCAGGACAATGACCCTAAACACAAAGATAAATCTACAATGGAATGGTTCAATAAAAACATATTAATGTGTTAGAATGGCCCAGTCAAAGTCCTGACCTAAATCCTATTGAAAATCTGTGGAAAGAATTGAAAACTGCTGTTCACAAACGCTCTCCTTCTAATGTGACAGAGCTGGAGTTGTTTTGTAAAGAGGAATGGGCTAAAATTTCAGTTTCTAGATGTGCAAATCTTGTACAGTCATACCCCAAGAGACTTGTGCTGTTATTGCAGCAAAAGGGGGTCCACAAAGTATTAATTCATGCTGTATGAATACTTATGCAAGTCCCACTTTTCCCTTTTTCTATTTTAAAAAAAATAACAGAATCATGTATCATTTTGCTTTCACTTCACAGTTGTCTGTTACTTGTGTGTGAACGTTCAGTAAAAAAATCAAAATAAAATCTTTATGTTTAGGGTTGTAAACATGACAAAATGTGCAAAAGTTCAAGGTGTATGAATACTAACGAGAGGCTCTGTAAAGAAGGGAAACTCTTGAAAGAAATAAGTCAAGAACATGATTTAATTGATGCTTTTCGTGATTTAAAACCAAATGCATATGGTTTCACAAGGTACGATTCTAAATCTAAAACTAGAATTGACCGAATTTATACATCTTCAAATGTTAAAATATTGTTCTATAAAACCATCATGACTGACTTCTCCGACCATCTGATGGTGTGTTTGACCATTAACTATGGGTGCTCAATACTCAGTATCTGAAATATCAAGAGCTACTCTCAGAACTAAAACAGGAAACAACCCGTGTTGTCCAGCTGAAAGTTTTAATCAGGTCAAAACTTGAGCTGTGGGAGCTTCTGAAGCAGAGAATCACAGCTTTCTTCAAATTTAAATCCAAAGAAATAAACATAATCAAAAACCAAACTTATGACCGTTTAAACAAATGAAAGATAAAACTTTTACAGACGAACTTCAAATGAAAAATATAAAGGAACAAATCAATGATATCAATTCCGAAATGTTATTTCATGTATTTAAAAATGCTCAAATCGATGGTCGAGGAAATGTAGTCCAAGCCCTTAAGTCCAACAAAGAAAAACTACAAAGCAAATTCATTGAAACCATAAATGATGATGAGGGAAACTTCATCTCTGACAAATAGGAAAAGAAAAGTTATCCGAGACCTGTGTGCCAAAGCGTACGAGACCATTCCAATCGACACCAACTGTGTGAACTCCCTGTTAGGGGAGATCTCTCCTCCGACCCTCCTGGATGTGACCCCTCTCCTCGGAGACATCACCAAAGATGAAGTCTCTTGTGCAATAAAACAGCTCAACTCAGGCAAAAGCCCAGGTCCTGATGGCCTGCCCACTGAATTCTACCAGTTACTAAATGATGACGTGATCCAGTTATTAATGGATTACTTTAATGAGGGTCTGAAAGGCGGGCGGTTGGGAGACTCCTTCTACCAAGGCGTACTGTGTCTGCTCTATAAAAAAAGGAAATGAAACTGATATCGATAATTATAGACACCTAACAATAATGAATACGGATTATAAAATATTAGCAAAGATTATTATGAATAGAATGCACGATGTTCTTGAAGACATTATAGAAAAAGAACAAACATGTGCTATTAAAGGGCGTCTAATGTGGGACAATTTATGTGCTTTAAGAAAAATGATCCATAACAACCAAGATCACAACTTTTATATCCTAGGTCTTGACCAGAAAAAAGCTTTTGATTATGTGTCTCGGGACTACTTATGGTCTGTTCTTGCGAAATACGGTTTCCCTGATGATTTTACTAATATGATTAAGTGTCTTTATGCTAAATCTGAAGTGTGTGCTAATGTAAACGGTGTGTTAACTGAGCCCTTCCACATAAACCGTGGGGTGAAACAAGGCTGTCCCCTGAGTGCAGCTCTTTACATTTTAGCCATAAATCCTCTGATTTCCATCATTAATAAAAACCCAAACATCACCGGTATAACTATAGGTACCTCTACCCTTTAAGGCATTAGCTTACGCTGACAACGTCACCGTAATAATTAAGAACCAAACTGAACTAAACCAATTAAATGATATTTAAAAAATGTATGAAAACGCCTCTGTAGCGATTTTAAACCAAAATAAATCTGATGCTGTTTGGATTGGGGATGAAACAAAAAAATGACAATCAATATCCAAACTAAACCAGAAATTAGTACTCTGTCTACTCTTATCTAATAATTGTGAAAAGAACTGGGATCTTAAACTTGTAGATATTCAAGAAGAAATTACGAAATGGGAGAATAAAAAAAACAACTACAATCTGAGAATTAATATAATTAAAATGTTTATTCTCTCTAAACTACTGTTTTTGGCCACAGCCTTTCCGCCTCCTAAAAAATGTATTTTAAAAATCAACAAACTATGTGTGAACTTCATCGGGGGCACAACCAGAGAAGTCACCGAAAGAGATCTTTTATATAAAAACAAAAAAATAGGAGGTTTAGGAGCATTAAATATTGAGGTAAAATTAACCTGTGCTTTTGTTAAAAATATGTCCCTGGCCATCTCCAGAGGCGCTCCATGGGTGGGCGATCCAAACCTGTGGAAAAAACGAAAAGGGAGAGCTCGCCAAGGTCCAGGATATAAACTCCTTTACGGTGATTTTAAAGATAAATTTAATATTGATTGGAATGGTCTGACGTCCAAGATGTTATATAACAAAGTCTGTGATGTGATTGTTACTGCGCCGAGATATAAACAGGCCAACAAATTTAAAGATATAGACGTTATTTATTCATTAATCAAAAGGAGGTTAATTCCCCGAGACATTTGCTGCATCAACTGCTGAGGGAAATCGACATCAACAATCTGAATTAGTGAGCACCATAAACGGCAGGCAAACCCGCAAAACCAACACAACTTCACTGCAAGCTTTGGTTATTTCAAATAGCACCGCAATTCAATCCACACAGCAAACGATCAGATTGTCGTCATTCTACCGGAAGCGGCGACGAGTGACCGGGGAAGGGACCAAAAACATGTAGGCTAAACCAAAACATACAAAAATAAGAAAAAAGAAATAAAACGAGTTAGTCCATCCTGACAACTCCAAGGCTAAAACAGAGGCCACCGAGCGAACGGACTAACTCAAAACTCCAAACTAACAAGGACAGCAGGAAACAATGTTGGTCACTGAAAAACAAAAATACAAAGATCAAAAACCCACTCGACACAGACTTAACGATAACGCTTTAATATTAAAACTCTTAAAAATGTTTTTACCTGTGTGTCGTAGCCACCACACACAGTCTGGCTCGACACCACCACACCACGGGTTAGAAGCTCCGTCTGGCTTACGATTAAAAACTCTGTGTGGTCCTACCATAAAAATAACCAATTAAAACTTACTAATGGATAAAAGCACTCAATTTAAACAAACAATGTAAACATTCTAAAACAACTTACCAAACAAAACCCACAACCACGCACGGCGTGGGCCCAGCAAACACTCTGGCCTCCCGCAGAAACTGGCACCTCACGGGCAAACACGCCCTTCCTGTTAAATACTTTGTGGTCTGTGAGGCAGCAGCGACCCCTTGAGGTACCACCATTACATAATTAAAAAACTCCTATGTAAACGGATAGATGAGTCAATCTGCGACACCCTCTGGCTCATGGCCCACAACAGACTGCCAGTGCGGGCCATAGTGTCGTGAAGCTGCTATGTTAAAACCAAGAAGTGCCCGATGCCAAACTGTGTGGCTGATGAGACACTGGAACATTTTTAGACTGTTACAGATCAACACAAATCTGGACTCACTTACAACAAATCGGACTCATCTTCACCATCAACTACCGCTCTATTATTTACGGACTTTTTCCCCTCCAATAAACCTCAGTTATTTCAGCTTGTCATCGCCATCACAGCAGTCAAAATCTGGAAAACACCGACAAAACAAACCATAAACAAAACCTTTATTGACAGTTCATCCATCCATCCATCCATCTTCTTCCACTTGTCCGTTGCCGGGTCGTGGGGGCAGTCGTTGGAGCTGCCCAAATCACATCGCACCAGTCCGTTATGGCTCCTCCTGCAGGTGGTGGGTCCACAGAAGCCTCACGATTAACCGGGCCTGTTGGTCTCTCATAAGGGGCTTCTGAACCGCTGTCTGTCTGACCCGTCACCTACGACCTGTTTGCCCTGGGAGACCCTACCAGGGGCACGAAGCCCCCAACAACAGAGCTCCTAGCAGGGCTGGACTGGCCATTGGGAGATTCGGGAGTTTTCCCGATGGGCCGACGTACTTTTGGGCCGGTCAGACCGAGACAAGGCCCATTTTACCTTACACCAGAGCTCCTAGCAGGGCTGGACTGGCCATTGGGAGATTCGGGAGTTTTCCCGATGGGCCGACGTACTTTTGGGCCGGTCAGACCGAGACAAGGCCCATTTTACCTTACACCAGCCCACAATTAACGGGAAAAGCCATCAGAATCTCTATCATTACACTTATGCAATTACACAACTCCTCCACTAAAGCGATGTGAGGCCTTTTATACCCCTCTAGTGGCACACTTTCTTGAGTCATGGTTCCCAGAAAATCTCGTATAATGAGCAATGGGCCTCTAGGACATCACACTCATGCCCCTCACATTGTGAATATAAGAGGAAATAGTTTATTGTAACTCCCTCCAGGACCCACAGAACCTCACACCTTTATTTTTTGTACATTTTAGACAAACGTTTGCAAAGAAGTGCATGCTGGGAGTTGTCAGGTGACTCTGTCTTGCCCCTTGTCGTCAGTGCGCGCAGTTTGGAAATCTTCTAGTTTCCATTGAAAGAATTTACAATGTTTGGCCTTTTTTGGACTTCTATTTTCACTCCACACCTCTCTAACTCTGTGGTGAGTTTTACCGTTTCATCTTCATCTACAGTGGGATCATTTGGTTGGTTTTGAGAAGTTTATTTGTGTTGCAGTCACGAGTGGAACTTCATTAACGGAACACACATTTTAAGATTGTTAAGTCATTTTACAAAAATTCCTTCAAGTTATAAATGACTAGATTAAAGTGTTGAGTGCTATGACGTGTTAGCTTGAATTCGGCAGAAACAATATGCGACTATTGTCCTCGATTCGTAGCTTATACTGTTTTAGTTCAAGCCAAGGGCTTATTGTTTTGCTCATCATCATTGACCCAAAAGTCCCGGGCCGGTTTTTTCCGGTTAGGGTTAGGGTTAGGGTTAGGGTTAGGCGTTTGAAAAGGGACCCATCTCTGGTATGAGACCGGTTTTGCACGGGCCATTCCTCTGCCATGGTACCCACTAGTCCCGGAGGCAACACTTCAGGCATGTTTTTAATGAGGGAATGACATCATAACATGATGTAAAGCTTGAAAAAGTCGATTTTGCATAATACCCCCCCTTTAAAAAAATTGGGGAAAAAATAGGAATTCGAATTTTGGAAAAAAATAATGGAAAAGATCAACAGAAGTCTGAATTAATAATTGAAAAAAAATATATTAAGTTTAGGCATGTAAACCCTGACCCTAGGATTAGGATTAGGGTTAGGGTCAGAGGTAAAAAAAAACTTTTAGAAAAATGAAAATTTAGGGTTAGAATAGAAAAACCCACTGACCTTGTGTGTGACTGTGTACCATTTGGACAGGAAGTCATCAGCACAGAAACAATCTGTAAAACCAGCTGGGAATAAAGGTAATGCTAACCATCAAAAACAACATAAAAAGAAGAGAAACACAGCAGTTGTGGGTCAACCCATTTATTAAAGATTGATGATCGTAATGTAAACAGAGATACAGGGCTCTATGGCACTCAAAAATCAGAGTCATACCTCCCCTTTAATTTTTTTTTTTTTTGACAAATTATAAGCACAATAAAGTAAGAAAAACCTATAAAAAATGTAATTTAAACGTAAGGCAAGTTTAAACCAAAACCCAGGAAATAAAGTAAACAAACAGGTAAACGGCATCCCGTCCGCCTCAGGTCCCAACCCTAGGCCTGATTTAGGCCACAAGGAGATAGTGTGTTTAGTTTGGAGATCCATGCCCTCTCCTGTCTCCGCCTCTGCCACACTGACCAAACCACCTGCGACTCCAGACCAAAGATGGAGAAATGCTGGAGCGAGTGTTCCTGGAAATGAGCCACCAGCAGCGTGTCTTTCTGATTGTGTCTAATGTCCGAGAGATGTTGCTTTAACCTGTCTATGAGCATTTGGCCAGTTTCCCCTATATATAGGAGGCCACACTGTTTGCACTGGATGCAATAAACCAGATTTCTGCATTGGAGGCTGAGGGGAAGCATAATTGGAGCTCCCACCCCACCTAGTGGGTTGAAAATGAGATGCAGCTTTGCAAAGGCCCAGTGCATTAGAGGGGGACGGACATTATTCAGGCCTACAAATGCAGATTTGACCAGTAAATCTTTCAGATTGTTATTTTTCCGAAAGGCCACTATGGGTCTACAATTCCCCAAAAGTGAGTCCGCCGAGTAGGCCTCTAAGTAGTTTTGTTTAATTTGGTGCTGAAAATGTAAATAAGGAGTGGAATAAGTGGAGACAAAAGGGATGATTCTGTTTGAAGTGTTTGAAAGACACAGTGGCTCATCTCCAGGCATCGAAGGGTTAACCCCCAGCACGCTCGTTAATTGGTGGAGCGCAGGAACCTGTGTAGCCAGTGATCTAAGCGTGCTACTTTTAATGGATCGCAGGAAGCGTTTGGAGTAGCCCCGCTGGCGGAGACTGCAAAAAAGGATCCGGATGGCATGACTGAGGTGAGTCTGGGTGGAGGAGATTCGATGAAAGCGAATAATTTGAGATGTGATGATTCCCCTGAATGTGTGTTTTGGGTGGTAGCTGCTTTTATGTAACAGTGCGTGAGTGTCAGTGGCTTTAAAGTACACCCGAGTTTGCAACTTTTTGATGTTTGCAAACTCGGGGTGCGCAATGAAATAAAACGTAACGTCCAAGAAATTAACTTCCTCTGCATCCAATTCGTATTTGACCTTGATGGTCTTGTGATGGCTATTCAATATAGAAATAAAGGCTCGGAATTCCTCCTCAGTGCCCGCCCACGCGCCCACAATGTCGTCTAAGAACCTATAATAAAACAAAGGTTGGATGGGGCATTTTTTCAAAGCTTCGCGCTCCCACTCAGCCATGTAGATATTGGCGTAGGACGGGGCGTAACGGTGGCCCATGACCGTGCCGTGAACTTGGAGGTAGATTTGATCATCGAATTGGAAGTCGTTTCCCCTCAAACAAATCTCCAGTAGTTCCAGCACTTCCTTATCTGGACGTTTTGGGTCGCGGTATCTATCGAAGACATTTTTGACCGTTTGTAGCCCCAAGTCAATATCTATATTAGTGTACAAGCCCTCCACATCTATAGTAAAGAGACGGGCGTTCGCGGGCAGGCACAGAGGACGAACCCGGCTCAAAAAATCATATGTATCTTTCAGATAGCTCGGATGCTTCGTGGAGAGAGGGCCCAGGAAGTGATCTATGTACATAGACACGTTATAGGTAACGCTGCTACAGTCGGATACAATCGGCCTGCCGCTAGGTGTGGCTGATGTGTGGCGGACTCTGCGTTGTGTAGTTTTTACTAAAGGACTCGCGGGACTCAGGACACATTTGGGGGAAGCGGCCGCTTCAACCCCGTTTATTTCGAAAATTAAATTAAAAAGAAAATGGCGTTAGCCCCGACGATAGCCCCAGCCCACAGAACAATCTACGAAATACAAAAGAAAAGACATCCACAGAATAAACAACTAATATGAACAGAAATGACAATAAAACAATATGATAACTTAAAAGACACATGGAATTCACAACAAAATGAAACATAAGGGGCAGATGGCCCGAGATCCTTCCTCTTCCACAAAAGACTCAAGAAAAGGGAAGACGGAATGGGAGGAGCCCCCATATATAGGACTGGCCTGGGACAGGACGTGACACACGGGGCAACAACCAAAATAAAATACACTTGCCAAAACAAGACAGACAACCCAAAGACACTGCCAGGTATGACCAACGAACAAACCAACAAGAACTACGCCCAGCGCCAATTCTCCAGGATATACCATGAACCATAACCCTGTTACATAGGCACTTTAAAGGGAACAGTCCAGGACTTGGGATCTTTATGAATCTTTGGCAGCAAATAAAATTGGCGTTGCCACGGTTCAGGGGAACCCAGGAGAAAATTCCTCTGTTTAGCAGAGATGAATTTTTCCCTGTGGAGGTGCAGAACGATGCTCCTCACTTTCTGTGAGGTTGCCTGTTGCAGACTTTGTGGTATCGGTTTATAGTAGGTCAAATTAGATAGTTGTCTGTTTGCTTCGAAAAGATATTGAGATTTATCCATGATGACAATCTTAGAGCCCTTATCGGCTGGTTTAATAATAATATTGACATTGTCTATCAAAGATTTCACCACAGCTGCGTGCTTTTTATCCTGTTCTCTGAACGGCGTGAAACCAGGCATGAAATTGTTCAAACACTCCACATCTTTTCGAATCAAATTTTTGGTCTCTATTTCGAGTTGTTCCCACGAGGGTTCCCAAGTTGACGGGTTGACAAACTGGACAATCTCCCCGTCGGTTTCCTGAAAGTATTCAGCCAGTTTTATTCTCCTATGGTAACAGTACAGATCCTTCCTCAACTGTTCCCTGTTAAACGCGTCCGGTCGAGGAATGAAGGTTAAACCCTTACTCAACAGATCCGCCTGGGCCCTGTTTGGACGAAAAAGTGTGGATAAGTTTAAAATATTGGAAGATGAAGTTATTGAGAACTCCTCTGACATGCCCGGATCCAATCCAGTCTCCGCCAGCGGGTCAGCACGTGTGCGTCCCGGATCAGGCTCCGCATCTACGTTAAATTTATCTCAATGTGCAGCTGCTGGCGCCAGTGGCTCAGCATGGCCCGCGCCGTGGCCCGCGTCCAGTGGAGCTGGTCCGGAACCACCTCGAAGCTGGAAGCGGGAAGGCTTTGCAGATAGGGGTAACAATCGCGGATGAATTTATTGATGGTTCTAAGTGCGGAAATCTGAGACCAGGGCAGTTTGGGGGAGAAGTTGATGAGCGGCAGATATACTTTAGCGTAAGGGAATTTCTCTGTCGTGGTCCGATACATTTTTCTTAATTGTTTTAAGGACGTCCTTTCCGGGTCCTGGTTCCTGTTGTTCAGCCCGACCGACAGCACCACGAGCTTCACAGCCGGCTGGACGCGCGCCTTCCTCAGCACCTCCTGGAAGTGGTAAAAGGAGGCGCCCGGATAGGCGGCGATTTCAACCTCGTCGTTCTGGTAAGAGTCTAGTCTGGCCAAATTGGAGTCGCCTATGATGTATATAGGTTTGTCGCATTTGAATTCCCAATCGATGTTTTTTCTCATCGGCCTAGCTTTATACACGCTCGGTTCCCGCACAGAGTGGCCCGCCAGCGCCGCGGAGAGCCCCGGGGCCCGGTCACGTGGGGACGCGCCCGCATGCGGAGATGAGGAGGGCTCAGGATGGATGTGTGATGCCCTGGAGGAGGCGGCATTATTATGCCTAGCGGGCTCCTCTATCATCATAGCCCCCCCCACCACGTCCGCAAAGCGGGGCGAACCGCCGGACACGGGCAGCTCAGGGTCCTCCCGACGAACTGGGCACACGATCTGCAGAGGACACAGAGGGGTAAGCGTCGAGCCGAGATTGATCGTGTTGAGAGCTAAATTCAGTAATGGTGTGTAGGATGGCCACGTTAGACACGTGTGAGCCTCCGTCCCTCCTGACCAGAGAGTTTGATGCGACTAGCCCGGACCGACTCACCATTCTGGAAGTGGTGTCTCCCCCCACGGGAGAGCGAGCAGGGAGGACGTTCTGGACAGGATGAGAAAGGGCTATATCTCGGACGACAGGGGCAGGATTGAAACTGCGAGAGTCCACAACCTGCACGGCGGGGTAAAGCGCTGCCGGCAGAAGTGAAGGTGAGAGGGGCTGGTTAGGAAGGTGTGGGGCGCTAACTGACCCTGCAGAGTTTTCCCTAAGCTGACTAACGCTGACCGGTCCCGCATTAGGCCTCTTGTGTCTGTTTACAGTGTTTACGAGCGGGCTTCTACTCCCGAGGCTCAAAGACCGTATGTAAGTTGGAGATTTACGGGTCGAAACTGGCCTCCCGGAAGGGGGAATGCTGTCCGCTAAGGAGGGGAATTCTGTCAAGTCATCCAGAGAGGGGGTAGCTGTGGGAGAAGGTGTAGTATTGGACGCGTGGGACAGCGCGTCGTCCCGCTCCAACAAAGCTCGCACTAGAGCGGGGGTATTGGGGTCTAGACGGGCCTTGTAACGCTTCCTAGCCCATCCCAAAGCAGCAGTGAAGGCAGTAGCGTGAAAGGGCAGAGATTTGTAACCCAGAATCACTTCTGCATAGTGATTTTGCAGGATGGTGAGATTACGATTTAACCAGTCTTTGGTGTTCTGTTCAACCGCATGTGTGACTTCTTCAGAGGGGGAAGAGGGGCGGATAAAGGTGGTTAATTTCCTCACTTGTCTGTACATTCCCACCGGGGGCTCTTGCGTCTGAATGGCCCTGTCCATGATGGCTTTATGATGGACAGCTTGAAACAGCTTAAATGTGCTTTTAGCCAAAAGCCGAGTGGGGTCATCTAGAGGTTGATAATCTTCCTGTTCCTCGCTAACCTTCTCCCTTCCTCTTACCCTGTGTCTTGCTGGGGCTACTCTAGGCTGTGGGCCTGGTCCTGCTCCCCTCCCCGGTCCTCCCCGGAGTGCCCGGGCCACAAGCCTCCCGCCCTGTCCGTGTGGGTGAGTGTTGCCTACCGTATGCGTTGACCACATGGCTTCCACAGGCGGATGGCTCGTGCTGGAGATGATCTGGAGCCGATGGAGTTTCTCCGTCCTGGGATTTGCTGTAGCGGGAGTAGCTCAGAGATGTTGAGACAGAGTTCATTCCCATGTGCCTGGGCGTGGTGAGTCGAGGCAGGGCAACAGCCCACACTTCTAAGGTGAGTAGGCTTGTTTCCTGATGTAGTGTTTGGTTAAAAACGGCCAATTTTTATTAGAAGTTTGCTTTAAAATTGCTTAAAACAGATCCAAAGGTAAAGGAAGGCAACAAAAAAGCCTCCAGAGGTGAAAAATAACTCAGATTTAAATGGTTAAAAGTTCACCGGACATTCCAGTCAGGCCCGAGGAGAAACCCTAACGTTTCGCATTTAGTTAATGCTTCCTCAGAGGGCGAAGGAGCTTATAGCGACTGGTCACTACATTCAATATGTATTACAAGAGTTCAGACCAGGTGCACTAATCTAGTGAAGGGACGGACCAGGCCCACGCCTAGATGATGAGAATGACCTAGGCGTGGGCCTGGTCCACAAGGGCCACATCAGTCCACATGTCCCCAAAGGGAGGGGCTACAGGACGGCAAGGGGGGGACAGAATGGGGGGACAAAAAAAAATGGACGAAAAAGAGACAAAAAATGTACACACTATGTGTACAATTAACACTAACCCTTTCTCAAAAAAAATGAGAAAGGGTTAGTGTTAACCCTAACCCAATCCAAAAGCTTTTGGAAAAAAGAATTGACAAAAAGAGACGAAAACAATGATGAAAATGTGAAAAAAGTGAGGAAAAAATGGATGAAAAAGAGACAAAAAATGTACAAAAAATGTACAAAAAAATGAGAAAGGGTTAGTGTTAACCCTAACCCAATAAAAATGGAGAGAAGAGTCCATTTTTTGTCCGATCACTCGGGCCCACGACCTCGCCGGGATGTGGGTGACCTCGTGGGCTGGAGTGCGACGCCTGCGCCTGTTGTGCGCCTGCGTCTGCCTCCGACTACGACCAAGAGCCATAGTGACCGCTGCCATGACGACGGCACTGGTTACTGATCTCTGGAGTGATGTCATCAGTGAGGAATGTGCGCTCAAGTTTGAAAGACTTTATTTAAAACACAAACAGACAGAGACGATCCTGCAGTCAGTATAAAGGGTGGTCAGTGTTTGGTTCTCTTTAGCTGCGCATACGACAACTGAGACTATTGTGTCCAATCGCATTTTGTGGAGAAATGTTTTTGCTTTTAAGTTTGTGATTGAAACATTAAACTATGGGATGATCTGCTGAAATGATCCTTTGATGATGTGGCAATGGGATTTTCATTTCTTATGTTTGTGTCTCAACATGAGCTCTATAGTTTGTTTAACCCCTTAACTCCCGCCTGAGCCGAGCACATTTTCTCCAGTTTGGCTTTACCCCAATCCTAAAGCTTCTGGAAAAAAGGTGAGAAAATGGCAACAAAACTGAGACGAACACAATGATGGAAATGTGACCAAAAAATGACAAAAATGAGTTGAATACCCAACAAAAAAATGATGGAAAAAGAATGTGATGACGTGAGGAAAAAGATCCTCTGGGTTCAGGCGGGAGTTAAGAGGTTAAATATGAAAATATCTTCATTTTGCCTGGAGAAATGGTGAGCAGTAAATTCTCACTGGGTCTTTAATCTGCTGTTATTTATTTATTTGGGCAACTTGGGCTAATTTCCCTCCGTCGTCCCCATGTGCACTCTCAAACACACTCTCATTCATCCTGGCCTATTGTACATGTTTTTAGTGGTCGGGGAAACCGGACCTTCTAGCCGGTCGTACAGCGTTTACAGCGTTTCATTTCAGCAGGAGATTCAGAGAAGGTGGAGTTTTGTGCTTTGTGTTTGTTTGTGAGACTGTCAAGAGTTTGGACCCGGAAGAAGCTGATTATTGTGTTTGAGTCACACTTAACAAACATATACCAACAGTTCAGGGAGATATTCTGGCCCATCCAGTGCTTTAAAAAACAATAATAGGATTTGAAATAGTATTTAAAAGGCACCGGCAGCCGATGAAGAGACTGTAGCTCTGGAGTAAAGTGGTGAAAACGCCTTATAGTCCAGACGTGTAGAGCTAAACATGTGGACTTTCCTGCGGGTCAGAGCAGGGCAGATGTGGCTTTACTTTAGGGATCAGATGGAAGAAGCTTTAACCACAAAGGCCACATCAGTCCACATGTCCCCAAAGGATCTGAGCGACCCGGGGGGGTTTCCTGCTTTCACTCGTCTCTGGAGAAACGCTGCTACAAAGTGGAATGAAGCAAATGTAAAGCAAAGTGTTTGTTCTTCAGGAGCCGTCCAGTCCAGAAGCAGAACCTCCGGTCAGAGACGACACTGAGGCTCCTCTGCAGTCGAGAAGTAAGTAAAGAGAAGAACATGTGGAATAATAGTTTAACCCTTAACTCCCGCCTGAACCGAGCCCGTTTTCTCCAGTTTGGCTTTACCCCAATCCAAAAGCTTCTGGAAAAAAGGGGAGAAAATAGTGAAGGAACTGAGACGAAAACAATGGTGGAAATGTGACAAAAAAGTGATGCAAAATTTGACGCGAAATGACAAAAAAATAACAAAAAATTGACAAAAAATGTGACAAAAAATGTGACAAAAAATTGACAAAAAATGTGACAAAAAATCCGACAAAAAAATGACAAAAAAAAAGACAAAAAATGTGATAAAAATGTGATAAAAATTCGACAAAAAAATGACAAAAATGTGACAAAAATGTGACAAAAAATGACAAAAAATTGACAAAAAATGTGATAAAAATTCGACAAAAAAATGACAAAAAAGCTACAAAATGAGTTGAAACCCCCCCCCCCAAAAAAGATGGAAAAAAATGTGATGACGTGAGGAAAAAGATCCATTTAGATGAGTTTTGTAGGTCTTAGCTTTCAAATGAGGCGTTACACTGGCCTACAGGATTTGGGTAAAGCTGAACTGGAGAAAATGCTCTGGGTTCAGGCGGGAGTTAAGAGGTTAAACATTTGAAATAGTGCGTTTATTCAGTTCTTTCATAGCATGTTAGCCTTTAGCTTCAAGACAAACTATCGATCCTTTATGATCTCAGGCGTCTCCTCTGAACTCATCATGAGGAGGAGCTTCAGGTGGACATGAGGAGGAGCTTCAGGTGGACATGAGGAGGAGCTTCAGGTGGACATGAGGAGGAGCTTCAGGTGGACATGAGGAGGAGCTTCAGGTGGACATGAGGAGGAGCTTCAGGTGGACATGAGGAGGAGCTTCAGGTGGACATGAGGAGGAGCTTCAGGTGGACATGAGGAGGAGCTTCAGGTGGACATGAGGAGGAGCTTCAGGTGGACATGAGGAGGAGCTTCAGGTGGACATGAGGAGGAGCTTCAGGTGGACATGAGGAGGAGCTTCAGGCGGACATGAGGAGGAGCTTCAGGCGGACATGAGGAGGAGCTTCAGGTGGACATGAGGAGGAGCTTCAGGTGGACGTGAGGAGGAGCTTCAGGTGGACATGAGGAGGAGCTTCAGGTGGACATGAGGAGGAGCTTCAGGTGGACATGAGGAGGAGCTTCAGGTGGACATGAGGAGGAGCTTCTTCAGGTGGACATGAGGAGGAGCTTCAGGTGGACATGAGGAGGAGCTTCTTCAGGTGGACATGAGGAGGAGCTTCAGGTGGACATGAGGAGGAGCTTCAGGCGGACATGAGGAGGAGCTTCAGGTGGACGTGAGGAGGAGCTTCAGGCGGACATGAGGAGGAGCTTCAGGTGGACATGAGGAGGAGCTTCAGGTGGACATGAGGAGGAGCTTCAGGTGGACATGAGGAGGAGCTTCAGGTGGACATGAGGAGGAGCTTCAGGTGGACATGAGGAGGAGCTTCAGGTGGACATGAGGAGGAGCTTCAGGTGGACATGAGGAGGAGCTTCAGGTGGACATGAGGAGGAGCTTCAGGTGGACATGAGGAGGAGCTTCAGGTGGACATGAGGAGGAGCATCAGGTGGACGTGAGGAGGAGCTTCAGGTGGACATGAGGAGGAGCTTCAGGTGGACATGAGGAGGAGCTTCAGGTGGACATGAGGAGGAGCTTCAGGTGGACATGAGGAGGAGCTTCAGGTGGACATGAGGAGGAGCTTCTTCAGGTGGACATGAGGAGGAGCTTCAGGTGGACATGAGGAGGAGCTTCTTCAGGTGGACGTGAGGAGGAGCTTCAGGTGGACATGAGGAGGAGCTTCAGGTGGACATGAGGAGGAGCTTCAGGTGGACATGAGGAGGAGCTTCAGGTGGACATGAGGAGGAGCTTCAGGTGGACATGAGGAGGAGCTTCAGGTGGACATGAGGAGGAGCTTCAGGTGGACATGAGGAGGAGTGGACTTTGCATTGATAATCTTCATTCTAATCATGTTTAATATTGTTCCTCTGCTTCATGTTTCTGCTCCACATGAACAAAGCTCAGAGCTGATCCTTTAAACATGATCTGAGGCTCTTTCAGATGCTCAATACAAGTGTGGATGATTTTAGTCTCTCCTTTTCACTTTTATTTAGTCTGATTTTAGTCGACTCAAACATCTGGACATTTGAGTCACAGTTTTAGTCTCATGAGAAACTTTGACTTTAGTTTTAGTCCAGTTTTAGTCACAAAAACATGACTTTGACTCAAATCGAGAGTAAATCTTTGAGTGAGGACATGAACTCTGCTTTAGACGCACTTATTTCTTCAGTTTCATGCGTGATTCTTGGGCCGTTGTGGTTTCCGTGTTGTCGTGGGCCTTTTATTGTGTGTATTTGTCAGATGTGAAACTGTTGTGAAGCTCTTTGTGGCTCTTGTCTGTGAAAGGTGAACATTACTGAGCCGACTCACTCACACTAATAATAGAAGTGCTAAACTTACCAAGTGCAGTAAAAGCTGCTGCTGTTTTTGAAATGAATCCAACAGTTACGGGTTATTAGAGCCATGATGTCATTTACAGTCACATGTAGTTGTTTCTTATTACCCATAATCCAATGCTACAAACACAGGCTATATTCATCACACATTTGGTGTTTAGTTTGGGGCTAAAGACTGAGAGAAACATAAAGTGACTTGAGATGTTTGTTCGTTGTTTTTAGTCCAGTTCATTTGTTTTGCTCAGACTTCTATATTGTTTGAAGCTGAAAAAAGTGTGTTTTTAATCCCGACAATGAGAGAAATGTGTGTGAAATCCTGGAGGGGCTGAATGGAGCTGCTCCTGTCAGGTCACACTCAGGGCCGTCATGTCCGCTCAGAGGAACAGAAGCTCTTATCGTTGGGCCTGATCAGAGCCAGAGCTGAGCTGAACAGGAAACGCTGTGAAATATGAGTTTCCTCTGACGTTTGGTTCGTCTGATCAGAACTGATGTTTTCCACAGTGTCAGAAAAGTCTGTTATGATTGTGACGCCGTGTGAGGAACATACTGAGGCTCTGGAAAGTCTTCACACACCTGGAACTTCTGCACATTGTGTCATGTTTACAACCCTAAACATGAAGATTTTATTTTGATTTTTTTACTGAACGTTCACACACAAGTAACAGACGACTGTGAAGTGAAAGCAAAATGATACATGATTCTGTTATTTTTCCAAAAATATAAAAGTGAAAAGTGGGGCTTGCATAAGTATCATACAGCATTTTCTGAGTGCATTAAATTGCCTTTAAAACATTCCTCATGACTCCAGAATGTTCACACCTTGGCCTAACGGTTAAATAGAGGCACCTGTGTGTAATCTACTCTCAGTATAATTTCAGCTGTTCTTTTAGGCCCTCAGAGCTGTGGTCGGAGCGACAAAAAAATGACCAAAAAATGTGACAAAAAAATGTGACAAAAATGTGACAAAAATATGACAAAAAAATGACAAAAAAATGACAAAAAATGACAAAAAAATGACAAAAATGTGACAAAAAAATGACAAAAAAATGACAAAAATGTGACAAAAAATGACAAAAAAATGACAAAAATGTGACAAAAAAGTGACAAAAATGTGACAAAAAAATGACAAAAATGAAAAAAAATGACATAAAAAATAAATAAAAAAGGACAAAAAAAGGACCAAAAAAGGACAAAAAATGACAAAAAATGAACAAAAAATGACAAAAAATGACAAAAAATGACAAAAAAATGACAAAAATGTGACAAAAATGTGACAAAAATGTGACAAAAAAATGAAAAAAATGAAAAAAAAATGACATAAAAAATAAATAAAAAAGGACAAAAAAAGGACAAAAAAAGGACCAAAAAAGGACAAAAAAGTGACAAAAAAATGACAAAAAAGTGACAAAAAAGTGACAAAAAAAAAAAAAAAACACAAAAAATCACAAAAAAATGACTAAAAAATGACCAAAAAATGACCAAAAAATGACCAAAAAATGACCAAAAATGACAAAAAAAATGACAAAAAATGACAAAAAAATGACAAAAAAATGACAAAAAATGACAAAAAATGACAAAAAAATGACAAAAAAATGACAAAAATTCGACCAAAAATTGACAAAAAATTGACAAAAATGTGACAAAAATGTGATAAAAATGTGATAAAAATGTGTTTGGTGTTTAGTTTTGGGCTAAAGACTGAGAGAAACATAAAGTGACTTGAGATGTTTGTTAGTTGTTTTTAGTCCAGTTCATTTGTTTTGCTCAGACTTCAGCCGCTGAATCACACGAGGGAGAAACTCTGCTCGTTCATGAGTCGTCACGCACACGCTCGTGCACGTCATTACAACACTTTTAAACACGTGTTTGTGATGCTTTAAGTCCACGTCCTGAACATGTGACTCTTATCCAAATATATGTATTGAATTTACAGTTAAAATCACACTTTGTTCACTCCTTAACTGCATTCATCCACTCACTCGCTCACTCTGTCACGCACACATGCACACTCGAGGAGAGAGGCTGATCCAGACTTCAAACTAAAGGCTCACAGGGGTTTAGAGACATTACAGTATCTGAGAGAAGACTGGGATATTGTTTATATCCATCCATCCTGTTCTGGCTCAGGATCAGCAGAGGCTCCAGAACAAGATGGAGGAATATTGCTCGGCATCAGGGGAGCCCAGGAAGCAGTCGCTGGAGCACTTCCTGGGGCCCCTCAGCCGTTCACACGGAGCCACTAAAAAAGGAAAACCTTCACCTTCATAACTG
This sequence comes from Gobius niger, assembly GCF_951799975.1. Classification (NCBI taxonomy): domain Eukaryota; kingdom Metazoa; phylum Chordata; class Actinopteri; order Gobiiformes; family Gobiidae; genus Gobius; species Gobius niger. Next base: position 242,584 of record NC_136870.1, on the reverse strand, counting down.
TACAAAAGTATAACAGTAAAACATATTTGAAACCATCATACAGAGACAAATAAGTGTCAACATGATGAGGAAACATTATAGTGAAAAAAATATATATATATAAAAATAAAAAAGATGCCAACAAGTTAGGATTCAATATATTTAAATAAAGGATTCCAGGTTATTTCCCATTTGTTCATATTTGTAGAGTTTATAAATGTTATTTTTTTAAAATTGGACAAGAATTTGACCAAAAATTGACAAAAAAATTGACAAAAAAATTGACAAAAAAATGACAAAAAATTGACAAAAAAATGACAAAAAATGACAAAAAATGACAAAAAATCGACAAAAAATTGACAAAAAATGACAAAAAAATGACAAAAATGTGCAGTGTCCTTCCATCACCTACGAAACATGGCCAAACTCCGCCCCTCCCTCTCACAATCAGACGCTGAGAAACTGGTCCAGGCCTTTGTCTCCTCCAGGCTGGATTACAATGGCCTCCTCGTCGGGATCCCTGGTAAGAGCCTCCTGAAGCTCCAGCACATCCAGGATCCTGACGAGGAGGCGCAAACATGACCACATCACCCCCGTCCTCCGGTCCCTTCATTGGCTGCCCGTCCATGACAGAATCCACTACAACATCTGCCTCCTCACAGACCAGTGTGTCCCTGGAACAGCCCTCAGACCTCACTGAGCTCCTTACCCCACACACCCCCACAAGGCGCCTACGCTCCACTTCCACCCACACCCTTCACCAGCCGGGACCAGGCTCTCCACAATGGGAGACAGGCCTTTAAGGCAGTCGCCCCGAGACTCTGGAACGCCCTGAGGCCCTGCCAGAGTCCCTGAGGCCCCGCCAGAGTCCCTGAGGTCCTGTCAGAGGCCCTGAGGCCCTGCCAGAGTCCCTGAGGCCCTGCCAGAGTCCCTGAGGCCCTGCCAGAGTCCCTGAGGCCCTGCCAGAGTCCCTGAGGTCCTGCCAGAGTCCCTGAGGCCCTGCCAGAGACCCTGAGGCCCTGCCAGAGTCCCTGAGGCCCTGCCAGAGACCCCGAGGCCCTGCCAGAGTCCCTGAGGCCCTGCCAGAGTCCCTGAGGCCCTGCCAGAGTCCCTGAGGCCCCAGAGTCCCTGAGGCCCTGCCAGAGTCCCTGAGGCCCCAGAGTCCCTGAGGCCCTGCCAGAGTCCCTGAGGCCCTGCCAGAGTCCCTGAGGCCCCAGAGTCCCTGAGGCCCTGCCAGAGTCCCTGAGGCCCTGCCAGAGTCCCTGAGGCCCCAGAGTCCCTGAGGCCCTGCCAGAGACCCTGAGGCCCTGCCAGAGTCCCTGAGGCCCCAGAGTCCCTCAGGTCCTGCCAGAGTCCCTGAGGCCCCAGAGTCCCTGAGGCCCTGCCAGAGTCCCTGAGGCCCCAGAGTCCCTGAGGCCCCAGAGTCCCTGAGGCCCTGCCAGAGTCCCTGAGGCCCCAGAGACCCTGAGGCCCTGCCAGAGTCCCTGAGGCCCCAGAGTCCCTGAGGCCCTGCCAGAGTCCCTGAGGCCCCAGAGTCCCTGAGGCCCTGCCAGAGTCCCTGAGGCCCTGCCAGAGACCCTGAGGCCCTGCCAGAGACCCTGAGGCCCCAGAGTCCCTGAGGCCCCGCCAGAGTCCCTGAGGCCCCGCCAGAGACCCTGAGGCCCTGCCAGAGACCCTGAGGCCCCAGAGTCCCTGAGGCCCTGCCAGAGTCCCTGAGGCCCTGCCAGAGTCCCTGAGGCCCTGCCAGAGTCCCTGAGGTCCTGCCAGAGTCCCTGAGGCCCTGCCAGAGACCCTGAGGCCCTGCCAGAGACCCTGAGGCCCTGCCAGAGTCCTTGAGGACCTGCCAGAGACCCTGAGGCCCTGCCAGAGACCCTGAGGCCCTGCCAGAGTCCTTGAGGACCTGCCAGAGACCCTGAGGCCCTGCCAGAGACCCTGAGGCCCTGCCAGAGTCCCTGAGGTCCTGCCAGAGTCCCTGAGGCTCCAGAGTCCCTGAGGCCCTGCCAGAGTCCCTGAGGCCCTGCCAGAGTCCCTGAGGCCCCAGAGTCCCTGAGGCCCCAGAGTCCCTGAGGCCCTGCCAGAGACCCAGCCAGAGTCCCTGAGGCCCTGCCAGAGACCCAGCCAGAGTCCCTGAGGCCCTGCCAGAGTCCCTGAGGCCCCAGAGTCCCTGAGGCCCTGCCAGAGACCCTGAGGCCCCAGAGACCCTGAGGCCCTGCCAGAGACCCTGAGGCCCTGCCAGAGACCCTGAGGTCCCCAGAGTCCCTGAGGCCCTGCCAGAGACCCTGAGGCCCTGCCAGAGTCCCTGAGGTCCCCAGAGACCCTGAGGCCCTGCCAGAGACCCTGAGGCCCTGCCAGAGGCCCTGCCAGAGACCCTGAGGCCCTGCCAGAGTCCCTGAGGCCCTGCCAGAGACCCTGAGGCCCTGCCAGAGACCCAGCCAGAGTCCCTGAGGCCCCCAGAGACCCTGAGGCCTTTAAAAAAGGCCTGAAAACACACTTGTTTATAAAGGCATTTTCAGACTAATTTGTTTGTTTGCATCTTTTTGTTTTTACTCTGTGAATGTTCTGAGGGCCTGTGTGGTGAGTGTGGGCTTAAGGACGAGGGTGGACATTCAGACACATATAGTGAGGGCCTGTGTGGTGAGTGAGGGACGAGGGTGGACATTCAGACACATATAGTGAGGGCCTGTGTGCTGAGTGTGGGGGACGAGGGTGGACATTCAGACACATATAGTGAGGGACTGTGTGGTGAGTGTGGGGGACGCGGGTGGACATTCAGACACATATAGTGAGGGCCTGTGTGCTGAGTGTGGGGGACGAGGGTGGACATTCAGACACATATAGTGAGGGACTGTGTGCTGAGTGTGGGGGACGAGGGTGGACATTCAGACACATATAGTGAGGGACTGTGTGGTGAGTGAGGGGGACGAGGGTGGACATTCAGACACATATAGTGAGGGTCTGTGTGGTGAGTGAGGGACGAGGGTGGACATTCAGACACATATAGTGAGGGACTGTGTGGTGAGTGAGGGGGACGAGGGTGGACATTCAGACACATATAGTGAGGGCCTGTGTGGTGAGTGTGGGACGAGGGTGGACATTCAGACACATATAGTGAGGGCCTGTGTGGTGAGTGAGTGACGAGGGTGGACATTCAGACACATATAGTGAGGGCCTGTGTGGTGAGTGAGGGACGAGGGTGGACATTCAGACACATATAGTGAGGGCCTGTGTGCTGAGTGTGGGGGACGAGGGTGGACATTCAGACACATATAGTGAGGGCCTGTGTGGTGAGTGAGGGACGAGGGTGGACATTCAGACACATATAGTGAGGGCCTGTGTGCTGAGTGTGGGGGACGAGGGTGGACATTCAGACACATATAGTGAGGGACTGTGTGGTGAGTGAGGGGGACGAGGGTGGACATTCAGACACATATAGTGAGGGTCTGTGTGGTGAGTGAGGGACGAGGGTGGACATTCAGACACATATAGTGAGGGACTGTGTGGTGAGTGAGGGGGACGAGGGTGGACATTCAGACACATATAGTGAGGGCCTGTGTGGTGAGTGTGGGACGAGGGTGGACATTCAGACACATATAGTGAGGGCCTGTGTGGTGAGTGAGTGACGAGGGTGGACATTCAGACACATATAGTGAGGGCCTGTGTGGTGAGTGAGGGACGAGGGTGGACATTCAGACACATATAGTGAGGGCCTGTGTGGTGAGTGATGGGGACGAGGGTGGACATTCAGACACATATAGTGAGGGCCTGTGTGGTGAGTGAGGGACGAGGGTGGACATTCAGACACATATAGTGAGGGCCTGTGTGGTGTGTGAGGGACGAGGGTGGACATTCAGACACATATAGTGAGGGCCTGTGTGGTGTGTGAGGGACGAGGGTGGACATTCAGACACATATAGTGAGGGCCTGTGTGGTGAGTGTGGGCTTAAGGTCCTCAGAGCAGGAGGAACAGGTCAGTGTGTGGTGAGTGTGGGATTGTAACCAGTGAAGAGGAGCTGCTGCAGATGTTCACAGATGTTCTATTCGGGCCCTTCATGGCGTCTCGTGTGGTGGAGACACAGCCTCGTGCTGATTGGCTAAAAGGAGAGTCATGTGATCTTCCATCAGAGCCAGAACGGTCCTGGCTCTGATTGGTCGGCTCTGATCTGAGCGACTGGGATGAAGAGGAGCAGAGACGACACGTCACTCTGGGATGAAGAGGTTTTGTTCAGTTTTATTGTTTTTTTTGTCTAATACATGAATCAACTCATAAAAGTCAAATATTATAAAAGAAGCAGAATCAGCAGGAAATACGTCATCAGTGAAAGATACAAGAATAAAAGTATAAACTGAGGATTAACATCAGGAAATAAATGACACCGTTTCAAAAAACTTTGGTTATTTACAAAATCTCTCATTTCTGCTGTTTTTGATCAGTTCAGACGGGGCTGGTCGTCAATAAAACGGCTTCAAACACTGATGTCGCCACAAAAAAACTATAAATTATAATTTCAAAAACTGATCGTTTTAAGTCCTGGTTTAACAGAGTTTAAATAATTCAACTTTGATTCATTTTCATGTTACATCAAAGTCTCGTTATTGACGTTTATTCTGTGGAAATATTTTTTTCAAGGAAGTTTTTTTTTTATTTAAAATGATGTTTCTCAATAAGAAATCACAATGACTCGTGAACTTATAAAGTACTTATAAAGTACTTATAAAGTACTTATAAAGTACGTATAAAGTACTTTATAAGTACTAATGTACTTGATGAACTCAGTACAGACTCTTGTCATGCCCATATATGGATGTTTAGAGGCGTGTCTTTGTGCGTCGTCAATAGATACAGACGACATGGCGTCATAGAAGGGGGCGTGGCCTCACCGAGGGGGAAACACAGTTTTTTACTCATGTTTTCATCTTCTGACGAGAAATAAACTCATTTATCACGTACAAACTAAGTCAGAAGCAAAAAACTAGCTAACTCTGGCTAGTGTTAGCATTAGCACGATGCTAACATGTCGCATCATGTTAGAATCCTCCATTCTTCATGTATTTATGGGCTGTTGAACCTCTTTGCTCTTTGTCTCCATGTCTTTGTATCTTTATTTAGTAGAAACTATTTTCATAACTGAGCGTTTGTTAAAGCAGTTTCTGAATAATTAGAGAAAGTTTAGGTTTTTCGCCGTATCAAAGGAAGAGACTTCCTGTTCCGTCTGTGCGACTCTTGTGGGACGTTTTGTGGATGAGAATTAGACTGGAGTCTAAACGAGTGTGACGACCAGCCCCGCTCTCTCTCCCCTAATGCACGTTTCAATCTGTCACAAACCAAACGTTTCACAGCAGAAAACACTTCAACATCAGGAACACACAAAAGTCAAACTCTTAAAGCCGTAAAACTCCATTCACATCATGACCACTGCATCTGAGTCTAGACCAGGGGTTCCCAAAGTGTGGCCCGCGGGACAAATGTGGCCAGAACAATCCCATTGTCCAGAGAGTGACCTCCTTTTGAGCCTCATCTGCTTAAGACCAACTCTCTCCCATTCATTCTCAATGGTCAATGTGGGTGCAGTACACTGTTTGGCCACCAGCGTCATATTGGGGGCGCTGTTTCACTCCTTTGTGGCGTCTTGGTGTTTATCACAGAGCGTTAGCGTAGCATCGACATCAGACATGACTTATAAAATAATGTTGATAATGATCTAATGTGGCTTTTTCTTTGAGGTCAGTGAATGAGGTCAAGTCACTGTCGCTGCTGTAGATACAGGCTGTTGATTCTGTTCCACTAAAACCAGGCTTTTGCCAGAGTTAAAGGGACTGGATGAGTGTTGGTCCTTTTGATGCTCACTACTGCCCCCTCAGGTCTTATGTGTAACTGCAGCTTCTATGTTAAGGGGAGGAACATACTTCATCTGAACATGTAGGGGAGGAACATACTTCACCTGAACATGTAGGGGAGGAACATACTTCATCTGAATATGTAGGAGAGGAACATACTTCATCTGAACATGTAGGGGAGGAACATACTTCACCTGAACATGTAGGGGAGGAACATACTTCATCTGAACATGTAGGGGAGGAACATACTTCATCTGAACATGTAGGGGAGGAACATACTTCATCTGAACATGTAGGGGAGGAACATACTTCATCTGAACATGTAGGGGAGGAACATACTTCACCTGAACATGTAGGGGAGGAACATACTTCATCTGAACATGTAGGGGAGGAACTTACTTCATCTGAACATGTAGGGGAGGAACATACTTCATCTGAACATGTAGGGGAGGAACATACTTCATCTGAACATGTAGGGGAGGAACATACTTCACCTGAACATGTAGGGAAGGAACATACTTCATCTGAACATGTAGGGGAGGAACATACTTCATCTGAACATGTAGGGGAGGAACATACTTCATCTGAACATGTAGGGGAGGAACATACTTCACCTGAACATGTAGGGGAGGAACATACTTCATCTGAACATGTAGGGGAGGAACATACTTCATCTGAACATGTAGGGGAGGAACATACTTCATCTGAACATGTAGGGGAGGAACATACTTCATCTGAACATGTAGGGGAGGAACATACTTCATCTGAACATGTAGGGGAGGAACATACTTCATCTGAACATGTAGGGGAGGAACATACTTCATCTGAACATGTAGGGGAGGAACATACTTCATCTGAACATGTAGGGGAGGAACATACTTCATCTGAACATGTAGGGGAGGAACATACTTCATCTGTGGCCTCGGAGACTAACAGTTTGGGCCCCCCTGATCTGACCTGATGCAGTGGCTGAAAACAAAGGATCCTAAAAGTGAATAAAACGTCTAAAGTTATTTACAATATTTATCCGTCTGTCTCTGTCGTCTCCTTCTGTATCAGCCGTGAAAGTTACTCTGAACTTTTCACAAAGAACCAGGAAAACACACAGTGATAAATCTCTATGACCCGCTCGGTCGTACAGAAGGATGTTCAGTCTTCGTCTGGACTCTGCAGTTTGTGAGAATAAAGAGGCGGGACCATGACGGGTCACTTTACTGTGGCCGACCGAGAGGCTTCAGCTGCAGAGTCCAGACGACAACTCAAGAACCTTCGACAATTCAACATCAGTGTTTGTATTTGGTAATAATAATAATAATAATAATAATAATAATAATAATAATAATAATAATAATAATAATAATAATAATAATAATAAACCTATAGATCTAAAACCACTAAAACTAAATATCCAGTTGTTTTGCTTCCTGATTCTCCAAGTGAACTCACCCTTAGCCCCTCCCACTCCCCTCCTCTTAACCCTTGTGTCGTCCCCAGGGCCCCTTTGTCGATGTGTTTCTCTGTCATAGTTTTATCAAATGGTCTGAGTTTTCGGATAAGCGTAACATCCATGACTTTTACCAGTATTTTTTTTTTTGCATTTTTTGATTCAGTGATTACAATGTTATGAGAAAGAGTTACACTCGTGGTCACCTGGGGTCATTTTGTTTCTCTAATATCTCAGCCATAAAATATCATTTTTCAATAAGTTTGGGTTCTATCTCTAGTGTAACTTCAGACTAATGGCCTGATACAAAAAATGTTTTTTTTATTTTTTTTTCAGTGTGTAGGCCTCGTTTATGTAAAAAAACACCAAATCCTGAACAAACAACTGTCAGAAAATATCAAAAATCTACTTCTGAGGATAACTCGGACTCTCTGGTCAGTTTCCAAGTGGAAATAGTCAAACCTTTGTGTTAATGCAATTTTTGAATTTTCTCATTCATTTGAATGAGAACAAATAGTTACACTCGTGGTCACCATTTTGTTTCTCTAATATTTCACTCATAAAATAACATTTTGAAATAAATGTGGTTTTATCTTTAGTTTGACTTCATAAAAATGCACTGATAGTAAATTTACCAGTTTTTATTATGTTTTGAGTCGGTGGGACATGTTTATGTAAAAAAAGTCAAATTTTGAGCCAAAAATGTCCCTGTAACACTGAAAATCCTGAAGTGGATGTAACTGGAAGTATTTGGTGAATTGGGCACTGGGAGAGGCTCAAAGGTAGAGCAGGTTCTGTTTTTGAAAAATGTTTCATTTTTGAATGAGAGCAAATAGTTCCACTTGTGGTGTAACTATTTGATGATTTTGTATGAATAAATGTGCATTTGTTTGGTGTTTATAGAATATCAGTTGTTTGTATAACTTTTACAGCTTTGTTTTTCCAAACACATTCTGCTCTACTGTACTTTACTTTCACTCTCAAACTGCACTGAATATTTAATATTTTGATAAAAGTTCAAGAATTAAGATGTAAACTCTGCTTTGAGCAGATTTTTGATGAGAATATAGAGACTTTCCTGAAATAACAGAGTGAGAATCACAGTTTGGCTATATTTCGAAACTGGGTTATAGCACCGGTTTTTGGGTCCTAAAACTGTGAAAATAATGACTGAATTCAAAATGTGGTACATGTGCATGTAGTGGAGGCTCTGTGGAGTGTAATGTGGTACATGTGCATGTAGTGGAGGCTCTGTGGAGTGTATATTTAAAAAAGTTATGGATTTGGAGTTGAAATGAAGTTGGTATGAAAGGCCAAAGTCAAAAATATAGCTGGAATCACAGACATGGAGGACACTGCCATTGAAATGAATGGAGAGCTGCTGCTGTTTTCAGGCTTTAGGGCCTGTAACTATTGTAAAAATATCTGAATTCTAAATCTGGTGAATGTGCATGTAGAGGAGGTCCTCTGGGATGGAGACATAATAATGGTTTCATATTTGAAGCACAAATGAAGTCGGTACAAAAGGTCAAAGACAGAAAACATGGAGGATCGGCTCATGTCCATTGAAATGAATGGGGTTTTGCCCCAGAGACCACGAGTGTAACTATTTGCTCTCATTCAAAAATGAAACATTTTTCAGAAACAGAACCTGCTCTACCTTTGAGCCTCTCCCAGTGCCCAATTCACCAAATACTTCCAGTTACATCCACTTCAGGATTTTCAGTGTTACAGGGACATTTTTGGCTCAAAATGTGACTTTTTTTTACATAAACAAGTCCCACCGACTCAAAACATAATAAAAACTGGTAAATTTACTATCAGTGCATTTTTATGAAGCCAAACTAAAGATAGAACCACATTTATTTCAAAATGTTATTTTATGAGTGAAATATTAGAGAAACAAAATGGTGACCACGAGTGTAACTCTGCTTTATGGGGCAACAAGGGTTAAATAAAGGGTGTTTTTAATAAACGTTCTGCTCTTGGTGACAGAACACATTTATGACCCGGGGAAAGCTCTGACCTTTGACCCTGTTCTGAAAGAGTAAAAGTCTAATGATTATTGATCTGCTGTGAGAAGTTTGTCCGTCACATCTGGTCGAAGACGACGTCAGTGCGTTCTTCTTCTTCAGGGCGGGCTCTGCGTCTCCTGGCTCTCTGGTTCCTCTCGCGCCCCCTGGTGGCCTGAAACCACAGCGCACAGGAGAGTTAGGCTTCGGTTTTAGTGTGTAACCACGGTAACGAGGGTCAGGAGTGAGGACGTGAGCTCGTACCCGGAGGTAGAAGAAGTACGGGATAAAGTTCAGCGGCATCAGCAGGAGGAGGACCAGAACTCGGACCAAGGTCTGGAGTCCGGACACTGGAACACACGGGACACACGTCACTGAAGCGGGAGGAACCGGGAGGAACCGGGAGGAACCGGGAGGAACCGGGAGGAACCGGGAGGATCCGGGATCACACTGGCATATAGGCTGTAAAGTCTCAGGTCAAAACACTTTTAGACTTGGATATGCACAGTTACTAACCCTAACCCTAACCCCGTGATCAGGGGACGGCAAGTGTGAGAAGTAAAGGCCCTGATACACTCGCCTGGCCCGACAGAAACACTTCTTTATCTTTATGTTTCACACATGACTGGCCAGGCTAATGATACACGGCCACCAGGGGGAGCTCTTCCCCCATAATGACTGGACAGAGTGGAGTTTATATACAGTATATCTGCTCATAGCGTGTAACGTGACCCCGGACCCCTTACCTCCTGGGTGGATGTAGAGGGAGCTGTTGGAGGTGAAGCTGTGGTTGAACACCTGCAGGAGGTAAACACAGGTGTAGTTCCCTTTGTGGGCGGGGCTCACGTCAGTAAACAGGAAGTGGGCGGAGTGATTGACGGCCGGCAGGGTGAGGTTGAGAGTGGGAGAAAGCAGCTGGAAGGAGCCTCCCGGGTACTGCGGCTCCACGGAGCATTTGACCCGGAAATGTGCCCCCATCTGCACCCAGACCCCGCCCTCTCCCGGCGACGCCCACTCACCCTCCTGTGCCCACGGCCCCCAGAGCTCGCCCTCTGCCCGCGGAGCCCACACCCCCTCAGACACAGACACCTCCGGGACACCGTTCAGCAGATCTGAGGAGACAAAGGGGGAGACGCTCAGAGCGTCAGGGAGACCAGGATTTATGTTTCAGTTTGAGGGAAAACCAATAATCCATAAACACTGGTCAGAGAGAAGAAGATCAGATACACAATAACTACTGTACAAGTAAAAGTACTGCGTGATTCACTACTTAAGCCCCGCCTCAACCCAGCACAGCTTCTCCACTTTGGCTTTACCCAAATCTAAAGCTTCAACAGCGACAAAACAGAGACAAAAATCAGATGAAAAAGAACTTTAGAAAAGTGACAACGATTCAGCGAAAAAGAAAAGATGAAGATCAGTTAGTTCTTAGCTTTCAAATGAGGCGTTACTCTGGCCTATAGGCTGTGATCTCCAGTCCTGAAGCTTTAGATTTGGGTAAAGCGTTTACATGAATTAAATGTTTACATGAATGAGCATCTAACAAAAAAAAACGCGGACATCGCAAGACAAGCTCGTGCTCTGAAGAAACAAGACAAGATACAATCCACCTGGACGACAAATTGTAAAGTGTTCATCAAACCCAAAGGAACTCCTGAAGAGGCTAAGGTAATATGGATCAGGGAGGAAGGAGATCTGGACGATTACAAGTGACTGTAAGGTAATGCAAAGTAACTTTTCACTCATGAACAACATGTCCAGTGATTCTTCCTCATCAGGAGATGAAAGACGAGGACACAAGTTTGGTACAAAAATTAGACACATTTTGTCATGATTTGTCTTTTGTTCTCCTGTTTTTGTATGTTTTGTCTTTGGTCTAGTCCTGTGTTTTATTTTGACGTGTATTCTGTCCTTGTGATTTTGCTTTACTTCCCTCGTTACCTGCCTGCCCCGCCCTGATGTGTTTCACCTGTGCCCCGTTTCCTCTTGTATTTACACCCCTGTGTTTCCCTTGTCCTTTGTCGCGTCATTGTCTACGTCAGCCCCGGTTTTTAGTTTTGTCTCTGGATTTTGTTATTTTAGTTTTCATCGTTTATTAAACATCACCAGTTTTGTTGCAGTGCTGCATTTTGGGTTTTTACGTTCACTCCACCTCACATCATGACACATTTACTTATGAAAACTATGAGTCGCAAAATGGTTTGCATGACATTGATCCAGATATTCAGTTTTATAACAATCTGACGAAAAAATTTAGGTATTTTCAAGACAAAAAACTGCCTTCATTGGGTAATGTGGAAGACACTTTGTCGATTATACACTTTAATAGTCGGAGCCTACAGGCCAACTTTGACAACATGAAGGAATATCTTGTCAACCTTAGCTTTACTTTTAATATTAATGCTCTTTCGGAGACCTGGTTAAATAGTGATTCAAATTTTAATTTAACACTAAAAGGTTATGAAATGTTTCACAAAAACAGAGAACACAAAAATGGTGGATAAAAAACTGCAAACAAAGGTGGTGGAGCACATGAGTGTGGCTATTGAGCAAGTAATGGAGAGTATAACTGTGGAGATTGTCTTTGAGAGAAGAACAAATATACTGTTATCATGTGTATATAGAGCTCCTGAAACAGATTTACAAGTTTTTTACAGAGTGCATGGAAAATGCTGACCAAACGAAAGAGATCATTTTGTGGCGATACTAATATCGACTTATTGAAACACAAAAGTCATGGACCAACGGTACATTTGTGATTACACGACCTACAAGAATAACAGCTACGTCTGCTTCTCTAATTGATCACATATTCACCAACATGTTGGAGAGCGTTCAACAAAGTGGGATTTTAATAAATGACATTAGCGATCACTTACCGATATTTACACTGGTTAACGTAAAACAGGACCGTCATTTGGAGACTAAACCATATAAAGTGATAAAGTATAGACCCAGGAGTGAAAGTTCAATCCATGCCTTTCAACAAAGCTTATCAAGACAAAAATGAGGTAGACAATGCATACAATGAATTTCTGCAAATATTTAAAAAAAAAAATAAATAAATAAAAGCAAAAATAAAATAGACAAAAAAAGTACCTAAAATAAAATTAAAACAATTATGCGTGAATTTGTAGTTAATGAAAATGGTGCTGTCAATGGAGCAGCAACACACAGTTCCTGTGCCACGAACTTTGTTTCTTTGCAGACTGCAGTGATGTATACTGTGGGAGCCTGAGTACTGATACTGTAGGTAAAAGCCCTTTTGTGTGAATGAGTGAGAATGAGTGTAAATGGGGGTGGGGGGAGGGAGGGGTTTTTTTTTTTTTTGGGTTGGTGCACTCCCTGTAAGTGTATCTTGTGTTTTTATGTTGAATGAATAATAAAAAAAAAAAGAAAACAAAAAAACCATATCTCTATGACTTACATTGTCCAACGAAAATATACAAAATGAAAGCAAAAAAGGAGGCGAGGCCATGGATAACAAAAGGTATAATGAATGCATGTAAAAAAGAAAAATGCTCTGTACAAAACATTTCTAAGGAAAAGAACCTTAGAATCCGAGACAAAATATAAAAGGTATAAAAACAAGCTAACCAATATAATGTGAATATCTAAGAAAGAATACTATACAAATCAGCTTGAGAAAAATAAAAATAGTATGAGAGGCCTCTGGAGTACATTAAATAGTGTCATAAGAAGGAACACGGGGAAAAACCCTGTTCGAGATTATATCACACATAAACGTAAATATGTTTAATGACTATTTTGTCAACATTGGGCCCGAAATTGCAAATCAGATTAACAATTTGGACAATGTAAATGTTCTAGAAAATGTACTGGAAAGCAAAGATTCATTGTTTGTGACTCCTACAGATAAAAAAGAAATTATAGATATTGTTAATCAATGCAAGAGCAAAAAATCTAGGGACTACAATGAAGTTGATATGACTCTTATCAAAAGGGTCATACATGAAATTGTAGTGCCGATAACCTGTATCTGTAATCTGTCTCTCCAGACTGGGAAATGTCCAAGTCAAATGAAAATTGCAAAAGTGGTGCCTGTATTTAAGAATGGTGATAGCCATGAGATGCCAAATTACAGACCGGTATCGATTCTACCTCAGTTTTCCAAGATCCTTGAAAAACTTTTCTCAAATCGTCTTGATAAGTTTATAGAACAACACAATCTACTCAATGAATGTCAGGATGGTTTCAGAAAAAATAGAGGAACTGCCCTAGCATTAACAGAAGTATTTGAGGAAATAACTAATATCATTGACAAAAAGCTATACTCGGTAGGAATATTTATAGACCTTAAAAAGGCATTTGACACAATGAATCATCAAATACTACTGCAGAAAATGGAAAAAAATGTCATTGGTGGAGTTGCACTGAACTGGGTCAAATCATACCTCTCAGATCGGAAACAGTTTGTTCAACTTGAGGAATGCACGTCTGAGATGCTGCATATTACTTGTGGGGCGCCACAAGGATCAATTTTGGGTCCGATGCTTTTCTTACTATATATATAAAACCCTAACCTATAACCCTAACCCTTTGTTATACCTCCTCTAAATTGAAATTCGTAGTATTTGCTGATGATGCAACGATCCTGGGTTCAAGAAAGGATTTACAGCTTCTTATGACGGAAATCTCAACAGAAATAAATAAACTGAAACAATGGTTCGATAATAACAAATTGTCTATGAATATTATGAAAACTAAAATGATGATTTTTGGTAAACCGAAAAAAATCGATAATATGGAAGTAGAGAGAGTTTATGAATGCAAATTTCTGGGTGTGATTTTAAGTCATAATGTAAGCTGGAAACCCCATATAACAAGCATACAATCAACAATGGCAAGGAGTGTATCAGTAATGCACCGAGCTAGACATCTGCTAAAATATAGAGCCTTACATATCATATATAATTCATTAATTCTTCCATACATCAGCTACAGGAATAACACTGTGGAATGAGTCAAAGAGGCTAAACGGAGCAAAACACTCGGACACTTTAAAAGAACATGTAAAGACATTATCTTTAAAAAGTATGCTAGCGAAGTATCATAATTACTATTACATTCTTAGACAGGCAGACACTTGCGTTTTTGTGTGTATTTGCCTGGTTATGAATATCAAAATATAAAGAAAGTTAAGACCCTAAAGCATTATTTTGCATCGACTACAGTAAGTTTTTGTGCGTTTGGAAATCATTTTGTGTGAACTCAAAGTGAGGTCAGCTTGTTAGTTCAAGTTTACATGACAATGGACAAAACACATGTTTCCAGTATGTTCATGGATTACATATACGTATGTACTTCAAGGATGTTTACATGTCTTTTTTCTCTCCCTTTCCCGGTCAATCTTAAGTGAGTGACTATGGACAGATAGTTTCTGTTTCTACATGGTTATACGGAGCTTGTACATTGGGTATAGTTGGTATAGCAGGGCTGAGCGATATTATATATATTTTGTGTGATCAAAACGAAAGAGAGATGTGCCTTAGTATAACTCTAATGTACCATATTTATTTATTTATTTACGACTGTAAATGATGAATCCTTTATTTTTATTTTTTGGTAACTGTAAATGATGAAATTCTTTGTGATTTTGTACAATCATAAATGATTTATATTAACATGTAAGCACAGACTCATGCATCGGTTTCTTGCATGAGCGGAAAGTTTATGTGATGATTACTTGAGTGAGAGATAAGGGTTTACTGTAAGTTCTTGAACTTCTTCCTACTCCTTTTGAGCACAAAGTCTTGTTTTGTATTTTTTTCTTTCTGTAAAATGTTGACATACTTTTTCTGCTCAAATGAATAAATAAATGAAAAAAAAAATGAAATGAAAGCCGAGCTGGTGAACATGTGCTGGGTTAAAGCGGAGGGTAAGAGGTTAAATAAAAGTACTGGAGTAAAAGTAAGTGAGTACTCCCCGCCTCGGCCAATGGGAGCAGAGGATTATCTGTGTCCTCCTCTAGGGGGCGTCGCCACATTCAGTGAACTGACTCTGAGCAGAGACTGTGAGAAGAAGAGACTCTGGATTCAAACCAACCTGAACAAACCACGAGGAGGCGGCTGGAACGAGATGAGTAACGACCGTAGACACTGAGGAGACAGTCTCTCACAGCAGATCTTTTCTTCACACAGTCAGTCTCGACCCACCGCACTTCACTCGTCTTAAACCCGTCTCTCTTTTCTGTATAAACAGCTGACCCACAGTCCAGGCCTCGACACACGGCGGCCGCCGCCTCCAGGTCACGTGGGTGAGGTTTCCACACTGGTGTCCACTCTCCTCCGAGCTCCGCCTCCACCGTCCCCTCACAGCGACTGGCCCCTCCCACCAGCCTCAGCGGCTCTGGACACAAACACAGGTGAGCCCCGCCCCTCTACAGGCCCCGCCCCTGGCCCCGCCCCTTACCTGCACAGGTGAGGTTGAGAGTGGGGCAGGTCTCTGGGCCGGTCCTGGTCCGGGTACAGTCCATCAGCTTAGACTCGTTGCCCTCACAGTGGAACGTCTGCCCCAGAGGAGAGAGCGCCCCCTGGAGGAGAGGAGGCCCACAGCCCAGCTCCCTGCACAGCACCTCTGCCCCGCGACGGTCCAAGGCCCCCTCACAGACCCCGGCCCAGGACTGGTTCTGGATCTGAGGAGATCCTGAACACAGGCTCCGCCCCCCGACCAGCCGCGCCGAGTCTGTGTATGAAGATGAGGTCACAGTCTGAGCCGCTCTGCAGGAAGTCTCTCCTTTATGTAGCACCATTCACTCACACCACCTTCACACTGAGACAAGGCGGCTGAAGTGTGGAGCTCATGGACACAATGGCAGTGTGCACCTGCGGGAGGTTCTTCCAGACCAGAGTTTCTTTAGACCTGAGCTTTGCTGTGGGGAGTCCATGTTTGTCCTGCACTGTTTGTTCTGCTGAGTTTGGTTTGATTCTTGAACAGGTTTTTTTAACCTTTCATTTTCTTACATTCAGCCCCTCCTGTACAAACATGTACACGCCTAAAAACAGCCTGAACATTTACACACTCACAGTTTTAATACTTTTTATTAATAAATCTCTTGATCTGCTCGATGTCTTTCCAAAACCACCAAACATATCATGGAAAAGTAAAAAGCTGAATATTTCCTGAGTAATGAACATTGGAGCTGGGCTGTGGTCTTTAGAGCCTTGGATGAGTCAAAGTTGTGACAAATATTGATTTGAAGCTGAAGTGTTTTTTCTGTAGTGACGATTCTTTATGTCTAAATGTTCTTGTTCCCATTGACTTCCATTAGAAACACATTCAGGACTTCCACTTTTCTTTGCTCTCCTGTCTCCGTATTAAAAGTCATATATTTATAATGTCAGCGTTTCATTTGGAAGAAAAGGAGCTGAACTTCACATTTTCACTGCATTTCAGACTTTTCCACTTTTCTAACATTGTAACAGACGCTGTATCTTCAGTCAGCTCAGACTGAAGCCCAGGGGAAACTACAGGATTAGTTATATATGAATGTTTTTAAAAGTAACAAGTGATTTATCCACAGTAATGTTTAGTCACAGTCAGTGGTTAGTTTTGAAGCAGAAAACGAGGCCCAGGTTTATAAACCTGAGGAAACAGGAGAATAAATCCAGACGGCAGCTCTTTGTCCACGTTTCTTTGTGTGTCGAGGTCACTTTCAGCTGATCATTCAGATTTTAGCACAAAAAACTCATCACAGATTGAGTGATTTTGTGCCGTATTTCAGTGAGATTTAAAAGTTTCAGTTTTCAGGGTAAATCCTTTGGAAAAGCCTCATTTCCATTATATTCAACAGGAGAAAATACAGTGATTTTGTTCATGTGTCGACACTGGGAATGAGCTCCAATCTGATGAAACTCAGTCAAAATGTTCAAATTCACTCCTTTTCTTCCAAATGAAACGCTGACTTTGTAAAAAGTGAAGTTTCAAACGGCTCTGGAAGAGCAAAGAAAAACATGTATAATGGAAGTCACTGGGGCTGTTTCAGCCGCTGCCATTTTCACATAAAGAATCGTATAAATGTCATTAAATCCATTTCACTTCATCTGTGACACAAACACAGACACAGCCTCAGCTCCACATGTGATTATTACAAACATCATCACACTCAAGTGTTCATGTGGTTTATGCAAAAAGAAGTGGAACAAAATCTGTAAAAATGTAGATGTTAGGGCTGTTTTTAGGCGCTCAGCCCTCGCTCAGCTCTCGCTCAGCTCTCGCTCAGCCCTCGCTCAGCTCTCGCTCAGCCCTCGCTCAGCCCTCGCTCAGCCCTCGCTCAGCTCTCGCTCAGCTCTCGCTCAGCTCTCGCTCAGCCCTCGCTCAGCCCTCGCTCAGCTCTCGCTCAGCCCTCGCTCAGTCTCGCTCAGCTCTCACTCAGCCCTCGCTCAGTCTCGCTCAGTCCTCGCTCAGCCCTCGCTCAGCGCTCGCTCAGCCCTCGCTCAGCGCTCGATCAGCCCTCGCTCAGCTCTCGCTCAGCTCTCGCTCAGCCCTCGCTCAGCTCTCGCTCAGCTCTCGCTCAGCCCTCGCTCAGTCTCGCTCAGCTCTCGCTCAGCCCTCGCTCAGCCCTCGCTCAGCTCTCGCTCAGCTCTCGCTCAGCTCTCGCTCAGCCCTCGCTCAGCTCTCGCTCAGCTCTCGCTCAGCTCTCGCTCAGCTCTCGCTCAGCCCTCGCTCAGTCTCGCTCAGTCCTCGCTCAGCCCTCGCTCAGCGCTCGCTCAGCCCTCGCTCAGCGCTCGATCAGCCCTCGCTCAGCCCTCGCTCAGTCTCGCTCAGTCCTCGCTCAGCCCTCGCTCAGCGCTCGTTCAGCCCTCGCTCAGCCCTCGCTCAGCCCTCGATCAGCGCTCGCTCAGCCCTCGATCAGCTCTCGCTCAGCCCTCGCTCAGTCGGAAACGTGACCAAAACAAAAGCACATGTTCACCCCAACGACCCCTCCCCCTCTCCCCCTCTCCTCCCCCCTGAATTCTGTCTCAAATACTGTGACTTTTACTGAAAGTACTTATGAAAGTAGGTACTTGGATACTTTTACTTCAGTAAAGTATTTGCTCCTGTGTCTGGTCGCCATGGTTACTGCCCTTTAGGTCATTGAAAACTATGAGTAGGATTATTTATGACTGTGGTGTTTCAGACTCACCTGAACAGTTCAGATCCAGAGTGAGGGGAGAGCGACCAGTGTCAGAGGCAAAACAGCTGATCAGTGAAGAGTTGACACAGAGGCCAGGACCGAGATAAACGACTTCTCTGACTGAAACACTTTTCCTCTCATGAGTCAAAAATGAACCACAATCCAGCTCCAAACACACTCTGTTTAAAAACCACAGAGGGGTGGAGGACCATGCACTGTAGTATGGATACACGTCAGTCCAGTCCTGTCCCGCCCTCTGCACCTGCAGCCGCCCCTGACACCGACTCTGACCATCGACCAACCTCAGACTGGACGACTCTGAAACAACAGGCAGTGGCACAGTGGTTAGTGAGTGTGTTAGGAGAGAGAGAGAGAAGTGTGAGGAGAGAGAGAGAGAAGTGTGAGGAGAGAGAGAGAGAGAAGTGTGAGGAGAGAGAGAGAGAGAAGTGTGAGGAGAGAGAGAGAAGTGTGAGGGGAGAGAGAGAAGTTTGAGGAGAGAGAGAAGTGTGAGGAGAAAGAGAGAAGTGTGAGGAGAAAGAGAGAAGTGTGAGGAGGAGAGAGAGAAGTGTGAGGAGGAGAGAGAGAAGTGTGAGGAGGAGAGAGAGAAGTGTGAGGAGAGAGAGAGAGAGAAGTGTGAGGAGAGAGAGAGAAGTGTGAGGAGGAGAGAGAGAAGTGTGAGGAGAGAGAGAGAAGTGTGAGGAGAGAGAGAGAAGTGTGAGGAGAGAGAGAGAAGTGTGAGGAGGAGAGAGAGAAGTGTGAGGAGAGAGAGAGATAAGTGTGAGGAGAGAGAGAGATAAGTGTGAGGAGAGAGAAGTGTGAGGAGAGAGAGAAGTGTGAGGAGAGAGAGAGATAAGTGTGAGGAGAGAGAGAGAAGTGTGAGGAGAGAGAGAGAGAAGTGTGAGAGAAGTGTGAGGAGAGAGAGAGAGAAGTATGAGGTCCCTATGGTAAAGTGGCTATGACAGTTAGCACCAGAGGTCCCTATGCTAAAGTGGCTATGATAGTTAGCACCAGAGGTCCCTATGCTAAAGTGGCTATGATAGTTAGCAACAGAGGTCCCTATGCTAAAGTTGCTATGATAGATAGCACCAGAGGTCCCTATGCTACAGTGGCTATTATAGTTAGCACCAGAGGTCCCTATGCTACTGTGGCTATTATAGTTAGCATCAAAGGTCACTATGCTAAACTGGCTATGTTAGTTAGCACCAGAGGTCACTATGCTAAAGTGGCTTTGATAGTTAGCACCAGAGGTCGCTATGCTACAGTGGCTATGATAGTTAGCATCAGAGGTCATTAAGCTAAAGTGGCTATGATAGTTAGCATCAGAGGTCCCTGTGCTACAAGGGCTATGATAGTTAGCACCAGAGGTCCCTATGTTAAAGTGGCTATGATAGTTAGCATCAGAGGTCCCTATGCTAAAGTGGCTATGCTAGTTAGCACCATAGGTCCCTATGCTAAAGTGGCTATGATAGTTAGCATCAGAGGTCCCTATGCTAAAGTGGCTATGATAGTTAGCATCAGAGGTCCCTATGCTAAAGTGGCTATGATAGTTAGCAACAGAGGTCCCTATGCTAAAGTGGCTATGATAGTTAGCACCAGAGGTCCCTATGCTAAAGTGGCTATGATAGTTAGCATCAAAGGTTACTATGCTAAACTGGCTATGTTAGTTAGTATCAGACGTCGCTTCGCTTTGCGAATAGAAAACGCAAAGATGAGCTACTACGGCAGGCACGCAGGCTAAAGGGAAGCGGCGTGTACATTAACGAACACCTTACCAAAAAGAATGCAAATATTGCGAGGCAAGCGAGGAGTTTGTGGAAACAAAAGAAGATACAGGCGACATGGACCAGAAGTGGCCGTGTTCTTGTGCGAACAAATGGGACGCCAGAAGAATCAAAGGTGATCACGGTAAGGGAAATACAAGATTTGGATCAGTTCAAGTAACTCTAATTATAGACTGTATGAGATACTATTCCATACCGTCGATCAGACCAATTACTGCAACATGACTTTTCATGATAAGAACATCAGTATTCTCTCTGCAAAAATCGTCTATGAACTTCATGAAGATACATTTTCTATTATGGACATGAGGCCTATCGTTTGGACTTGTAGAGCATTTAGTTTATTATACGTTCCCTACTTTTTCTTTTGTCACATTAGTCTATATTCTAAAAATGGCAGTATACACTAATGAAGATAATACAATACTGCATCTTGGTGACGAGATAGGTGATGCAAATTATAGCAAGTATGACATTGAAAGAGATATAGATCCAGAAAAAATATTTGTGTAGTCAGCCTAACTGTCACTATTAATACAGAAGAACAGTTTAAGAGTGGAGTGAATATGAAACATGCTTTTTCTGTAGTACATCTAAATAGTAGAAATCTGTGGAGTAATTTTTCAAAAATTCAAGATTTTTTGAACTCATTTCCAAGATTTAGTGTTGTAGCTGTTTCGGAAACTTGGTTGGACGAAGACAAATTAGCAAATGTAGAACTAATGGGATATCAAATGTTTGCAATAAATAGAAAAGACAGGAGAGGAGGTGGAGTCGCTCTTTACGTGGACTCAGGTTTGCAATGCAATATAATAGCAAGTATGTCAACAACTATTGAAAATATATTAGAGTGTGTCACTGTTGAGACCCACATGGAAAAACAAAAGAATATAACAGTTTGCTGTATATATAGAACACCCGGTTCATCATTGGATATTTTTAATGAGTTTTTAAGAAATACGTTAGCTTCTAATGGAAATAAGACAAACATTGTCTGTGGTGACTTTAATGTTGACCTGCTTAATCCAGGTGGACATAAGAAGACCACAGACTTTATTAATACCTTTTATAATACTACATTATTCCCAGTGATAGTAAAGCCAACAAAAATAACAACCACGTCAGCAACATTAATTGATAATATATTTACAAATGAAATAGGTAGAATTGACGGAGGTATTTTAATGACAGATATTAGTGACCACCTGCCTGTTTTTGCATGTTTTCAACATGTGTTTAAACCACCATCAGGTCCAACTACCTACTCAAGAACAGTGAGACATAGAACACCTGACGCAATTGAAACACTGCAAATGGAATTAAACAAGTGCAACTGGGATGAGATTTATGGCTATGAAAATCCAAATGAAGCTTATGGTATTTTTTTAGAAATATTACTAGAAATCTACAACAAATGCTGCCCATTGAAAACGATCACATTCAAATGCAATAGGCAGAAACCATGGTTTACTAAAGGAATTATAAAGTCTTGCAAGAAGAAAAATTTGCTATACAGGAAATTTCTACAGTCCAGAACACGAGAAGCTGAAAGTAAATACAAAATATACAAGAATAAACTAGTTAATGTAATCAGAAATAGTAAGAAAGATTACTACACACAATTGTTGATACGACATAGACAAAACATTCAGGGAACATGGAAAGTGTTAAATGATTTAATACACAAAAAACAAAGCAATAATGATAGTGTTAATTACTTTAATAAAGACAACCACACAATACGTCGCACGGAGGAAATAGTTAAAGAGTTTAATGATTATTTCGTAAATATAGGCCATAATTTAGCAAAGAAATTTGTACCCATTCCAAATAATGGAATTGAAATTGGGGTTACATATGAAAGATCAAATTCATTCTTTCTAAATCCAACTAATAAAGATGAAATATTGAAAATTGTGAAAGACTGCAAAAATAAGAAGTCAGTGGATAATGATGGGTTTGATATGTTTATAGTTAAAAATATTATTGGAAATGTAATTCATCCATTTACATATATTTGTAATCAATCCTTTAAAACTGGCAATTTTCCAAATCAAATGAAAATATCAGAAGTTCTCCCGTTGTACAAAGGTGGTGACAAACATTTGTTTTGTAACTATCGACCTATTTCCTTGTTGTCACAATTTTCAAAAATATTGGAGAAATTATTTGTTAAAAGATTAGATAGTTATGTTGAAGTTAACAATATAATGAATGATTATCATTTTGGTTTCAGAGCTCAAAGGTTGACAACAATGGCAGTTGTTAAAATGGTTGAACACATATCACAATCTTTAGATGAAAAATTAGATACAATAGGAGTATTTTTAGATTTACAGAAAGCTTTTGATACCATCGATCACAGAATATTATTACATAAATTGGAAAAATATGGATTCAGGGGAAATGCACTTTCGTGGTCAGAACATTATTTAACGGATCGTTTCCAATACGTTAACTTAAGTGGAGTTGTGTCCCGCTTACAGAGAATTAATTGTGGGGTTCCGCAAGGGTCGGTTTTGGGCCCCAAGCTATTTCTGTTATATATAAATGATGTTTGTAAAGTATCGGATGTTCTTAATTTTATTCTCTTCGCGGACGACACAACGATATATTGCTCTGGCCCAAATCTTAAGGAGCTTGTGTTGGTGGTTGAAAGAGAATTGTATAAACTAAAAAATTGGTTTGACGTGAATAAATTGTCACTTAATTTAGATAAAACAAAATTTATGGTATTTAGTAATAAGGAGATAAATGATGAGATCAAGATCAATATTAATGAAAATGAGATAGAAAGAGTATATCATATAAAATTTCTTGGAGTGATTATTGATTGTAAAATGACATGGAAACCACATATTTTAAACACGCAAAAGAAAGTATCCAAAACTGTTGCAATTTTGTATAAATTGCAATATATTTTGAACAAAAAAGCATTACATTTACTTTATGGTTCTCTTGTCACACCATACCTAACGTATGGCATAGAGATTTGGGGAAATTCTTATAAAACTGGAACCAATCAAATTTTCCTATTACAAAAGAAGATCATCAGATTAATCAATTATGCACCTTACAATTCACCAAGTCATTCACTGTTTATCCAATCAAAAATCCTGAAGTTCTATGACTTAGTCGATTTGTACACGGCAAAGTTCATTTACCAAGTTAAGCAAAATAAAATTCCTAAATGCTTGCAAATATTGTTTACCCAGCGAGAAAGTAACTATAATCTCAGAGGAACATATATATTTAATCAACCGCAAGTACATTCTACATTGAGAAAACACTGTTTATCAAGCAAAGGAGTTAAATCATGGAATAGCTGCTGCAATGAATTAAAACAAGCTACGTCTCTTTTTCAGTTCAAAAATACTTACAAGAGAATAATAATGGAAAAATATTTGGCAGAATGAAAATTTATTAAATATGCTTCTGGAGCGGACAATGGTCCACCTGTGTTAATTCAGTGAACGTATGGTTATTACCATTAACGTGCTGTATTTATGATTTAAAAGTGAAGGGCCGGCACAATAAGCTTTAGCTTCTGCCTGCGCCTGGTCATTTGTTGTGTTCATTGTTTGACTTGTATGTTTTGAATCATTTGTAAATGACCAAACCGAAATAAACCAAACCAAACCAAACGTCCCTATGCTAAAGTGGCTATGATAGTTAGCACCAGAGGTCCCTATGCTAAAGTGGCTATGATAGTTAGCACCAGAGGTCCCTATGCTAAAGTGGCTATGATAGTTAGCACCAGAGGTCCCTATGCTAAAGTGGCTATGATAGTTAGCACCACAGGTCCCTATGCTAAAGTGGCTATGATAGTTAGCACCAGAGGTCCCTTTTCCTAACTACTTCCTAACTGACAGACCAATTCAGAGGCATCTTGCCTAGTTCTAGCCTCTAGTTTCCACTTATTTACTACGTCACAAAGCACTTGAACTCATGGCACTCGTGGTTTCATTTCATTCTTTTTTCAAGGCAATACAACCTAAAATAAAGCAACAATCCAACAAAAAACAAACAATACATTCCATGAAAAAAAAGAACAGGAGTTGGATGAAGAAAAAAAAATCTTATAAACTCCTACCCCATTCTTGAAAATAAAAAAAACTTACAAACTAGAGGTTCTAACCGATGTAAAATACAACAACAAAAAACAACAACAATTACATATACACGTACACACATATACACATACAAACATATACACACATGTACACAAATACACACATATACATACAAACACACACCAGATGTAATCAACTTTCGATTTTAACTTTATTTTATTTTATTTTTTTATTATTATTATTATTATTATTATTAATTATTGTTGCTAAAACAACAGTGATGCAATGGTGACAACGACGAGGCCACCAGACCACACACACACACACACACACACACACACACACACACACACACACACACACACACACACACACACACACACACACACACACACACAGGCACACACACACACAGGCACACACACCCATACGCATGCATAGGTACACGCCACACAACCAGACACTTATTTACTACGTCACAAAGCACTTGAACTCATCACTCTCATAGTTTCCTCTTATTTACTACGTCACAAAGCACTTGAACACATCGCACTCGTAGTTTCCTCTTATTTACTACGTCACAAAGCACTTGAACTCATCACTCTCATAGTTTCCTCTTATTTACTACGTCACAAAGCACTTGAACACATCGCACTCGTAGTTTCCTCTTATTTACTACGTCACAAAGTACTTGAACTCATCACACTCGTAGTTTCCTCTTATTTACTACGTCACAAAGCACTTGAACTCTTCGCACTCGTAGTTTCCACTTATTTACTACATCACAAAGCACTTGAACTCATCGCACTCGTAGTTTCCTCTTATTTACTACGTCACAAAGCACTTGAACACATCGCACTCGTAGTTGAGCAGCACCGACGGGACAGAGAAAAACAAAATGGCTCCGATCAGAGGAAAAACAAAATGGCTCCGATCAGAGGAAGGCGGAGGCGGAAACGGAGCATTGAAAGTCACATTAAAGCTGATTTAGAACTCATGACGTGTGTTTTTGAAGTTTTTTAAACTCTTGACTGATCTTTTATCGCCTCTAAACATATTCAGGACGGTCATTACTCTTTTTAAATGATGAACAAAGTCGTAGAAATGAGGAAATGATGATTTACAAATGCTTGGACAGCGGGACGTTTTATCAGATTATAGTGAGTTATGGCAGAATGTGTCTTTATTAGACAAAGAGGGGCTTTAATGATACTATTAAACATGTATTTGTACTCACCGAGCGTGCAGAGCATCCCGGCGAAGACGAGCACGAAGAGAGACATGTTTGAAAGACGTCTCCGAGCAGATCTGAGGCAGGACGATGCTGAGCTTCCTGTTTTCTGCTCTGTCTTATCTCCTCATCTGTGGCTTTTCGTCTGAACAGAAGAACTGCGTCACTTGCAGAGACTTGAAGCCGAGGCTCAGGCTCAGAAATGATAAAGTGAATATGGTCAAAATGAGGCCGTTTTAAAAAGATCCCGTCTGGAGTCATGTGTGGGGATGGTTTCAATCATATCTGACAGACAGGTGTGACCCAGTAGAGAAAATGGGTCCTTTTCTCTCCTTTTTGTTGTGTTTGCATTTATGCACTTTTATTTTGAAAAAACTTTTATTTTAAAAAGAGGAAGTGTGATTCCTTCACTAAAACTTTATTTTCCTGTTTTCACGGCCACGTTGGGTGAAAAAATGCTTTTTGTTGCACCGTTCGGGACCAGGAGCCTGAGTGAATGTGATGAGTGAGTGGATAGTGTCAGACATGCAGATGGCGCAGACTGGCCTCGCTTCCATCAGTCTGCCCCAGGGCATTACTTGAAAATGTCGAGGCTGTGGCTGCCCTCTGCGTCGCCTTCTCTGGCCCCGCCCCCTCTGCGTCGCCCTCTCTGCCCCCGCCCCCTCTGCGTCGCCCTCTCTGGCCCCGCCCCCTCTGCGTCGCCCTCTCTGGCCCCGCCCCTCTGCGTCGCCCTCTCTGGCCCCGCCCCCTCTGCGTCGCCCTCTCTGGCCCCGCCCCCTCTGCGTCGCCCTCTCTGGCCCCGCCCCCTCTGCGTCGCCCTCACTGTCAAACCACTGGAGCTACAAAGGTGAATGCGCTGGTTTAAGCTCATTAAAGCTCAGATCATTTCTTGGCAGGACAGTCTCTGCATGAGACAGAAACAAAGTGAGCAGCAGAGGAGGAGGCGATGATGAGGCGCAGACGCTTCTCCTCTCGCTCCTCAGATCAGAATGAGGAAAACTCCTGTTGTAAATGAAGTCCCCGTCAGTCTGAGGCACTGGCTCCTCCCTCTTTATGACAGAGCAAAGAAAGTGCATCTGGATCAGACTGTGGCGGGTTCATGCTGAAGGTGCTGCTGTTGTAGTGAGGCTGACTCACAGCTGCGCCTCCACGGAGTTTTACGCACTCGGGTCCAAAGCAGCTCCTGAGGTTCGGTTTCAGAGTGGACACATTTAGGTTCAGAACCAGCTCATCCACGTCTGAACTAGAGGCTCCTCCCCCTGTAGAAGCGCATGTTCAATACATTCATTTGCGCAGGATTCAATGTGTAAAAAAAAAAAAAAAAAAAAAAAACTAAAATTTTACGGTGACCTCAATGGTAGATACGGCCATGAACATGACCTTTTGATTTGTTAAAAATGGTATTAGTCCCGCCTCCCGAGCTCCGGAACGTCACTCACTAGTTTCCGGCCTTTCGCGCTCTGGGAATGAGCGGGACAGACGGTCCGAGCGGAACATTCTGGCTCGTCTGGTGAGTTTTATCTTTTTAAATGATGTAAACAAATCAGTACATTGTATTTTGGTTGATTTGGAATATTTGTTGTATTAAGTGGAAGGAGCACGAGCTGGAGAGGCTGTGTTCCTCACGACGCCTCATCTTGGTAAGTCCGTGCCCTGTGAGAGTGAGAAAAACATGCTAGCGCGATGCTAATGTTAGCACGATGCTAACGCTAATCGATGTAAAAGCTATTTCTGGTAAAGATGTGGTTTCTGCCAAATTCTATTTTAGTTCATAACAAAACAGAAGCACTTTGGGTTATTTTTGGTCCAATGTAATGAGTATTTTTAAGTTGATTGTACATTTTTCATGGGTTGTGATATGAAAGTGTGCCCTGTAATGCTAAACCCAGTAGCACAGAAGAGGTTTTACTGATCCAAGTGTTGGTTTTGAAGGATAATATCTCAGTTCATTAGTATTTCATGAGTTACAAAAGGTAAAAAATCATTTAAAATCGATATGTTAATTAGTTAAACATAGTTAATCATAATATTATGGTTAAATAATGTAAAAACTAGATACATTCATTAGTTTTACATGGATTAAAAACAAGTTCATGTATTAGAAAGGATGTTTGAGTTAAAAACATGCGTGTGAAGTATTACTGTGTGTTTCGTAGCACAGTAATATGAGAAAAGATTTAAAAGTAAAACAAAGCTATAGCAAATTGAAAAGGAAAACAGATGTTTATCCAGCTGTGAACAATAACACCATTATTGTTGTGCAGGCGAGTTTTTCACGGTGAAGAAAACCCTGGATGGATTTCCTGGATTCTGTCCGGACGGAGATGACGAGCCTGTGCCCAGAACAGAACTGAACTGAGAAGAAGCACTTCCTTTCCACCAGTGGCCGAGTGGAAACACCTCGAAACACCACTGAAAGGAAACATAACTGAACAATGAAGACAAGTGACTCGACGCACGACTTGGAAAAAGATGCACTGAGCTACACTGAGCTCATTAGGACTGGGGATTGTTTTTGTTGCATATGCGGCGATGCTGATTGTGAAGTCATTCTGAATCTTTGTTTTTTATTTTGTTACTAAAAAACACTTATTCACTCCTTGTCTCCAGCCATTTCATTGCACACGTTCACTCTAGTTCCTCTTGTGATCCTATTGAACCGAGTCACTGGTCTGTGCTTTTAATGTCTCTTCACCTGCTTAACGTGAGTCAGGGGTTACAGTATGTTCCTCACACGGCGTCACCATCATAACAGACTTTTATGACATTTTTTGGTCACATTTTTGTCATTTTTTGTCAATTTTTTGTAATTTTTTGTCACATTTTTTGTCATTTTTTGGTCACATTTTTGTAATTTTTTTGTAATTTTTTTGTCAAATTTTTGTAATTTTTTTGTAATTTTTGTCACATTTTTTGTCAATTTTTTGTCTTTTTTTTGTCACTTTTTTGTCTTTTTTTGTCACTTTTTTGTCATTTTTTTGTCACATTTTTTGTAATTTTTTTGTAATTTTTTTGTAATTTTTTGTCCATTTTTTGTCCATTTTTTGTCCATTTTTTGTCACATTTTTTGTAATTTTTTGTCAATTTTTTGTCAATTTTTTGTCACATTTTTGGTCATTTTTTTGTCGCTCCGACCACAGCTCTGAGGGCCTGAAAGAACAGCTGTAATTATACTGAGAGTAGATCACACACAGGTGCCTCTATTTAACCGTTAGGCCAAGGTGTGAACATTCTGGAGTCATTAGGAATGTTTTAAAGGCAATTTAATGCACTCAGAAAATGCTGTATGATACTTATGCACGCCCCACTTTTCACTTTTCTATTTTCTGAAAAATAACAGAATCATGTATCATTTTGCTTTCACTTCACAGTCGTCTGTTACTTGTGTGTGAACGTTCAGTAAAAAAATCTAAATAAAATCTTTATGTTTAGGGCTGTAAACATGACAAAATGTGCAGAAGTTCCAGGTGTGTGAAGACTTTCCAGAGCCTCAGTATGTTCCTCACACGGCGTCACAATCATAACAGACTTTTTTGACACTGTGGAAAACAACAGTTCTGATCAGACGAACCAAACGTCAGAGGAAACTCATATTTCACAGCGTTTCCTGTTCAGCTCAGCTCTGGCTCTGATCAGGCCCAACGATAAGAGCTTCTGTTCCTCTGAGCGGACATGATGGCCCTGAGTGTGACCTGACAGGAGGATGAAACTAAAGAAATAAGTGTGTCTAAAGCAGAGTTCATGTCCTCACTCAAAGATTTACTCTCAATTTGAGTCAAAGTCATGTTTTTGTGACTAAAACTGGACTAAAACTAAAGTCAAAGTTTCTCATGAGACTAAAACTGTGACTCAAATGTCCAGATGTTTGAGTCGACTAAAATCAGACTAAATAACAGTGAAAAGGAGAGACTAAAATCATCCACACTTGTATTGAGCGTCTGAAAGAGCCTCAGATCATGTTTAAAGGATCAGCTCTGAGCTTTGTTCATGTGGAGCAGAAACATGAAGCAGAGGAACAACATTAAACATGATTATAGAGGTCATACCGCCTTTGCTATGCCCAATCCCGTCAGATCTTGGAAGCTAAGCAGGGAAGGGCCTGGTCGGTACTTGGATGGGAGACCGTTTGGTAACACCAGGAAGCCTGGGGTGAATGTGGTGTGTGAGTGAGTGGTTGGTGGTGGTCGGAGGGGCCGATGGCGCAGACTGGTTGCCTCGCTTCCGTCAGTTTACCCCAGGGCAGCTGTGGCTACAACAGTAGCTTATCACCACCGAGTATGGAGTGAATGAATAATGACGACAATGTAGCGCTTTGAGAAACTTGTTAATACAGGCTTGTAAAGCGCATTACAAGTGTAAGGCATTATTATTATTATTATTAGAATCAATATTATCAATGCAAAGTCCACTCCTCCTCATGTCCACCTGAAACTCCTCCTCATGTCCACCTGAAGCTCCTCCTCATGTCCACCTGAAGCTCCTCCTCATGTCCACCTGAAGCTCCTCCTCATGTCCACCTGAAGCTCCTCCTCATGATGAGTTCAGAGGAGACGCCTGAGATCATAAAGGATCGATAGTTTGTCTTGAAGCTAAAGGCTAACATGCTATGAAAGAACTGAATAAACGCACTATTTCAAATGTTTAACCTCTTAACTCCCGCCTGAACCCAGAGCATTATCTCCAGTTCAGCTTTACCCAAATCCTGTAGGCCAGTGTAACGCCTCATTTGAAAGCTAAGACCTACAAAACTCATCTAAATGGATCTTTTTCCTCACGTCATCACATTTTTTTCCATCTTTTTGGGGGGGGGGGTTTTCAACTCATTTTGTAGCTTTTTATTTTTTTTTATTTTTTTTTTGTCACATTTTTTTGTCAATTATTTTTGTCTTTTTTTTTAATTTTTTGTCAATTTTTTGTCAATTTTTTGTCAATTTTTTGTCAATTTTTTGTCATTTTTTTGTCATTTTTTTGTCATTTTTTTGTCATTTTTTTGTCATTTTTTTGTCATTTTTTTGTCTAATTTTTATCACATTTTTTGTCAATTTTTTTTGTCATTTTTTTCAATTTTTTGTCAATTTTTTGTAATTTTTGTCATTTTTGTCATTTTTGTCATTTTTGTCATTTTTTTGTCATTTTTGTCATTTTTGTCATTTTTGTCATTTTTTGTCATTTTTTGTCATTTTTTGTCAATTTTTTGTCATTTTTGTCATTTTTTTGTCAATTTTTTGTCATTTTTTTGTCATTTTTTTGTAAATTTTTGTAAATTTTTTGTCGAATTTTTTTGTTATTTTTTTGTCATTTCGCGTCAAATTTTGCGTCACTTTTTTGTCACATTTCCACCATTGTTTTCGTCTCAGTTCCTTCACTATTTTCTCCCCTTTTTTCCAGAAGCTTTTGGATTGGGGTAAAGCCAAACTGGAGAAAACGTGCTCGGTTCAGGCGGGAGTTAAGGGGTTAAACTATTATTTCACATGTTCTTCTCTTTACTTACTCCTGGACTGCAGAGGAGGCTCAGTGTCGTCTCTGACCGGAGGTTCTGCTTCTGGACTGGACGGCTCCTGAAGAACAAACACTTTGCTTTACATTTGCTTCATTCCACTTTGTAGCAGCGTTTCTCCAGAGACGTGTGAAAGCAGGAAACCCCCCCGGGTCGCTCAGATCCTTTGGGGACATGTGGACTGATGTGGCCTTTGTGGTTAAAGCTTCTTTGAGCTCCGTCTGATCCCTAAAGTAAAGCCACATCTGCCCTGCTCTGACCGGCAGGAAAGTCCACATGTTTAGCTCTACACGTCTGGACTATAAGGCGTTTTCACCACATTACTCCAGAGCTACAGTCTCTTCATTGGCTGCCGGTGCCTTTTAAATACTATTTTAAATCCTATTATTGTTTTTTAAAGCACTGGATGGGCCAGAATATCTCCCTGAACTGTTTGTATATGTTTGTTAAGTGTGACTCAAACACAATAATCAGCTTCTTCCGGGTCCAAACTCTTGACAGTCTCACAAACAAACACAAAGCACAAAACTCCACCTTCTCTGAATCTCCTGCTGAAATTAAACGCTGTAAACGCTGTACGACCGGTTAGAAGGTCCGGTTTCCCCGACCACTAAAAACATGTACAATAGGCCAGGATGAATGAGAGTGTGTTTGAGAGTGCACATGGGGACGACGGAGGGAAATTAGCCCAAGTAGCCCAAATAAATAAATAACAGCAGATTAAAGACCCAGTGAGAATTTACTGCTCACCATTTCTCCAGGCAAAATGAAGATATTTTCATATTTAACCTCTTAACTCCCGCCTGAACCCAGAGGATCTTTTTCCTCACGTTATCATATTCTTTTTCCATCATTTTTTTGTTGGGTATTCAACTCATTTTTGTCATTTTTTGTCATTTTTTGGTCACATTTCCATCATTGTTTTCGTCTCAGTTTTGTTGCCATTTTCTCACCTTTTTTCCAGAAGCTTTAGGATTGGGGTAAAGCCAAACTGGAGAAAATGTGCTCGGTTCAGGTGGGAGTTAAGGGGTTAAACAAACTATAGAGCTCATGTTGAGAAACATAAGAAATGAAAATCCCATTGCAACATCATCAAAGGATCATTTCAGCAGATCATCCCATAGTATAATGTTTCAATCACAAACTTAAAAGCAAAAACATTTCTCAACAAAATGCGAGTGGACACAATAGTCTCAGTTGTCGTATGCGCAGCTAAAGAGAACCAAACACTGACCACCCTTTATATTGACTGCAGGATCGTCTCTGTCTGTTTGTGTTTTAAATAAAGTCTTTCAAACTTGAGCGCACATTTCTCACTGATGACATCACTCCAGAGATCAGTAACCAGTGCCGTCGTCATGGCAGTGGTCACTATGGCTCTTGGTCGTAGTCCGAGGCAGACGCAGGCGCACAAACAGGCGCAGGCGTGGCACTCCAGCCCACGACCTCGGACCCATCACCCCGCCCCCACACAGGGGCGGAGTGATCGTCAAAAAATTGACTCTTTTCTCCATTTTTATTGGGTTAGGGTTAACACTAACCCTTTCTCATTTTTTTTGCAAAAAATGTACATTTTTTGTACATTTTTTGTCTCTTTTTTGTCCATTTTTTTTTGTCCCCCCATTCTGTCCCCCCCTTGCCGTCCTCCAGCCCCTCCCTTGTCTTTCTGTTGTCCTATCAGAGTGTCATTCTCATCATCTAGGCGTGGGCCTGGTCCGTCCCTTCACTAGATTAGTGCACCTGGTCTGAACTCTTGTAATACATATTGAATGTAGTGACCAGTCGCTATAAGCTCCTTCGCCCTCTGAGGAAGCATTAACTAAATGCGAAACGTTAGGGTTTCTCCTCGGGCCTGACTGGAATGTCCGGTGAACTTTTAACCATTTAAATTTGAGTTATTTTTCACCTCTGGAGGCTTTTTTTGTTGCCTTCCTTTACCTTTGGATCTGTTTTAAGCAATTTTAAAGCAATCTTCTAATAAAAATTGGCCGTTTTTAACCAAACACTACATCAGGAAACAAGCCTACTCACCTTAGAAGTGTGGGCTGTTGCCCTGCCTCGACTCACCACGCCCAGGCACATGGGAATGAACTCTGTCTCAACATCTCTGAGCTACTCCCGCTACAGCAAATCCCAGGACGGAGAAACTCCATCGGCTCCAGATCATCTCCAGCACGAGCCATCCGCCTGTGGAAGCCATGTGGTCAACGCACACGGTAGGCAACACTCACCCACACGGACAGGGCGGGAGGCATTCCGGGGAGGACCGGGGAGGGGAGCAGGACCAGGCCCACAGCCTAGAGTAGCCCCAACTAGACACAGGGTAAGAGGAAGGGAGAGGGTTAGCGAGGAACAGGAAGATTTTCAACCTCTAGATGACCCCACTCGGCTTTTGGCTAAAAGCACATTTAAGCTGTTTCAAGCTGTCCATCATAAAGCCATCATGGACAGGGCCATTCAGACGCAAGAGCCCCCAGTGGGAATGTACAGACAAGTGAGGAAATTAACCACCTTTATCCGCCCCTCTTCCCCCTCTGAAGAAGTCACACATGCGGTTGAACAGAACACCAAAGACTGGTTAAATCGTAATCTCACCATCCTGCAAAATCACTATGCAGAAGTGATTCTGGGTTACAAATCCCTGCCCTTTCACGCTACTGCCTTCACTGCTGCTTTGGGATGGGCTAGGAAGCGTTACAAGGCCCGTCTAGACCCCAATACCCCCGCTCTAGTGCGAGCTTTGTTGGAGCGGGACGACGCACTGTCCCACGCGTCCAATACAACACCTTCTCCCACAGCTACCCCCTCTCTGGATGATTTGACAGAATTTCCCTCCTTAGCTGATAGCATTCCCTCTTCCGGGAGGCCAGTTTCGACCCGTAAATCTCCAACTTACATACGGTCTTTGAGCCTCGGGAGTAGAAGCCCGCTCGTAAACACTGTAAACAGACACAAGAGGCACAATGCAGGACCGGTCAGCGTTAGTCAGCTTAGGGAAAACTCTGCAGGGTCAGTTAGCGCCACACACCTTCCTAACCAGCCCCTCTCACCTTCACTTCTGCCGGCAGCGCTTTACCCCGCCGTGCAGGTTGTGGACTCTCGCAGTTTCAATCCTGCCCCTGTCGTCCGAGATATAGCCCTTTCTCATCCTGTCCAGAACGTCCTCCCTGCTCGCTCTCCCGTGGGGGGAGACACCACTTCCAGAATGGTGAGTCGGTCCGGGCTAGTCGCATCAAACTCTCTGGTCAGGAGGGACGGAGGCTCACACGTGTCTAACGTGGCCATCCTACACACCATTACTGAATTTAGCTCTCAACACGATCAATCTCGGCTCGACGCTTACCCCTCTGTGTCCTCTGCAGATCGCGTGCCCCGCGCAGTTCGTCGGGAGGACCCTGAGCTGCCCGTGTCCGGCGGTTCGCCCCGCTTTGCGGACGTGGTGGGGGGGGCTATGATGATAGAGGAGCCCGCTAGGCATAATAATGCCGCCTCCTCCAGGGCATCACACATCCATCCTGAGCCCTCCTCATCTCCGCATGCGGGCGCGTCCCCACGTGACCGGGCCCCGGGGCTCTCCGCGCCGCTGGCGGGCCACTCTGTGCGGGAACCGAGCGTGTATAAAGCTAGGCCGATGAGAAAAAACATCGATTGGGAATTCAAATGCGACAAACCTATATACATCATAGGTATATAGGTCTGAGACCAAAGATGGCGCCGCTGTGCGTGGCATGTCGTCAATCTCTGCAGAGATTTTTGCTGCTATTGTTGTTAATTTCAGTTTTCATTAAAAATGTGTCGCCGCTACTGGTGTATGATCGCCAGACACTGCTGAATATCCGCAATTGTGTGACAAAATCTCCGATTTCTGGCTGCAGTGGACAATCAAAGACGCTCCCACCATTCCTGGAGTCTGTGCCACACTACCTGCTGCATCTACCTGTCACCCCTCCTCGCAAACGCCGCCACAGAAAGCGGGGGAAGCGAAGTGGTGTACTTGTTAGACTGAGAGCCTACCTGGCGCAGTCTTCGACCCATGACCACTTCACGCGGATTTCCCGGGGCTATGGTGGCTTCATCGTTCGGGGCTCCTCGGAGGTTAGCTGCCTCCGCTCTGTCCCAGGCACTGGCTACGTACACTCTAGCCGCCCGTGCCGTGTCCGTGTCTGCAGACGAGGCTCTGTGCAAGGAAACCTCCGTCCTGTTGCCTTGGACTCAGGGAATGTGCACGTGCCGATGCGCATTGCACTCATTAATGTGAGATCTCTCACAAACAAAACGTTTATTCTAAATGACTTTTTCCAAACACGTGAGCTGGACTTTCTCTTGTTGACGGAAACGTGGATTAAACCGGGTGATGACAGCGCCTTCACTGAGCTCCTCCCCCCTCACTGCTCTTTCCTCAGCTCACCGCGAGCGTCAGGTCGAGGAGGTGGAGTCGCCACAGTCTTCAAGGATAAATTTACATGCAAGCCTTTTCATGTAAATAGTTATTCCTGCTTTGAAGTACAGCTGTTTACATTAGAACTCTCTTGCCCTATTGTGTGTGCTGTTGTCTACCGTCCACCTAAATACAATAAGGATTTTATCCAGGAGTTTTCTGAGTTCCTAGCAGAGGTGGTCCCCAAACATGATAATGTTCTTATATGTGGGGATTTTAACATCCATGTC
Organism: Gobius niger; assembly: GCF_951799975.1. Classification (NCBI taxonomy): domain Eukaryota; kingdom Metazoa; phylum Chordata; class Actinopteri; order Gobiiformes; family Gobiidae; genus Gobius; species Gobius niger. The sequence goes on along the minus strand of NC_136870.1, from coordinate 206,928 downwards.
TGTTGCCCGTCTGACCAGTTGGCCAGTGATTTTAAACGTCTTCTCTCGTCTTTTGACCTTATTCAGTCTGTGGATGGACCAACTCACAACGCTGGGCATACGCTGGACTTAATTATTTCTCATGGGCTCTCTGTGTCTCTTAAGGAAATATCAGACACCCCCATTTCAGATCATTTGCCCATCATATTTGAGCTTCCTGCTCCTCTACCGGCCAGTAAGCCACCTGTCCCAGCCTCTCGTCGTCGGATTATTAATTCTTCAACAGCTGGGGAGTTTGCTGCTGCCTTTGCAGATTCAGAGCTCTCTGCATCTGGTGGAGATTTTATTCCTGAATGTCCAGATAGCTTTTTGACAACATTTTATTCTACCTGTACTGAGATCTTGGACAAAATTGCTCCATTCAGGCGCAGGTCCTCTAAACCAAGGGCTGACCCTTGGTTAAATGACTCGACCCGGGCCCTCAGACAGCGCTGTAGATGGGCGGAACGACGGTGGAAGAAGGACCGACTGCATGTATCTCGGGAGATTCTGAAGGACAGTCTTGCTCAGTATCAGAGGGCTGTGAAAGAGGCCAAATCACAATTCTTGTCGAACATTATTTCCACTAATGGACACTGCCCTCGTGTGTTGTTTAATACAATTAACGCTGTTGTGAACCCTCACACCTCTTCTTTGGCAGATGCCACAGTTTCTACTTGTGAGACTTTTTTAAAGTTCTTTGTCGATAAAGTGGCATCTGTGAGAGCACTCTGCTGCAGCAGCCTGGATCAGTCTGCTGCTGTTGCTGTCTCACACTCTGCAATGTTCGACTGTTTTCTACCGGTCTCTCTCTCGTCCCTCAATGACATCGTCAAATGTATGAGAACCACGAATTGCCCCTTGGACATTCTCCCCACAAAATTGTTGAAAGAAGTGTTTGTTTCTATAGGGCCTTCCCTCTTGTTTCTAATTAACACTTCTCTTTGCTCAGGGCATGTCCCTGATATTTTCAAACATGCTGTAGTCAGACCCCTGCTTAAAAAAACACAGCTTGATTCTTCTGTTTTGTCCAATTTTAGACCTGTGTCGAATTTGTCTTTTATTTCTAAAATCCTTGAGAAAGTTGTTTTTATGCAGCTACAAATGTTTTTAGACTGCAATTCAATTCTTGAAAAATTTCAATCTGGGTTCAGAACAAGACATAGCACAGAGTCCGCGCTGTTGAGAGTACACAATGATGTGACCCTGTCTGTTGATGCTAAATGCCCTGTGGTTTTAGTACTCCTTGATCTAACAGCAGCTTTCGATACTGTTGATCATTCTGTTCTTTTGTCTCGCCTGAAGCATCATGTTGGCATTTGTGGTGATGCACTTAGGTGGTTCCAGTCATATCTCAGTGATAGAACATTTTCTGTTATGATTGGTGATCTGTCCTCCTCTGTTGCCTCCTTGTCGTGCGGTGTGCCCCAGGGTTCTATTTTGGGCCCCATGTTGTTTTCTCTCTATATGTTGCCACTGGGGTCAATTATTGCCCAACATAATCTCGCATTTCACTGCTATGCAGATGATCTGCAAATCTATCTGCCCGTTTCATCGAATAGGAGTGACGCTGTCAAATGTCTCATGGACTGCATATCTGACATAAAACTGTGGCTACACCAAAATTTCCTCCATTTAAATGAGGATAAAACCGATTTTATTTTGTTTGGTGACTCAAATTTTTCAGACCTTGGTTTGCTGTCCTCTTATATTAAACCAACGGTCAGAAACCTCGGGGTTGTCTTTGACAACTCACTTCGTTTTGATAAACAGATTGACAGTGTGGTCAGGTCAAGTTTTTATCAGCTGCGTGTTTTAACTAAAGTAAAGCCTTTTTTAAACCGCTCAGACCTGGAGCGAACCATCCACGCTTTTATCAGTTCAAGAATTGACTATTGTAATGCCCTTTATTTTGGAGTTTCCCAGTCCTGTCTTAATCGTCTTCAGTTGGTGCAAAATGCTGCAGCTCGTTTTTTAACAAATACACCCAGACGTCAGCACATCAGCCCAGTCCTTTTTTCGTTGCATTGGCTTCCAGTTTCTTTTAGAGTTGATTTTAAAATCCTTCTTTTTGTTTTTAAAGCCCTCAATGGTCTTGCCCCTTCATACTTGTCTGAACTTTTAACTGTTCGTGACTCTGGCAGATCCTTGAGGTCGTCAAACCAGCTCTTGCTGGAAGTGCCCAGGACCAAGTCCAAGCACTGGGGTGATCGGTCCTTTTCAGTAGCTGGACCCAGACTCTGGAATAAGCTGCCCCCTGATATGCGCACCATCACTGACTTTGGCCTTTTTAAATCCAGGCTCAAGACACATTTATTCAGACTGGCTTTTAACACTATGTAGCACGGCGACACTTTTAGTACATTTTACCTGTTTTATCGTTTGGTTGTATGAATGTTTTTAATGGATTTTATGTGGTTTTATTGTAAAGCACTTTGGTCGCCTTGAGTGTTGTAAAGGGCTCTATAAATAAAAATTGATTGATTGATAGGCGACTCCAATTTGGCCAGACTAGACTCTTACCAGAACGACGAGGTTGAAATCGCCGCCTATCCGGGCGCCTCCTTTTACCACTTCCAGGAGGTGCTGAGGAAGGCGCACGTCCAGCCGGCTGTGAGGCTCGTAGTGCTGTCGGTCGGGCTGAATAACAGGAACCAGGACCCGGACAGGACGTCCTTAAAACAATTAAGAAAAATGTATCGGACCGCGACAGAGAAATTCCCTTACGCTAAAGTATATCTGCCGCTCATCAACTTCTCCCCCAAACTGCCCTGGTCTCAGATCTCCGCGCTTAGAACCATCAATAAATTCATCTGCGATCGTTACCCCTATCTGCAAAGCCTTCCCGCTTCCAGCTTCGAGGTGGTTCCGGACCAGCTCCACTGGACGCGGGCCACGGCGCGGGCCATGCTGAGCCACTGGTGCCAGCAGCTGCACATTGAGATAAATTTAACATAGATGCGGAGCCTGATCCGGGACGCGCACGTGCTGACCCGCTGGCGGAGACTGGATTGGATCCGGGCATGTCAGGGGAGTTTTCGATAACTTCATCTTCCAATATTTTAAACTTGTCCACACTTTTTCATCCAAACAGGGCCCAGGCGGAACTGTTGAGTAAGGGTTTAACCTTCATTCCTCGACCGGACACGTTTAACAGGGAACAGTTGAGGAAGGATCTGTACTGTTACCACAGGAGAATAAAACTGGCTGAATACTTTCAGGAAACCGACGGGGAGATTGTCCAGTTTGTCAACCCGTCAACTTGGGAACCCTCGTGGCAACAACTCGAAATAGAGACCAAAACTTTGATTCGAAAAGATGTGGAGTGTTTGAACAATTTCATGCCTGGTTTCACGCCGTTCAGTGAACAGGATAAAAAGTACGCAGCTGTGGTGAAGTCTTTGATAGACAATGTCAATATTATTATTAAACCAGCCGATAAAGGCTCTAAGATTGTCATCATGGATAAATCTCAATATCTTTTCGAAGCAAACAGACAACTGTCTAATTTGACCTACTATAAACCGATACCACAAAGTCTGCAACAGGCAACCTCACAGAAAGTGAGGAGCATCGTTCTGCACCTCCACAGGGAAAAATTCATCTCTGCTAAACAGAGGAATTTTCTCCTGGGTTCCCCTGAACCACGGCAACGGCAATTTTATTTGCTGCCAAAGATTCATAAAGATCCCAAGTCCTGGACTGTTCCCTTTAAAGTGCCTTTGTAACAGGGTTATGGTTCATGGTATATCCTGGAGAATTGGCGCTGGGCGTAGTTCTTGTTGGTTTGTTCGTTGGTCATACCTGGCAGTGTCTTTGGGTTGTCTGTCTTGTTTTGGCAAGTGTATTTTATTTTGGTTGTTGCCCCGTGTGTCACGTCCTGTCCCAGGCCAGTCCTATATATGGGGGCTCCTCCCGTTCCGTCTTCCCTTTTCTTGAGTCTTTTGTGGAAGAGGTAGGATCTCGGGCCACCTGCCCCTTATGTTTCATTTTGTTGTGAATTCCATGTGTCTTTTAAGTTACCATATTGTTTTATTGTCATTTCTGTTCATATTAGTTGTTTATTCTGTGGATGTCTTTTCTTTTGTATTTCGTAGATTGTTCTGTGGGCTGGGGCTATCGTCGGGGCTAACGCCATTTTCTTTTTAATTTAATTTTCGAAATAAACAGGGTTGAAGCGGCCGCTTCCCCCAAATGTGTCCTGAGTCCCGCGAGTCCTTTAGTAAAAACTACACAACGCAGAGTCCGCCACACATCAGCCACACCTAGCGGCAGGCCGATTGTATCCGACTGTAGCAGCGTTACCTATAACGTGTCTATGTACATAGATCACTTCCTGGGCCCTCTCTCCACGAAGCATCCGAGCTATCTGAAAGATACATATGATTTTCTGAGCAGGGTTCGTCCTCTGTGCCTGCCCGCGAACGCCCGTCTCTTCACTATAGATGTGGAGGGCTTGTACACTAATATAGATATTGACTTGGGGCTACAAACGGTCAAAAATGTCTTCGATAGATACCGCGACCCAAAACGTCCAGATAAGGAAGTGCTGGAACTACTGGAGATTTGTTTGAGGGAAAACGACTTCCAATTCGATGATCAAATCTACCTCCAAGTTCACGGCACGGCCATGGGCCACCGTTACGCCCCGTCCTACGCCAATATCTACATGGCTGAGTGGGAGCGCGAAGCTTTGAAAAAATGCCCCATTCAACCTTTGTTTTATTATAGGTTCTTAGACGACATTGTGGGCGCGTGGGCGGGCACAGAGGAGGAATTCCGAGCCTTTATTTCTATATTGAATAGCCATCACAAGACCATCAAGGTCAAGTACGAATTGGATGCAGAGGAAGTTAATTTCTTGGACGTTACGCTTTATTTCGTTGGCAAACATCAAAAAGTTGCAAACTCGGGTGTACTTTAAAGCCACTGACACTCACGCACTGTTACATAAAAGCAGCTACCACCCAAAACACACATTCAGGGGAATCATCAAATCTCAAATTATTCGCTTTCATCGAATCTCCTCCACCCAGACTCACCTCAATCATGCCATCCGGATCCTTTTTTGCAGTCTCCGCCAGCGGGGCTACTCCAAACGCTTCCTGCGATCCATTAAAAGTAGCACGCTTAGATCACTGGCTACACAGGTTCCTGCGCTCCACCAATTAACGAGCGTGCTGGGGGTTAACCCTTCGATGCCTGGAGATGAGCCACTGTGTCTTTCAAACACTTCAAACAGAATCATCCCTTTTGTCTCCACCTATTCCACTCCTTATTTACAGTTACAGCACCAAATTAAACAAAACTACTTAGAGGCCTACTCGGCGGACTCACTTTTGGGGAAGTGTAGACCCATAGCGGCCTTTCGGAAAAATAAAAATCTGAAAGATTTACTGGTCAAATCTGCATTTGTAGGCCTAAATAATGTCCGTCCCCCTCTAATGCACTGGGCCTTTGCAAAGCTGCATTTCATTTTCAACCCACTAGGTGGGGTGGGAGCTCCGATTATGCTTCCCCTCAGCCTCCAATGCAGAAATCTGGTTTATTGCATCCATTGCAAACAGTGTGGGCTCCTATATATAGGGGAAACTGTCCAAATGCTCATAGACAGGTTAAAGCAACATCTCTCGGACATTAGACACAATCAGAAAGACACGCTGCTGGTGGCTCATTTCCAGGAACACTCGCTCCAGCATTTCTCCATCTTTAGTCTGGAGTCGCAGGTGGTTTGGTCAGTGTGGCAGAGGCGGAGACAGGAGAGGGCATGGATCTCCAAACTAAACACACTATCTCCTTGTGGCCTAAATCAGGCCTAGGCTTGGGACCTGGGGCGGACGGGATGCCGTTTACCTGTTTGTTTACTTTATTCCCTTTGGTTTAAACCCGCTTTAAGTTTAAATTACATTTTTTATAGGTTTCTCTTACTTTATTGTGCTCATAATTTGTCACAAAAAAAAAAAAAAAATGAAAGGGGAGGTATGACTCTGTTTCTTGAGTGCCATAGAGCCCTGTGTCTCTGTTTATATTACGAGCATCATTCTTTAATAAATGGGTTGACCCACAACTGCTGTGTTTCTCCTTTTTTATGTTGTTTTGATGGTTAGCATTGCCTTTATTCCCAGTTGGTTTTACAGATTGTTTTTTCTGTGCTGATGACTTCCTGTCCAAATGGTACACTCTAAACTGTTTTTTAACCCTGTCCTTACCTTAAACCTAATCTTAAGGTCAGTGGGTTTTTCTATTCTAACCCTAAATTTTGATTTTTCTAAAAGGTTTTTGACCTCTGACCCTAACCCTAATCCTAATCCTAATCCTAGGGTCAGGGTTTCCATGCCTAAACTTAATATTTTTTCCAATTATTAATTCGGACTTCTGTTGATTTTTTCCATTATTTCTTTCCAAAATTCGAATTCCTATTTCTCCCCCATTTTTCATAAATTTTTTTCCCCTCTTTTGATCATCCCCCCCTCCTTTTTTATTCCTCCCCCCTTTCCCTCTTTTTTTATGGGTGTGGAACCTTTGGCCAGGAATACTTAGCCTATTGGCCTCCAGCGTGGATCCTGGTTTTCCGTGGTCCATGCTGGGGGCCTTACGGCCGGTGGGCCGCTCTGGGGGTGGCCCTGGGGTTGGTCGGGTGTCCTGGGAGTAGGGACGGAATCTCTGTTTTGCTTGTGTACTGTTGACATGTTTATTTTAATTTTTACAAGTGTTTATGCATGAACCTCACCTATGGTTGAAAACGTGAAAACTTAAAGTGTTACATGGTCTAATTAAAGTGGGGGCTGATGTGATCCGTCCCGTCTTCCACTTCGCCTGGGCCGGCGGGGTCGCTCCTGGAGTTTGCCCCTGGCACCTATTGAAATACAAAGTATAAGAAGTTAACGATTATTGCCACTGGGATGAGAATTAATAATAGTCATGCATATAATTTTGTGCATCTTACATATATTTATATTTTCAGCAAGGTTTGAAACATACGGCAGTGGTGGGTCACTGTGTACAGGGCCGACGGCTCTCTCTAGGAGGATTCCTACTTCCCCTTTACTTAGCTTCTCTCTATAAGAGACAGTGGGTTTGGTTTAGTACTCGCTGTAGGGGTTGATGTCCTTGGGAGGGAAATTAAAGAGCTTTTGGGCAGGCCTGTTGCCAGTGCACTGAAAACCGACTGGTCTTTTTAAGAATAATAACACCAAAACCTAACCCTAACCCTAAACCCTAACCCTAACCCCTAACCCTAACCCCTAACCCTAACCCTAACCCCTAACCCTAACCCTAATGGCCCGTGCAAAACCGGTCTCATACCAGAGATGGGTCCCTTTTCAAACCCCTAACCCTAACCCTAACCCTAACCATCGGCCCTGACCTTAAGGTCAGTGGACCCATGCCTGAAGCTAAGTTATAGGAAGGACCATTTCAGTTCTACAGAAAAATGTCATTTTTTGCATTTGGGATTATGTTAGTTTGTTATCGTGCCTTTTTTGGAATGACAATTTCAGTTTTACATTATATCAGTTTTGCATTTAGAATGACGTTGCTTTCTTATTTTCTGATTTTCAAACTAATTGGAGTCTAGCTCAGTTAGTGATGAGTAACTCAGGTATGGCCAGTGCATAACTCAAACCCTTAACCCCTAAACCCTAAGGAACTCCCCCTAGTGGATGGGGTTGGGAAACGTTGCCACATATGCAAATGAGAGTCTTGGCTTTCCAGAGTCATCTGCACTTTCTTCTCTATACCTACAGCCCCCATGGCCCCGGCAGCCCTGTAACCCAAACCCTAAGGAACTCCCCCTAGTGGATGGGGTTAGGAAACGTTGCCACATATGCAAATGAGAGTCTTGGCTTTCCAGAGTCATCTGCACTTTCTTGTGTATACCTACAGCCCCCATGGCCCTGGCAGCCCTCTAACCCAAACCCCTAAACCCTGAGGAACTCCCCCTAGTGGACGCCATTGGTAAGTGCTTGTCACATCTTGTTACTACACTAGCTTTTGACGCGGTAAGTTTGAAAAACAAATATTGCGGCCGATGCGAAGAGGACACGTCCAACACATAACAATTCGATGCATTTGAAGGTTTCTTACAATTAGCCAAGCGATGTGTTTGTTGTTTTTTTGGTCTTCACACTATAAAAACAGGAAGTTTGAATTAATGTCAAACTAATTGTAGTAACACAACATAAATGCAATTGCCAAAGCTGTGTCCGCAAAACACTCAGCTGTACATGTGTGACGCGAGGGCTGGTGCTGTCCGCGGTGCTAAACTGATTACAAGCGTTTCATGTCACGCAAAATTTATGAGCAATTCATTTGTAGCTAATATATAAATGATAATCAATTTTTTAGGGTGGTTTGACACAGTGCGCCCTCTGGTGGCCACACGGTAAACTCACCCCCACTTCATAAATTCAAAGAGAATGCATTCTTGCAAGCATATCTGGATACAAGTGCAACCCAAACAGTAGACGGAGAGAAGGTGAGTACAAGATTTATTATTACAAAGCTGTGAGATGGCTGGTTGGGCGGAACTGGAATTGTGGTTGTTCGGAGCTGGCAAGATGGTGGAGGCTGGAGCGAAGCGGGGAGGTCGGGCTGGGGCTGGTGCTGGACGAGGCTGGTACCCGGGGTGGAGCAGGTGAGTATCTGGCAGGTTAGTGGCAAACTGGCACGAGGATCTGACGAGGAGCAGGAAAAAACAGTTAGAAAGATTATCTGTATTCAATAAATAGCAAATTCAGCAATAGGCCTGAGAAGTCTTCTCACTGAAGCAGACTGACAGGTGTGCCAATAAGCCAGCCAGGGAGCAGGAGCAGCCACACCCATCAGGGAAGAAGCCAATGCCACGCCTACACAGCAGCAACAAACAGTCTTTTAGTCTTTTAGTCTTTTAGACCCGCTGGTATGCTCCGGGCATTTGGATGCAAGGTGACACAAGGGGGCGCCCTTCCAACCTTCTCAGTGTACATGTGAGTTGACTTTCTTCAGAGTGAGACTTTCGGTCAGACACCATGAGTGACAGTAACATGAGGCTAAATACAGTGAGCTCTTTGTTTCCAGTAAAACGGCTGAGGCCTCATTGCTCTTCAGTCACAGACTGAAAAGTGAAGAAGGAAGTCATGGAGCTTCTGCTTTAGACAGAACTTCAGACTTCTGCTGCATGTAGGGGTCATATTACATAATATCAAATGTTGTAATCTGTAAAGCACTTTGTGATACCTTTCGCTATAAAAAGCGCTTTATAAATAAAGTTTGATTTTGATTGATTTGATCATATTCTGAAACTCAAATCTGTAGTAGAAACATAATATGTGGAAAATATTTTTTAATTAGAAAAAGAAAAATATTTTAAAATCCTGTATCTAATCAAAAAAATATTTTATTTTTTATTTTATTATATATATTTTATATATTTTATTTAAATTTACTCTCATTCTAAAAAAGAAAACCCGAACAAACCCTTTTCATTTGTATCTGCTGTAAAGTCATGTTTGTCCCAGTTCCTCTGAGTCATGGTGGGTCATGGTGGACCATGACAGATGTGGACAGGACTGTGGTAGATCTGCTTTTACTTTGGAGAAAATAGTTACTATAGTAACTGTTGAAGAAATGAACCTCACGAGCTTCTTCTGTAACATCTGTCCACATCAGTCCTGCTGCACCACGACTCAGAGGAACTGGGACAAACATGACTTTACAGTAGATACAGATTACAAGGGTTTGTTTGGGTTTTCTTTTTTAGAATGAGAGTAATTAAAAAAAAAAAAATATGTTTTTGATTAGACACAGCATTTTTGTAATTGTAATTATTTTCCATTTATGTTTTTACTTCAGATTTGAGTTTCAGAATATGATCAATCAATCAGACTTTATTTATAAAGCGCTTTTCATACCAAAAGGTATCACAAAGTGCTTTACAGATTACAACATTTGATATGATGTAATATGACTCTTACATGCAGCAGAAGTCTGAAGTTCTGTCTAAAGCAGAAGCTCCATGACTTCCTTCTTCACGTCTCAGTCTGTGACTGAAGAGCAATGAGGCCTCAGCCGTTTTACTGGAAGCAAAGAGCTCACTGTATTTAGCGTCATGTCACTGTCACTCATGGTGTCTGACCAAAAGTCTAACTCTGAAGAAAGTCAACTCACATTTACACTGAGAAGGTTGGAAGGGCGCCCCCTTGTGTCACCTTGCATCCAAATGCCCGGAGCATACCAGCGGGTCAAAAAGACCCGCGAAGGCGACACGAGGGTTAAAGGCCTTTGGACGAAATCAGCACGCAAAAGCCAGCGAGATGACCGCTCCTTTTCAAAACAAAAGTTCAGCGGGTCAGGATCATACCACACAGACTCTTCATCTGATGCCGGGCCCGTGACAGAACCAAGGCTTGGATTGCACAGATCTGACCTAAATGAGGGCATTGATGTGTCAGGCTGGAGCGGTGAATTCAAAATACCGTCTACAGCTGAGCCTACAAGTACCGAGGTCAAACCCATACACGTCCCCAAGAGGCCGCAGGCAAATACTACAGCTTCCTACGGTGATACCACGGAGTTTAACCTCCAAGGATCGTGTGAAAGCATTTTAGTAAGACCAAAATCGTCTTGTGAAAAGACACGTGTAAGTGCAGGATCCGACAGGACCCCGAAACTACAGGAGTCTCACATTTCCATTAAGACGTCTGTTGAGAGTAAAACACCGGGAAAAAAACAATCAGATTCCCGTTGAAAGGTGGACAGACTGTTCGCCTCTTGCCCTTCACAGACCACAGAAACGCCTGTTCACCTCTTCAGTGTGTGTTCGGATGGAAAAAACAGTTCTCCTAAAACTGACATGAACACGACTCCCAGTGAATCGAGCAGAAAATTAAGTTCCGTAAAGAATTACTTTAAAGGCCTTTGGAAGAAATCAGCACGCAAAAGCCAGCGACATGACCGCTCCTTTTCAAAACAAAAGTTCAGCGGGTCAGGATCATACCACACAGACTCTTCATCTGATGCCGGGCCCGTGACAGAACCAAGGCTTGGATTGCACAGATCTGGCCTAAATGATAGCATTGATGTGCCAGGCTGGAGCGTTGAATTCAAAATACCGTCTACAGCTGAGCCTACAAGGACCGAGGTCAAACCCATACACGTCCCCAACAGGCCGCAGGCAAATAATACAGCTTCCTACGGTGATACCACGGAGTTTAACCTCCAAGTATCGTGTGAAAGCATTTTAGTAAGACCAAAATCGTCTTGTGAAAAGACACGTGTAAGTGCAGGATCCGCCAGGACCCCGAAACTACAGGAGTCTCACATTTCCATTAAGACGTCTGTTGAGAGTAAAACACCGGGAAAAAAAACAATCAGATTCCCGTCGAAAGGTGGACAGACTGTTTGCTTCTTGCCCTTCAAAGAAGATAGAGACACCTGTTCACCTCTTCAGTGTGTGTTCAGAAAAGAAAAACACTTCTCCTAAAACTGACATGAACACAACTCCCAGTGAATCAGGCAGAAACTTAAGTTCGGTAAAGAATTACTTTAAAGGCCTTTGGAAAAAATACTTTGACAAGAAATCAGCACGCAAAAGCCAGCGAGATGACCGCTCCTTTTCAAAACAAAAGTTCAGCGGGTCAGGATCATACCACACAGACTCTTCATCTGATGCCGGGCCCGTGACAGAACCAAGGCTTGGATTGCACAGATCTGACCTAAATGAGAGCATTGATGTGCCGGGCTGGAGCGGTGAATTCAAAATACCGTCTACAGCTGAGCCTACAAGGACCGAGGTCAAACCCATACACGTCCCCAAGAGGCCGCAGGCAAAAAATACAGCTTCCTACGGTGATACCACGGAGTTTAACCTCCAAGGATCGTGTGAAAGCATTTTAGTAAGACCAAAATCGTCTTGTGAAAAGACACGTGTAAGTGCAGGATCCGACAGGACTCCGAAACTACAGGATTCTCACATTTCCATTAAGACGTCTGTTGAGAGTAAAACACCGGGAAAAAAACAATCTGATTCCCGTCGAAAGGTGGAGAGGTTGTTCGCCTATTGCCCTTCAAAGAAAACGCCAACGCCTGTTCACCTCTTCAGTGTGTGTTCGGACAAGAAAAACACTTCTCCTAAAACTGACATGAACACGACTCCCAGTGAATCGAGCAGAAAATTAAGTTCCGTAAAGAATTACTTTAAAGGCCTTTGGAAGAAATCAGCACACAAAAGCCAGCGAGATGACCGCTCCTTTTCAAAACAAAAGTTCAGCGGGTCAGGATCATACCACACAGACTCTTCATCTGATGCCGGGCCCGTGACAGAACCAAGGCTTGGATTGCACAGATCTGACCTAAATGAGAGCATTGATGTGCCAGGCTGGAGCGGTGAATTCAAAATACCGTCTACAGCTGAGCCTACAAGGACCGAGGTCAAACCCATACACGTCCCCAAGAGGCCGCAGGCAAATAATACAGCTTCCTACGGTGATACCACGGAGTTTAACCTCCAAGGATCGTGTGAAAGCATTTTAGTAAGACCAAAATCGTCTTGTGAAAAGACACGTGTAAGTGCAGGATCCGACAGGACCCCGAAAATACAGGAGTCTCACATTTCCATTAAGACGTCTGTTGAGAGTAAAACACCGGGAAAAAAACAATCAGATTCCCGTCGAAAGGTGGAGAGGTTGTTCGCCTATTGCCCTTCGCAGAAAACGCCAACGCCTGTTCACCTCTTCAGTGTGTGTTCGGACAAGAAAAACCCTTCTCCTAAAACTGACATGAACACGACTCCCAGTGAATCGAGCAGAAAATTAAGTTCCGTAAAGAATTACTTTAAAGGCCTTTGGAAGAAATCAGCACACAAAAGCCAGCGAGATGACCGCTCCTTTTCAAAACAAAAGTTCAGCGGGTCAGGATCATACCACACAGACTCTTCATCTGATGCCGGGCCCGTGACAGAACCAAGGCTTGGATTGCACAGATCTGACCTAAATGAGAGCATTGATGTGCCAGGCTGGAGCGGTGAATTCAAAATACCGTCTACAGCTGAGCCTACAAAGACCGAGGTCAAACCCATACACGTCCCCAAGAGGCCGCAGGAAAATAATACAGCTTCCTACGGTGATACCACGGAGTTTAACCTCCAAGGATCGTGTGAAAGCATTTAAGACCAAAATCGTCTTGTGAAAAGACACGTGTAAGTGCAGGATCCGACAGGACCCCGAAACTACAGGAGTCTCACATTTCCATTAAGACGTCTGTTGAGAGTAAAACACCGGGAAAAAAACAATCAGATTCCCGTCGAAAGGTGCACAGACTGTTTGCTTCTTGCCCTTCAAAGAAAATAGAGACACCTGTTCACCTCTTCAGTGTGTGTTCAGACAAGAAAAACACTTCTCCTAAAACTGACATGAACACAACTCCCAGTGAATCAGGCAGAAACTTAAGTTCGGTAAAGAATTACTTTAAAGGCCTTTGGAAAAAATACTATGACAAGAAATCAGCACGCAAAAGCCAGCGAGATGACCGCTCCTTTTCAAAACAAAAGTTCAGCGGGTCAGGATCATACCACACAGACTCTTCATCTGATGCCGGGCCCGTGACAGAACCAAGGCTTGGATTGCACAGATCTGACCTAAATGAGAGCATTGATGTGCCAGGCTGGAGCGGTGAATTCAAAATACCGTCTACAGCTGAGCCTACAAGGACCGAGGTCAAACCCATACACGTCCCCAAGAGGCCGCAGGCAAATAATACAGGTTCCTACGGTGATACCACGGAGTTTAACCTCCAAGGATCGTGTGAAAGCATTTTAGTTTGACCAAAATCGTCTTGTGAAAAGACACATGTAAGTGCAGGATCCGACAGGACCCCGAAACTACAGGAGTCTCACATTTCCATTAAGACGTCTGTTGAGAGTAAAACACCGGGAAAAAAACAATCAGATTCCCGTCGAAAGGTGGACAGACTGTTTGCTTCTTGCCCTTCAAAGAAAATAGAGACACCTGTTCACCTCTTCAGTGTGTGTTCAGACAAGAAAAACACTTCTCCTAAAACTGACATGAACACAACTCCCAGTGAATCAGGCAGAAACTTATGTTCGGTAAAGAATTACTTTAAAGGCCTTTGGAAAAAATACTTTGACAAGAAATCAGCACGCAAAAGCCAGCGAGATGACCGCTCCTTTTCAAAACAAAAGTTCAGCGGGTCAGGATCATACCACACAGACTCTTCATCTGATGCCGGGCCCGTGACAGAACCAAGGCTTGGATTGCACAGATCTGACCTAAATGAGAGCATTGATGTGTCAGGCTGGAGCGGTGAATTCAAAATACCGTCTACAGCTGAGCCTACAAGGACCGAGGTCAAACCCATACACGTCCCCAAGAGGCCGCAGGCAAATAATACAGCTTCCTACGGTGATACCACGGAGTTTAACCTCCAAGGATCGTGTGAAAGCATTTTAGTAAGACCAAAATCGTCTTGTGAAAAGACACGTGTAAGTGCAGGATCCGACAGGACCCCGAAACTACAGGAGTCTCACATTTCCATTAAGACGTCTGTTGAGAGTAAAACACCGGGAAAAAAACAATCAGATTCCCGTCGAAAGGTGGAGAGGTTGTTCGCCTATTGCCCTTCGCAGAAAACGCCAACGCCTGTTCACCTCTTCAGTGTGTGTTCGGACAAGAAAAACACTTCTCCTAAAACTGACATGAACACGACTCCCAGTGAATCGAGCAGAAAATTAAGTTCCGTAAAGAATTACTTTAAAGGCCTTTGGAAGAAATCAGCACGCAAAAGCCAGCGAGATGACCGCTCCTTTTCAAAACAAAAGTTCAGCGGGTCAGGATCATACCACACAGACTCTTCATCTGATGCCGGGCCCGTGACAGAACCAAGGCTTGGATTGCACAGATCTGACCGAAATGAGAGCATTGATGTGCCAGGCTGGAGCGGTGAATTCAAAATACCGTCTACAGCTGAGCCTAAAAAGACCGAGGTCAAACCCATACACGTCCCCAAGAGGCCGCAGGAAAATAATACAGCTTCCTACGGTGATACCACGGAGTTTAACCTCCAAGGATCGTGTGAAAGCATTTAAGACCAAAATCGTCTTGTGAAAAGACACGTGTAAGTGCAGGATCCGACAGGACCCCGAAACTACAGGAGTCTCACATTTCCATTAAGATGTCTGTTGAGAGTAAAACACCGGGAAAAAAACAATCAGATTCCCGTCGAAAGGTGGAGAGGTTGTTCGCCTATTGCCCTTCGCAGAAAACGCCAACGCCTGTTCACCTCTTCAGTGTGTGTTCGGACAGAAAAAACACTTCTCCTAAAACTGACATGAACACGACTCCCAGTGAATCGAGCAGAAAATTAAGTTCCGTAAAGAATTACTTTAAAGGCCTTTGGAAGAAATCAGCACGCAAAAGCCAGCGAGATGACCGCTCCTTTTCAAAACAAAAGTTCAGCGGGTCAGGATCATACCACACAGACTCTTCATCTGATGCCGGGCCCGTGACAGAACCAAGGCTTGGATTGCACAGATCTGACCGAAATGAGAGCATTGATGTGCCAGGCTGGAGCGGTGAATTCAAAATACCGTCTACAGCTGAGCCTAAAAAGACCAAGGTCAAACCCATACACGTCCCCAAGAGGCCGCAGGAAAATAATACAGCTTCCTACGGTGATACCACGGAGTTTAACCTCCAAGGATCGTGTGAAAGCATTTAAGACCAAAATCGTCTTGTGAAAAGACACGTGTAAGTGCAGGATCCGACAGGACCCCGAAACTACAGGAGTCTCACATTTCCATTAAGACGTCTGTTGAGAGTAAAACACCGGGAAAAAAACAATCTGATTCCCGTCGAAAGGTGGAGAGGTTGTTCGCCTATTGCCCTTCGCAGAAAACGCCAACGCCTGTTCACCTCTTCAGTGTGTGTTCGGACAAGAAAAACACTTCTCCTAAAACTGACATGAACACGACTCCCAGTGAATCGAGCAGAAAATTAAGTTCCGTAAAGAATTACTTTAAAGGCCTTTGGAAGAAATCAGCACGCAAAAGCCAGCGAGATGACCGCTCCTTTTCAAAACAAAAGTTCAGCGGGTCAGGATCATACCACACAGACTCTTCATCTGATGACGGGCCCGTGACAGAACCAAGGCTTGGATTGCACAGATCTGACCTAAATGAGAGCATTGATGTGTCAGGCTGGAGCGGTGAATTCAAAATACCGTCTACAGCTGAGCCTACAAGGACCGAGGTCAAACCCATACACGTCCCCAAGAGGCCGCAGGCAAAAAATACAGCTTCCTACGGTGATACCACGGAGTTAAACCTCCAAGGATCGTGTGAAAGCATTTTAGTAAGACCAAAATCGTCTTGTGAAAAGACACGTGTAAGTGCAGGATCCGACAGGACCCCGAAACTACAGGAGTCTCACATTTCCATTAAGACGTCTGTTGAGAGTAAAACACCGGGAAAAAAACAATCAGATTCCCGTCGAAAGGTGGACAGACTGTTTGCTTCTTGCCCTTCAAAGAAAATAGAGACACCTGTTCACCTCTTCAGTTTGTGTTCAGACAAGAAAAACACTTCTCCTAAAACTGACAAGAA
Organism: Gobius niger; assembly: GCF_951799975.1. NCBI lineage: Eukaryota > Metazoa > Chordata > Actinopteri > Gobiiformes > Gobiidae > Gobius > Gobius niger. The sequence continues at coordinate 190,316 of NC_136870.1, read as the reverse complement.
CACGACTCCCAGTGAATCAGGCAAAAACTTAAGTTTGGTAAAGAATTACTTTGAAGGCCTTTGGAAAAAATACTTTGACAAGAAATCAGCACGCAAAAGCCAGCGAGATGACCGCTCCTTTTCAAAACAAAAGTTCAGCGGGTCAGGATCATACCACACAGACTCTTCATCTGATGCCGGGCCCGTGACAGAACCAAGGCTTGGATTGCACAGATCTGACCTAAATGAGAGCATTGATGTGCCAGGCTGGAGCGGTGAATTCAAAATACCGTCTACAGCTGAGCCTACAAGGACCGAGGTCAAACCCATACACGTCCCCAAGAGGCCGCAGGCAAATAATACAGCTTCCTACGGTGATACCACGGAGTTTAACCTCCAAGGATCGTGTGAAAGCATTTTAGTAAGACCAAAATCGTCTTGTGAAAAGACACGTGTAAGTGCAGGATCCGACAGGACCCCGAAACTACAGGAGTCTCACATTTCCATTAAGACGTCTGTTGAGAGTAAAACACCGGGAAAAAAACAATCAGATTCCCGTCGAAAGGTGGACAGACTGTTTGCTTCTTGCCCTTCAAAGAAAATAGAGACACCTGTTCACCTCTTCAGTGTGTCTTCAGAAAAGAAAAACACTTCTCCTAAAACTGACATGAACACAACTCCCAGTGAATCAGGCAGAAACTTAAGTTCGGTAAAGAATTACTTTAAAGGCCTTTGGAAAAAATACTTTGACAAGAAATCAGCACACAAAAGCCAGCGAGATGACCGCTCCTTTTCAAAACAAAAGTTCAGCGGGTCAGGATCATACCACACAGACTCTTCATCTGATGCCGGGCCCGTGACAGAACCAAGGCTTGAATTGCACAGATCTGACATAAATGAGAGCATTGATGTGTCAGGCTGGAGCGGTGAATTAAAATACCGTCTACAGCTGAGCCTACAAGGACCGAGGTCAAACCCATACACGTCCCCAAGAGGCCGCAGGCAAATAATACAGCTTCCTACGGTGATACCACGGAGTTTAACCTCCAAGGATCGTGTGAAAGCATTTTAGTAAGACCAAAATCGTCTTGTGAAAAGACACGTGTAAGTGCAGGATCCGACAGGACCCCGAAACTACAGGAGTCTCACATTTCCATTAAGACGTCTGTTGAGAGTAAAACACCGGGAAAAAAACAATCAGATTCCCGTCGAAAGGTGGAGAGGTTGTTCGCCTATTGCCCTTCGCAGAAAACGCCAACGCCTGTTCACCTCTTCAGTGTGTGTTCGGACAGAAAAAACACTTCTCCTAAAACTGACATGAACACGACTCCCAGTGAATCGAGCAGAAAATTAAGTTTCGTAAAGAATTACTTTAAAGGCCTTTGGAAGAAATCAGCACGCAAAAGCCAGCGAGATGACCGCTCCTTTTCAAAACAAAAGTTCAGCGGGTCATGATCATACCACACAGACTCTTCATCTGATGCCGGGCTCGTGACAGAACCAAGGCTTGGATTGCACAGATCTGACCTAAATGAGAGCATTGATGTGCCAGGCTGGAGCGGTGAATTCAAAATACCATCTACAGCTGAGCCTACAAGGACCGAGGTCAAACCCATACACGTCCCCAAGAGGCCGCAGGCAAATAATACAGCTTCCTACGGTGATACCACGGAGTTTAACCTCCAAGGATCGTGTGAAAGCATTTAAGACCAAAATCGTCTTGTGAAAAGACACGTGTAAGTGCAGGATCCCACAGGACCCCGAAACTACAGGAGTCTCACATTTCCATTAAGACGTCTGTTGAGAGTAAAACACCGGGAAAAAAACAATCAGATTCCCGTCGAAAGGTGGAGAGGTTGTTCGCCTATTGCCCTTCGCAGAAAACGCCAACGCCTGTTCACCTCTTCAGTGTGTGTTCGGACAAGAAAAACACTTCTCCTAAAACTGACATGAACACGACTCCCAGTGAATCGAGCAGAAAATTAAGTTCCGTAAAGAATTACTTTAAAGGCCTTTGGAAGAAATCAGCACACAAAAGCCAGCGAGATGACCGCTCCTTTTCAAAACAAAAGTTCAGCGGGTCAGGATCATACCACACAGACTCTTCATCTGATGCCGGGCCCGTGACAGAACCAAGGCTTGGATTGCACAGATCTGACCTAAATGAGAGCATTGATGTGCCAGGCTGGAGCGGTGAATTCAAAATACCGTCTACAGCTGAGCCTACAAAGACCGAGGTCAAACCCATACACGTCCCCAAGAGGCCGCAGGAAAATAATACAGCTTCCTACGGTGATACCACGGAGTTTAACCTCCAAGGATCGTGTGAAAGCATATAAGACCAAAATCGTCTTGTGAAAAGACACGTGTAAGTGCAGGATCCGACAGGACCCCGAAACTACAGGAGTCTCACATTTCCATTAAGACGTCTGTTGAGAGTAAAACACCGGGAAAAAAACAATCTGATTCCCGTCGAAAGGTGGAGAGGTTGTTCGCCTATTGCCCTTCGCAGAAAACGCCAACGCCTGTTCACCTCTTCAGTGTGTGTTCGGACAAGAAAAACACTTCTCCTAAAACTGACATGAACACAACTCCCAGTGAATCGAGCAGAAAATTAAGTTCCGTAAAGAATTACTTTAAAGGCCTTTGGAAGAAATCAGCACGCAAAAGCCAGAGAGATGACCGCTCCTTTTCAAAACAAAAGTTCAGCGGGTCAGGATCATACCACACAGACTCTTCATCTGATGCCGGGCCCGTGACAGAACCAAGGCTTGGATTGCACAGATCTGACCTAAATGAGAGCATTGATGTGTCAGGCTGGAGCGGTGAATTCAAAATACCGTCTACAGCTGAGCCTACAAGGACCGAGGTCAAACCCATACACGTCCCCAAGAGGCCGCAGGCAAAAAATACAGCTTCCTACGGTGATACCACGGAGTTTAACCTCCAAGGATCGTGTGAAAGCATTTTAGTAAGACCAAAATCGTCTTGTGAAAAGACACGTGTAAGTGCAGGATCCGACAGGACCCCGAAACTACAGGAGTCTCACATTTCCATTAAGACGTCTGTTGAGAGTAAAACACCGGGAAAAAAACAATCAGATTCCCGTCGAAAGGTGGAGAGGTTGTTCGCCTATTGCCCTTCGCAGAAAACGCCAACGCCTGTTCACCTCTTCAGTGTGTGTTCGGACAGAAAAAACACTTCTCCTAAAACTGACATGAACACGACTCCCAGTGAATCGAGCAGAAAATTAAGTTCCGTAAAGAATTACTTTAAAGGCCTTTGGAAGAAATCAGCACGCAAAAGCCAGCGAGATGACCGCTCCTTTTCAAAACAAAAGTTCAGCGGGTCATGATCATACCACACAGACTCTTCATCTGATGCCGGGCTCGTGACAGAACCAAGGCTTGGATTGCACAGATCTGACCTAAATGAGAGCACTGATGTGCCAGGCTGGAGCGATGAATTCAAAATACCGTCTACAGCTGAGCCTACAAGGACCGAGGTCAAACCCATACACGTCCCCAAGAGGCCGCAGGCAAATAATACAGCTTCCTACGGTGATACCACGGAGTTTAACCTCCAAGGATCGTGTGAAAGCATTTTAGTAAGACCAAAATCGTCTTGTGAAAAGACACGTGTAAGTGCAGGATCCGACAGGACCCCGAAACTACAGGAGTCTCACATTTCCATTAAGACGTCTGTTGAGAGTAAAACACCGGGAAAAAAACAATCAGATTCCCGTCGAAAGGTGGAGAGGTTGTTCGCCTATTGCCCTTCGCAGAAAACGCCAACGCCTGTTCACCTCTTCAGTGTGTGTTCGGACAAGAAAAACACTTCTCCTAAAACTGACATGAACACAACTCCCAGTGAATCGAGCAGAAAATTAAGTTCCGTAAAGAATTACTTTAAAGGCCTTTGGAAGAAATCAGCACGCAAAAGCCAGAGAGATGACCGCTCCTTTTCAAAACAAAAGTTCAGCGGGTCAGGATCATACCACACAGACTCTTCATCTATTGCCGGGCCCGTGACAGAACCAAGGCTTGGATTGCACAGATCTGACCTAAATGAGAGCATTGATGTGCCAGGCTGGAGCGGTGAATTCAAAATACTGTCTACAGCTGAGCCTACAAGGACCGAGGTCAAACCCATACACGTCCCCAAGAGGCCGCAAGCAAATAATACAGCTTCCTACGGTGATACCACGGAGTTTGACCTCCAAGGATCGTGTGAAAGCATTTTAGTAAGACCAAAATCGTCTTGTGAAAAGACACGTGTAAGTGCAGGATCCGACAGGACCCCGAAACTACAGGAGTCTCACATTTCCATTAAGACGTCTGTTGAGAGTAAAACACGGGGGAAAAAATAATCAGATTCCCGTCGAAAGGTGGAGAGGTTGTTCGCCTGTTGCCCTTCGCAGAAAACGCCAACGCCTGTTCACCTCTTCAGTGTGTGTTCGGACAAGAAAAACACTTCTCCTAAAACTGACATGAACACGACTCCCAGTGAATCGAGCAGAAAATTAAGTTCCGTAAAGAATTACTTTAAAGGCCTTTGGAAGAAATCAGCACGCAAAAGCCAGCGAGATGACCGCTCCTTTTCAAAACAAAAGTTCAGCGGGTCAGGATCATACCACACAGACTCTTCATCTGATGCCGGGCCCGTGACAGAACCAAGGCTTGGATTGCACAGATCTGACCTAAATGAGAGCATTGATGTGCCAGGCTGGAGCGGTGAATTCAAAATACCGTCTACAGCTGAGCCTACAAGGACCGAGGTCAAACCCATACACGTCCCCAAGAGGCCGCAGGCAAATAATACAGCTTCCTACGGTGATACCACGGAGTTTAACCTCCAAGGATCGTGTGAAAGCATTTTAGTAAGATCAAAATCGTCTTGTGAAAAGACACTTGTAAGTGCAGGATCCGACAGGACCCCGAAACTACAGGAGTCTCACATTTCCATTAAGACGTCTGTTGAGAGTAAAACACCGGGAAAAAAACAATCAGATTCCCGTCGAAAGGTGGAGAGGTTGTTCGCCTATTGCCCTTCGCAGAAAACGCCAACGCCTGTTCACCTCTTCAGTGTGTGTTCGGACAAGAAAAACACTTCTCCTAAAACTGACATGAACACGACTCCCAGTGAATCGAGCAGAAAATTAAGTTCCGTAAAGAATTACTTTAAAGGCCTTTGGAAAAAATACTTTGACAAGAAATCAGCACGCAAAAGCCAGCGAGATGACCGCTCCTTTTCAAAACAAAAGTTCAGCGGGTCAGGATCATACCACACAGACTCTTTATCTGATGCCGGGCCCGTGACAGAACCAAGGCTTGGATTGCACAGATCTGACCTAAATGAGAGCATTGATGTGCCAGGCTGGAGCGGTGAATTCAAAATACCGTCTACAGCTGAGCCTACAAGGACCGAGGTCAAACCCATACACGTCCCCAAGAGGCCGCAGGCAAATAATACAGCTTCCTACGGTGATACCACGGAGTTTAACCTCCAAGGATTGTGTGAAAGCATTTTAGTAAGACCAAAATCGTCTTGTGAAAAGACACGTGTAAGTGCAGGATCCGACAGGACCCCGAAACTACAGGAGTCTCATATTTCCATTAAGACGTCTGTTGAGAGTAAAACACCGGGAAAAAAACAATCAGATTCCCGTCGAAAGGTTGACAGACTGTTTGCTTCTTGCCCTTCAAAGAAAATAGAGACACCTGTTCACCTCTTCAGTTTGTGTTCAGACAAGAAAAACACTTCTCCTAAAACTGACATGAACACAACTCCCAGTGAATCAGGCAGAAACTTAAGTTCGGTAAAGAATTACTTTAAAGGCCTTTGGAAAAAATATTTTGACAAGAAATCAGCACGCAAAAGCCAGCGAGATGACCGCTCCTTTTCAAAACAAAAGTTCAGCGGGTCAGGATCATACCACACAGACTCTTTATCTGATGCCGGGCCCGTGACAGAACCAAGGCATGGATTGCACAGATCTGACCTAAATGAGAGCATTGATGTGCCAGGCTGGAGCGGTGAATTCAAAAAACGTCTACAGCTGAGCCCACAAGGACCGAGGTCAAACCCATACACGTACCCAAGAGGCCGCAGGCAAATAATACAGCTTCCTACGGTGATACCACGGAGTTTAACCTCCAAGGATCGTGTGAAATCATTTTAGTAAGACCAAAATCGTCTTGTGAAAAGACACGTGTAAGTGCAGGATCCGACAGGACCCGAAACTACAGGAGTCTTACATTTCCATTAAGACGTCTGTTGAGTGTAAAACACCGGGAAAAAAACAATCAGATTCCCGTCGAAAGGTGGACAGACTGTTTGCTTCTTGCCCTTCAAAGAAAATAGAGACACCTGTTCACCTCTTCAGTTTGTGTTCAGACAAGAAAAACACTTCTCCTAAAACTGACATGAACACGACTCCCAGTGAATCAGGCAGAAACTTAAGTTCGGTAAAGAATTACTTTAAAGGCCTTTGGAAAAAATACTTTGACAAGAAATCAGCACGCAAAAGCCAGGGAGATGACCGCTCCTTTTCAAAACAAAAGTTCAGCGGGTCAGGATCATACCACACAGACTCTTCATCTGATGCCGGGCCCGTGACAGAACCAAGGCTTGGATTGCACAGATCTGACCTAAATGAGAGCATTGATGTGCCAGGCCGGAGCGGTGAATTCAAAAAAACGTCTACAGCTGAGCCCACAAGGACCGAGGTCAAACCCATACACGTACCCAAGAGGCCGCAGGCAAATAATACAGCTTCCTACGGTGATACCACGGAGTTTAACCTCCAAGGATCGTGTGAAAGCATTTTAGTAAGACCAAAATCGTCTTGTGAAAAGACACGTGTAAGTGCAGGATCCGACAGGACCCGAAACTACAGGAGTCTCACATTTACATTAAGACGTCTGTTGAGTGTAAAACACCGGGAAAAAAACAATCAGATTCCCGTCGAAAGGTGGACAGACTGTTAGCTTCTTGCCCTTCAAAGAAAATAGAGACACCTGTTCACCTCTTCAGTTTGTGTTCAGACAAGAAAAACACTTCTCCTAAAACTGACATGAACACGACTCCCAGTGAATCAGGCAGAAACTTAAGTTCGGTAAAGAATTACTTTAAAGGCCTTTGGAAAAAATACTTTGACAAGAAATCAGCACGCAAAAGCCAGCGAGATGACCGCTCCTTTTCAAAACAAAAGTTCAGCGGGTCAGGATCATACCACACAGACTCTTCATCTGATGCCGGGCCCGTGACAGAACCAAGGCTTGGATTGCACAGATCTGACCTAAATGAGAGCATTGATGTGCCAGGCTGGAGCGGTGAATTCAAAATACTGTCTACAGCTGAGCCTACAAGGACCGAGGTCAAACCCATACACGTCCCCAAGAGGCCGCAAGCAAATAATACAGCTTCCTACGGTGATACCACGGAGTTTGACCTCCAAGGATCGTGTGAAAGCATTTTAGTAAGACCAAAATAGTCTTGTGAAAAGACACGTGTAAGTGCAGGATCCGACAGGACCCCGAAACTACAGGAGTCTCACATTTCCATTAAGACGTCTGTTGAGAGTAAAACACGGGGGAAAAAATAATCAGATTCCCGTCGAAAGGTGGAGAGGTTGTTCGCCTGTTGCCCTTCGCAGAAAACGCCAACGCCTGTTCACCTCTTCAGTGTGTGTTCGGACAAGAAAAACACTTCTCCTAAAACTGACATGAACACGACTCCCAGTGAATCGAGCAGAAAATTAAGTTCCGTAAAGAATTACTTTAAAGGCCTTTGGAAGAAATCAGCACGCAAAAGCCAGCGAGATGACCGCTCCTTTTCAAAACAAAAGTTCAGCGGGTCAGGATCATACCACACAGACTCTTCATCTGATGCCGGGCCCGTGACAGAACCAAGGCTTGGATTGCACAGATCTGACCTAAATGAGAGCATTGATGTGCCAGGCTGGAGCGGTGAATTCAAAATACCGTCTACAGCTGAGCCTACAAGGACCGAGGTCAAACCCATACACGTCCCCAAGAGGCCGCAGGCAAATAATACAGCTTCCTACGGTGATACCACGGAGTTTAACCTCCAAGGATCGTGTGAAAGCATTTTAGTAAGATCAAAATCGTCTTGTGAAAAGACACTTGTAAGTGCAGGATCCGACAGGACCCCGAAACTACAGGAGTCTCACATTTCCATTAAGACGTCTGTTGAGAGTAAAACACCGGGAAAAAAACAATCAGATTCCCGTCGAAAGGTGGAGAGGTTGTTCGCCTATTGCCCTTCGCAGAAAACGCCAACGCCTGTTCACCTCTTCAGTGTGTGTTCGGACAAGAAAAACACTTCTCCTAAAACTGACATGAACACGACTCCCAGTGAATCGAGCAGAAAATTAAGTTCCGTAAAGAATTACTTTAAAGGCCTTTGGAAAAAATACTTTGACAAGAAATCAGCACGCAAAAGCCAGCGAGATGACCGCTCCTTTTCAAAACAAAAGTTCAGCGGGTCAGGATCATACCACACAGACTCTTTATCTGATGCCGGGCCCGTGACAGAACCAAGGCTTGGATTGCACAGATCTGACCTAAATGAGAGCATTGATGTGCCAGGCTGGAGCGGTGAATTCAAAATACCGTCTACAGCTGAGCCTACAAGGACCGAGGTCAAACCCATACACGTCCCCAAGAGGCCGCAGGCAAATAATACAGCTTCCTACGGTGATACCACGGAGTTTAACCTCCAAGGATTGTGTGAAAGCATTTTAGTAAGACCAAAATCGTCTTGTGAAAAGACACGTGTAAGTGCAGGATCCGACAGGACCCCGAAACTACAGGAGTCTCATATTTCCATTAAGACGTCTGTTGAGAGTAAAACACCGGGAAAAAAACAATCAGATTCCCGTCGAAAGGTGGAGAGGTTGTTCGCCTATTGCCCTTCGCAGAAAAAGCCAACGCCTGTTCACCTCTTCAGTGTGTGTTCGGACAAGAAAAACACTTCTCCTAAAACTGACAAGAACACGACTCCCAGTGAATCGAGCAGAAAATTAAGTTCAGTAAAGAATTACTTTAAAGGCCTTTGGAGGAAATCAGCACGCAAAAGCCAGCGAGATGACCGCTCCTTTTCAAAACAAAAGTTCAGCGGGTCAGGATCATACCACACAGACTCTTCATCTGATGCCGGGCCCGTGACAGAACCAAGGCTTGGATTGCACAGATCTGACCTAAATGAGAGCATTGATGTGCCAGGCTGGAGCGGTGAATTCAAAATACCGTCTACAGCTGAGCCGCTTTTGACTGCTAATTGCACATGTGTAATTTATATGTATTTTCTTGAATATTTTGGGCTAAAATTGTTTTTTATTATATTGCACTTATGGAAAGCACTTTGGTTCAGCGGGTACTGTTGTAAAGCGCTATACAAATAAAGGTTGATTGATTGATTGATTGAGCCTACAAGGACCGAGGTCAAACCCATACACGTCCCCAAGAGGCCGCAGGCAAATAATACAGCTTCCTACGGTGATACCACGGAGTTTAACCTCCAAGGATCGTGTGAAAGCATTTTAGTAAGACCAAAATCGTCTTGTGAAAAGACACGTGTAAGTGCAGGATCCAACAGGACCCCGAAACTACAGGAGTCTCACATTTCCATTAAGACGTCTGTTGAGTGTAAAACACCGGGAAAAAAACAATCAGATTCCCGTCGAAAGGTGGAGAGGTTGTTCGCCTATTGTCCTTCGCAGAAAACGCCAACGCCTGTTCACCTCTTCAGTGTGTTCGGACAAGAAAAACACTTCTCCTAAAACTGACATGAACACGACTCCCAGTGAATCGAGCAGAAAATTAAGTTCCGTAAAGAATTACTTTAAAGGCCTTTGGAAGAAATCAGCACGCAAAAGCCAGCGAGATGACCGCTCCTTTTCAAAACAAAAGTTCAGCGGGTCAGGATCATACCACACAGACTCTTCATCTGATGCCGGGCCCGTGACAGAACCAAGGCTTGGATTGCACAGATCTGACCTAAATGAGAGCATTGATGTGCCAGGCTGGAGCGGTGAATTCAAAATACCGTCTACAGCTGAGCCTACAAGGACCGAGGTCAAACCCATACACGTCCCCAAGAGGCCGCAGGCAAATAATACAGCTTCCTACGGTGATACCACGGAGTTTAACCTCCAAGGATCGTGTGAAAGCATTTTAGTACGACCAAAATCGTCTTGTGAAAAGACACGTGTAAGTGCAGGATCCGACAGGACCCCGAAACTACAGGAGTCTCACATTTCCATTAAGACGTCTGTTGAGAGTAAAAAAACGGGAAAAAAACAATCAGATTCCCGTCGAAAGGTGGACAGACTGTTTGCTTCTTGCCCTTCAAAGAAAATAGAGACACCTGTTCACCTCTTCAGTTTGTGTTCAGACAAGAAAAACACTTCTCCTAAAACTGACATGAACACAACTCCCAGTGAATCAGGCAGAAACTTAAGTTTGGTAAAGAATTACTTTAAAGGCCTTTGGAAAAAATACTTTGACAAGAAATCAGCACGCAAAAGCCAGCGAGATGACCGCTCCTTTTCAAAACAAAAGTTCAGCGGGTCAGGATCATACCACACAGACTCTTTATCTGATGCCGGGCCCGTGACAGAACCAAGGCATGGATTGCACAGATCTGACCTAAATGAGAGCATTGATGTGCCAGGCTGGAGCGGTGAATTCAAAATACCGTCTACAGCTGAGCCCACAAGGACCGAGGTCAAACCCATACACGTCCCCAAGAGGCCGCAGCCAAATAATACAGCTTCCTACGGTGATACCACGGAGTTTAACCTCCAAGGATCCTGTGAAAGCATTTTAGTAAGACCAAAATCGTCTTGTGAAAAGACACGTGTAAGTGCAGGATCCGACAGGACCCCGAAACTACAGGAGTCTCACATTTCCATTAAGACGTCTGTTGAGAGTAAAACACGGGGAAAAAACAATCAGATTCCCGTCGAAAGGTGGAGAGGTTGTTCGCCTATTGCCCTTCGCAGAAAACGCCAACGCCTGTTCACCTCTTCAGTGTGTGTTCGGACAAGAAAAACACTTCTCCTAAAACTGACATGAACACGACTCCCAGTGAATCGAGCAGAAAATTAAATTCCGTAAAGAATTACTTTAAAGGCCTTTGGAAGAAATCAGCACGCAAAAGCCAGCGAGATGACCGCTCCTTTTCAAAACAAAAGTTCAGCGGGTCAGGATCATACCACACAGACTCTTCATCTGATGCCGGGCCCGTGACAGAACCAAGGCTTGGATTGCACAGATCTGACCTAAATGAGAGCATTGATGTGCCAGGCCGGAGCGGTGAATTAAAAAAAACGTCTACAGCTGAGCCCACAAGGACCGAGGTCAAACCCATACACGTACCCAAGAGGCCGCAGGAAAAATAATACAGCTTCCTACGGTGATACCACGGAGTTTAACCTCCAAGGATCGTGTGAAAGCATTTAAGTAAGACCAAAATCGTCTTGTGAAAAGACACGTGTAAGTGCAGGATCCGACAGGACCCGAAACTACAGGAGTCTCACATTTCCATTAAGACGTCTGTTGAGTGTAAAACACCGGGAAAAAAACAATCAGATTCCCGCCGAAAGGTGGACAGACTGTTTGCTTCTTGCCCTTCAAAGAAAATAGAGACACCTGTTCACCTCTTCAGTTTGTGTTCAGACAAGAAAAACACTTCTCCTAAAACTGACATGAACACGACTCCCAGTGAATCAGGCAGAAACTTAAGTTCGGTAAAGAATTACTTTAAAGGCCTTTGGAAAAAATACTTTGACAAGAAATCAGCACGCAAAAGCCAGCGAGATGACCGCTCCTTTTCAAAACAAAAGTTCAGCGGGTCAGGATCATACCACACAGACTCTTCATCTGATGCCGGGCCCGTGACAGAACCAAGGCTTGGATTGCACAGATCTGACCTAAATGAGAGCATTGATGTGCCAGGCTGGAGCGGTGAATTCAAAATACCGTCTACAGCTGAGCCTACAAGGACCGAGGTCAAACCCATACACGTCCCCAAGAGGCCGCAGGCAAATAATACAGCTTCCTACGGTGATACCACGGAGTTTAACCTCCAAGGATCGTGTGAAAGCATTTTAGTAACACCAAAATCGTCTTGTGAAAAGACACGTGTAAGTGCAGGATCCGACAGGACCCCGAAACTACAGGAGTCTCACATTTCCATTAAGATGTCTGTTGAGAGTAAAACACCGGGAAAAAAACAATCAGATTCCCGTCGAAAGGTGGACACACTGTTTGCTTCTTGCCCTTCAAAGAAAATAGAGACACCTGTTCACCTCTTCAGTGTGTGTTCAGACAAGAAAAACACTTCTCCTAAAACTGACATGAACACAACTCCCAGTGAATCAGGCAGAAACTTAAGTTCGGTAAAGAATTACTTTAAAGGCCTTTGGAAAAAAATACTTTGACAAGAAATCAGCACGCAAAAGCCAGCGAGATGACCGCTCCTTTTCAAAACAAAAGTTCAGCGGGTCAGGATCATACCACACAGACTCTTCATGTGATGCCGGGCCCGTGACAGAACCAAGGCTTGGATTGCACAGATCTGACCTAAATGAGAGCATTGATTTGCCAGGCTGGAGCGGTGAATTCAAAATACCGTCTACAGCTGAGCCTACAAGGACCGAGGTCAAACCCATACACGTCCCCAAGAGGCCGCAGGCAAATAATACAGCTTCCTACGGTGATACCACGGAGTTTAACCTCCAAGGATCGTGTGAAAGCATTTTAGTAAGACCAAAATCGTCTTGTGAAAAGACACGTGTAAGTGCAGGATCCGACAGGACCCCGAAACTACAGGAGTCTCACATTTCAATTAAGACGTCTGTTGAGAGTAAAACACCGGGAAAAAAACAATCAGATTCCCGTCGAAAGGTGGACAGACTGTTTGCCTCTTGCCCTTCAAAGAAAATAGAGACACCTGTTCACCTCTTCAGTTTGTGTTCAGACAAGAAAAACACTTCTCCTAAAACTGACATGAACACAACTCCCAGTGAATCAGGCAAAAACTTAAGTTCGGTAAAGAATTACTTTAAAGGCCTTTGGAAAAAATACTTTGACAAGAAATCAGCACGCAAAAGCCAGCGAGATGACCACTCCTTTTCAAAACAAAAGTTCAGCGGGTCAGGATCATACCACACAGACTCTTCATCTGATGCCGGGCCCGTGACAGAACCAAGGCTTGGATTGCACAGATCTGACCTAAATGAGAGCATTGATGTGCCAGGCTGGAGCGGTGAATTCAAAATACCGTCTACAGCTGAGCCTACAAGGACCGAGGTCAAACCCATACACGTCCCCAAGAGGCCGCAGGCAAATAATACAGCTTCCTACGGTGATACCACGGAGTTTAACCTCCAAGGATCGTGTGAAAGCATTTTAGTAACACCAAAATCGTCTTGTGAAAAGACACGTGTAAGTGCAGGATCCGACAGGACCCCGAAACTACAGGAGTCTCACATTTCCATTAAGACGTCTGTTGAGAGTAAAACACCGGGAAAAAAACAATCAGATTCCCGTCGAAAGGTGGACAGACTGTTTGCTTCTTGCCCTTCACAGACCACAGAAACGCCTGTTCACCTCTTCAGTGTGTGTTCGGACAGAGAAAACAGTTCTCCTAAAACTGACATGAACACGACTCCCAGTGAATCGAGCAGAAAATTAAGTTCCTTAAAGAATTACTTTAAAGGCCTTTGGAAGAAATCAGCACACAAAAGCCAGCGAGATGACCGCTCCTTTTCAAAACAAAAGTTCAGCGGGTCAGGATCATACCACACAGACTCTTTATCTGATGCCGGGCCCGTGACAGAACCAAGGCTTGGATTGCACAGATCTGACCTAAATGAGAGCATTGATGTGCCAGGCTGGAGCGGTGAATTCAAAATACCGTCTACAGCTGAGCCTACAAGGACCGAGGTCAAACCCATACACGTCCCCAAGAGGCCGCAGGCAAATAATACAGCTTCCTACGGTGATACCACGGAGTTTAACCTCCAAGGATCGTGTGAAAGCATTTTAGTAAGACCAAAATCGTCTTGTGAAAAGACACGTGTAAGTGCAGGATCCGACAGGACCCCGAAACTACAGGAGTCTCACATTTCCATTAAGACGTCTGTTGAGAGTAAAACACGGGGAAAAAACAATCAGATTCCCGTCGAAAGGTGGAGAGGTTGTTCGCCTATTGCCCTTCGCAGAAAACGCCAACGCCTGTTCACCTCTTCAGTGTGTGTTCGGACAAGAAAAACACTTCTCCTAAAACTGACATGAACACGACTCCCAGTGAATCGAGCAGAAAATTAAATTCCGTAAAGAATTACTTTAAAGGCCTTTGGAAGAAATCAGCACGCAAAAGCCAGCGAGATGACCGCTCCTTTTCAAAACAAAAGTTCAGCGGGTCAGGATCATACCACACAGACTCTTCATCTGATGCCGGGCCCGTGACAGAACCAAGGCTTGGATTGCACAGATCTGACCTAAATGAGAGCATTGATGTGCCAGGCCGGAGCGGTGAATTAAAAAAAACGTCTACAGCTGAGCCCACAAGGACCGAGGTCAAACCCATACACGTACCCAAGAGGCCGCAGGAAAAATAATACAGCTTCCTACGGTGATACCACGGAGTTTAACCTCCAAGGATCGTGTGAAAGCATTTAAGTAAGACCAAAATCGTCTTGTGAAAAGACACGTGTAAGTGCAGGATCCGACAGGACCCGAAACTACAGGAGTCTCACATTTCCATTAAGACGTCTGTTGAGTGTAAAACACCGGGAAAAAAACAATCAGATTCCCGCCGAAAGGTGGACAGACTGTTTGCTTCTTGCCCTTCAAAGAAAATAGAGACACCTGTTCACCTCTTCAGTTTGTGTTCAGACAAGAAAAACACTTCTCCTAAAACTGACATGAACACGACTCCCAGTGAATCAGGCAGAAACTTAAGTTCGGTAAAGAATTACTTTAAAGGCCTTTGGAAAAAATACTTTGACAAGAAATCAGCACGCAAAAGCCAGCGAGATGACCGCTCCTTTTCAAAACAAAAGTTCAGCGGGTCAGGATCATACCACACAGACTCTTCATCTGATGCCGGGCCCGTGACAGAACCAAGGCTTGGATTGCACAGATCTGACCTAAATGAGAGCATTGATGTGCCAGGCTGGAGCGGTGAATTCAAAATACCGTCTACAGCTGAGCCTACAAGGACCGAGGTCAAACCCATACACGTCCCCAAGAGGCCGCAGGCAAATAATACAGCTTCCTACGGTGATACCACGGAGTTTAACCTCCAAGGATCGTGTGAAAGCATTTTAGTAACACCAAAATCGTCTTGTGAAAAGACACGTGTAAGTGCAGGATCCGACAGGACCCCGAAACTACAGGAGTCTCACATTTCCATTAAGATGTCTGTTGAGAGTAAAACACCGGGAAAAAAACAATCAGATTCCCGTCGAAAGGTGGACACACTGTTTGCTTCTTGCCCTTCAAAGAAAATAGAGACACCTGTTCACCTCTTCAGTGTGTGTTCAGACAAGAAAAACACTTCTCCTAAAACTGACATGAACACAACTCCCAGTGAATCAGGCAGAAACTTAAGTTCGGTAAAGAATTACTTTAAAGGCCTTTGGAAAAAAATACTTTGACAAGAAATCAGCACGCAAAAGCCAGCGAGATGACCGCTCCTTTTCAAAACAAAAGTTCAGCGGGTCAGGATCATACCACACAGACTCTTCATGTGATGCCGGGCCCGTGACAGAACCAAGGCTTGGATTGCACAGATCTGACCTAAATGAGAGCATTGATTTGCCAGGCTGGAGCGGTGAATTCAAAATACCGTCTACAGCTGAGCCTACAAGGACCGAGGTCAAACCCATACACGTCCCCAAGAGGCCGCAGGCAAATAATACAGCTTCCTACGGTGATACCACGGAGTTTAACCTCCAAGGATCGTGTGAAAGCATTTTAGTAAGACCAAAATCGTCTTGTGAAAAGACACGTGTAAGTGCAGGATCCGACAGGACCCCGAAACTACAGGAGTCTCACATTTCAATTAAGACGTCTGTTGAGAGTAAAACACCGGGAAAAAAACAATCAGATTCCCGTCGAAAGGTGGACAGACTGTTTGCCTCTTGCCCTTCAAAGAAAATAGAGACACCTGTTCACCTCTTCAGTTTGTGTTCAGACAAGAAAAACACTTCTCCTAAAACTGACATGAACACAACTCCCAGTGAATCAGGCAAAAACTTAAGTTCGGTAAAGAATTACTTTAAAGGCCTTTGGAAAAAATACTTTGACAAGAAATCAGCACGCAAAAGCCAGCGAGATGACCACTCCTTTTCAAAACAAAAGTTCAGCGGGTCAGGATCATACCACACAGACTCTTCATCTGATGCCGGGCCCGTGACAGAACCAAGGCTTGGATTGCACAGATCTGACCTAAATGAGAGCATTGATGTGCCAGGCTGGAGCGGTGAATTCAAAATACCGTCTACAGCTGAGCCTACAAGGACCGAGGTCAAACCCATACACGTCCCCAAGAGGCCGCAGGCAAATAATACAGCTTCCTACGGTGATACCACGGAGTTTAACCTCCAAGGATCGTGTGAAAGCATTTTAGTAAGACCAAAATCGTCTTGTGAAAAGACACGTGTAAGTGCAGGATCCGACAGGACCCCGAAACTACAGGAGTCTCACATTTCCATTAAGACGTCTGTTGAGAGTAAAACACCGGGAAAAAAACAATCAGATTCCCGTCGAAAGGTGGACAGACTGTTTGCTTCTTGCCCTTCACAGACCACAGAAACGCCTGTTCACCTCTTCAGTGTGTGTTCGGACAGAGAAAACAGTTCTCCTAAAACTGACATGAACACGACTCCCAGTGAATCGAGCAGAAAATTAAGTTCCTTAAAGAATTACTTTAAAGGCCTTTGGAAGAAATCAGCACACAAAAGCCAGCGAGATGACCGCTCCTTTTCAAAACAAAAGTTCAGCGGGTCAGGATCATACCACACAGACTCTTTATCTGATGCCGGGCCCGTGACAGAACCAAGGCTTGGATTGCACAGATCTGACCTAAATGATAGCATTGATGTGCCAGGCTGGAGCGTTGAATTCAAAATACCGTCTACAGCTGAGCCTACAAGGACCGAGGTCAAACCCATACACGTCCCCAAGAGGCCGCAGGCAAATAATACAGCTTCCTACGGTGATACCACGGAGTTTAACCTCCAAGGATCGTGTGAAAGCATTTTAGTAAGACCAAAATCGTCTTGTGAAAAGACACGTGTAAGTGCAGGATCCGACAGGACCCCGAAACTACAGGAGTCTCACATTTCCATTAAGACGTCTGTTGAGAGTAAAACACCGGGAAAAAAACAATCAGATTCCCGTCGAAAGGTGGACAGACTGTTTGCTTCTTGCCCTTCAAAGAAAATAGAGACACCTGTTCACCTCTTCAGTTTGTGTTCAGACAAGAAAAACACTTCTCCTAAAACTGACATGAACACAACTCCCAGTGAATCAGGCAGAAACTTAAGTTCGGTAAAGAATTACTTTAAAGGCCTTTGGATAAAATACTTTGACAAGAAATCAGCACGCAAAAGCCAGCGAGATGACCGCTCCTTTTCAAAACAAAAGTTCAGCGGGTCAGGATCATACCACACAGACTCTTTATCTGATGCCGGGCCCGTGACAGAACCAAGGCATGGATTGCACAGATCTGACCTAAATGAGAGCATTGATGTGCCAGGCTGGAGCGGTGAATTCAAAATACCGTCTACAGCTGAGCCCACAAGGACCGAGGTCAAATCCATACACGTCCCCAAGAGGCCGCAGCCAAATAATACAGCTTCCTACGGTGATACCACGGAGTTTAACCTCCAAGGATCGTGTGAAAGCATTTTAGTAAGACCAAAATCGTCTTGTGAAAAGACACGTGTAAGTGCAGGATCCGACAGGACCCCGAAACTACAGGAGTCTCAAATTTCCATTAAGACGTCTGTTTAGAGTAAAACACGGGGAAAAAACAATCAGATTCCCGTCGAAAGGTGGAGAGGTTGTTCGCCTATTGCCCTTCGCAGAAAACGCCAACGCCTGTTCACCTCTTCAGTGTGTGTTCGGACAAGAAAAACACTTCTCCTAAAACTGACATGAACACGACTCCCAGTGAATCGAGCAGAAAATTAAATTCCGTAAAGAATTACTTTAAAGGCCTTTGGAAGAAATCAGCACGCAAAAGCCAGCGAGATGACCGCTCCTTTTCAAAACAAAAGTTCAGCGGGTCAGGATCATACCACACAGACTCTTCATGTGATGCCGGGCCCGTGACAGAACCAAGGCTTGGATTGCACAGATCTGACCTAAATGAGAGCATTGATTTGCCAGGCTGGAGCGGTGAATTCAAAATACCGTCTACAGCTGAGCCTACAAGGACCGAGGTCAAACCCATACACGTACCCAAGAGGCCGCAGGAAAAATAATACAGCTTCCTACGGTGATACCACGGAGTTTAACCTCCAAGGATCGTGTGAAAGCATTTTAGTAAGACCAAAATCGTCTTGTGAAAAGACACGTGTAAGTGCAGGATCCGACAGGACCCCGAAACTACAGGAGTCTCACATTTCAATTAAGACGTCTGTTGAGAGTAAAACACCGGGAAAAAAACAATCAGATTCCCGTCGAAAGGTGGACAGACTGTTTGCCTCTTGCCCTTCAAAGAAAATAGAGACACCTGTTCACCTCTTCAGTTTGTGTTCAGACAAGAAAAACACTTCTCCTAAAACTGACATGAACACAACTCCCAGTGAATCAGGCAAAAACTTAAGTTCGGTAAAGAATTACTTTAAAGGCCTTTGGAAAAAATACTTTGACAAGAAATCAGCACGCAAAAGCCAGCGAGATGACCACTCCTTTTCAAAACAAAAGTTCAGCGGGTCAGGATCATACCACACAGACTCTTCATCTGATGCCGGGCCCGTGACAGAACCAAGGCTTGGATTGCACAGATCTGACCTAAATGAGAGCATTGATGTGCCAGGCTGGAGCGGTGAATTCAAAATACCGTCTACAGCTGAGCCTACAAGGACCGAGGTCAAACCCATACACGTCCCCAAGAGGCCGCAGGCAAATAATACAGCTTCCTACGGTGATACCACGGAGTTTAACCTCCAAGGATCGTGTGAAAGCATTTTAGTAAGACCAAAATCGTCTTGTGAAAAGACACGTGTAAGTGCAGGATCCGACAGGACCCCGAAACTACAGGAGTCTCACATTTCCATTAAGACGTCTGTTGAGAGTAAAACACCGGGAAAAAAACAATCAGATTCCCGTCGAAAGGTGGACAGACTGTTTGCTTCTTGCCCTTCACAGACCACAGAAACGCCTGTTCACCTCTTCAGTGTGTGTTCGGACAGAGAAAACAGTTCTCCTAAAACTGACATGAACACGACTCCCAGTGAATCGAGCAGAAAATTAAGTTCCTTAAAGAATTACTTTAAAGGCCTTTGGAAGAAATCAGCACACAAAAGCCAGCGAGATGACCGCTCCTTTTCAAAACAAAAGTTCAGCGGGTCAGGATCATACCACACAGACTCTTTATCTGATGCCGGGCCCGTGACAGAACCAAGGCTTGGATTGCACAGATCTGACCTAAATGAGAGCATTGATGTGCCAGGCTGGAGCGGTGAATTCAAAATACCGTCTACAGCTGAGCCTACAAGGACCGAGGTCAAACCCATACACGTCCCCAAGAGGCCGCAGGCAAATAATACAGCTTCCTACGGTGATACCACGGAGTTTAACCTCCAAGGATCGTGTGAAAGCATTTTAGTAAGACCAAAATCGTCTTGTGAAAAGACACGTGTAAGTGCAGGATCCGACAGGACCCCGAAACTACAGGAGTCTCACATTTCCATTAAGACGTCTGTTGAGAGTAAAACACCGGGAAAAAAACAATCAGATTCCCGTCGAAAGGTGGACAGACTGTTTGCTTCTTGCCCTTCAAAGAAAATAGAGACACCTGTTCACCTCTTCAGTTTGTGTTCAGACAAGAAAAACACTTCTCCTAAAACTGACATGAACACAACTCCCAGTGAATCAGGCAGAAACTTAAGTTCGGTAAAGAATTACTTTAAAGGCCTTTGGATAAAATACTTTGACAAGAAATCAGCACGCAAAAGCCAGCGAGATGACCGCTCCTTTTCAAAACAAAAGTTCAGCGGGTCAGGATCATACCACACAGACTCTTTATCTGATGCCGGGCCCGTGACAGAACCAAGGCATGGATTGCACAGATCTGACCTAAATGAGAGCATTGATGTGCCAGGCTGGAGCGGTGAATTCAAAATACCGTCTACAGCTGAGCCCACAAGGACCGAGGTCAAATCCATACACGTCCCCAAGAGGCCGCAGCCAAATAATACAGCTTCCTACGGTGATACCACGGAGTTTAACCTCCAAGGATCGTGTGAAAGCATTTTAGTAAGACCAAAATCGTCTTGTGAAAAGACACGTGTAAGTGCAGGATCCGACAGGACCCCGAAACTACAGGAGTCTCACATTTCCATTAAGACGTCTGTTTAGAGTAAAACACGGGGAAAAAACAATCAGATTCCCGTCGAAAGGTGGAGAGGTTGTTCGCCTATTGCCCTTCGCAGAAAACGCCAACGCCTGTTCACCTCTTCAGTGTGTGTTCGGACAAGAAAAACACTTCTCCTAAAACTGACATGAACACGACTCCCAGTGAATCGAGCAGAAAATTAAATTCCGTAAAGAATTACTTTAAAGGCCTTTGGAAGAAATCAGCACGCAAAAGCCAGCGAGATGACCGCTCCTTTTCAAAACAAAAGTTCAGCGGGTCAGGATCATACCACACAGACTCTTCATCTGATGCCGGGCCCGTGACAGAACCAAGGCTTGGATTGCACAGATCCGACCTAAATGAGAGCATTGAAGTGCCAGGCCAGAGCGGTGAATTCAAAAAACCGTCTACAGCTGAGCCCACAAGGACCGAGGTCAAACCCATACACGTACCCAAGAGGCCGCAGGCAAATAATACAGCTTCCTACGGTGATACCACGGAGTTTAACCTCCAAGGATCGTGTGAAAGCATTTTAGTAAGACCAAAATCGTCTTGTGAAAAGACACGTGTAAGTGCAGGATCCGACAGGACCCCGAAACTACAGGAGTCTCACATTTCCATTAAGACGTCTGTTGAGTGTAAAACACCGGGAAAAAAACAATCAGATTCCCGTCGAAAGGTGGACAGACTGTTCGCTTCTTGCCCTTCAAAGAAAATGCCAACGCCTGTTCACCTCTTCAGTGTGTGTTCAGACAAGAAAAACACTTCTCCTAAAACTGACATGAACACGACTCCCAGTGAATCAGGCAGAAACTTAAGTTCGGTAAAGAATTACTTTAAAGGCCTTTGGAAAAAATACTTTGACAAGAAATCAGCACGCAAAAGCCAGCGAGATGACCGCTCCTTTTCAAAACAAAAGTTCAGCGGGTCAGGATCATACCACACAGACTCTTCATCTGATGCCGGGCCCGTGACAGAACCAAGGCTTGGATTGCACAGATCTGACCTAAATGAGAGCATTGATGTGCCAGGCTGGAGCGGTGAATTCAAAATACCGTCTACAGCTGAGCCTACAAGGACCGAGGTCAAACCCATACACGTCCCCAAGAGGCCGCAGGAAAATAATACAGCTTCCTACGGTGATACCACGGAGTTTAACCTCCAAGGATCGTGTGAAAGCATTTTAGTAAGACCAAAATTGTCTTGTGAAAAGACACGTGTAAGTGCAGGATCCGACAGGACCCCGAAACTACAGGAGTCTCACATTTCCATTAAGACGTCTGTTGAGAGTAAAACACGGGGAAAAAACAATCAGATTCCCGTCGAAAGGTGGAGAGGTTGTTTGCCTATTGCCCTTCGCAGAAAACGCCAACGCCTGTTCACCTCTTCAGTGTGTGTTCGGACAAGAAAAACACTTCTCCTAAAACTGACATGAACACGACTCCCAGTGAATCGAGCAGAAAATTAAATTCCGTAAAGAATTACTTTAAAGGCCTTTGGAAGAAATCAGCACGCAAAAGCCAGCGAGATGACCGCTCCTTTTCAAAACAAAAGTTCAGCGGGTCAGGATCATACCACACAGACTCTTCATCTGATGCCGGGCCCGTGACAGAACCAAGGCTTGGATTGCACAGATCTGACCTAAATGAGAGCATTGATGTGCCAGGCCGGAGCGGTGAATTCAAAAAACCGTCTACAGCTGAGCCCACAAGGACCGAGGTCAAACCCATACACGTACCCAAGAGGCCGCAGCCAAATAATACAGCTTCCTACGGTGATACCACGGAGTTTAACCTCCAAGGATCGTGTGAAAGCATTTTAGTAAGACCAAAATCGTCTTGTGAAAAGACACGTGTAAGTGCAGGATCCGACAGGACCCCGAAACTACAGGAGTCTCACATTTCCATTAAGACGTCTGTTTAGAGTAAAACACGGGGAAAAAACAATCAGATTCCCGTCGAAAGGTGGAGAGGTTGTTCGCCTATTGCCCTTCGCAGAAAACGCCAACGCCTGTTCACCTCTTCAGTGTGTGTTCGGACAAGAAAAACACTTCTCCTAAAACTGACATGAACACGACTCCCAGTGAATCGAGCAGAAAATTAAATTCCGTAAAGAATTACTTTAAAGGCCTTTGGAAGAAATCAGCACGCAAAAGCCAGCGAGATGACCGCTCCTTTTCAAAACAAAAGTTCAGCGGGTCAGGATCATACCACACAGACTCTTCATCTGATGCCGGGCCCGTGACAGAACCAAGGCTTGGATTGCACAGATCCGACCTAAATGAGAGCATTGAAGTGCCAGGCCAGAGCGGTGAATTCAAAAAACCGTCTACAGCTGAGCCCACAAGGACCGAGGTCAAACCCATACACGTACCCAAGAGGCCGCAGGCAAATAATACAGCTTCCTACGGTGATACCACGGAGTTTAACCTCCAAGGATCGTGTGAAAGCATTTTAGTAAGACCAAAATCGTCTTGTGAAAAGACACGTGTAAGTGCAGGATCCGACAGGACCCCGAAACTACAGGAGTCTCACATTTCCATTAAGACGTCTGTTGAGTGTAAAACACCGGGAAAAAAACAATCAGATTCCCGTCGAAAGGTGGACAGACTGTTCGCTTCTTGCCCTTCAAAGAAAATGCCAACGCCTGTTCACCTCTTCAGTGTGTGTTCAGACAAGAAAAACACTTCTCCTAAAACTGACATGAACACGACTCCCAGTGAATCAGGCAGAAACTTAAGTTCGGTAAAGAATTACTTTAAAGGCCTTTGGAAAAAATACTTTGACAAGAAATCAGCACGCAAAAGCCAGCGAGATGACCGCTCCTTTTCAAAACAAAAGTTCAGCGGGTCAGGATCATACCACACAGACTCTTCATCTGATGCCGGGCCCGTGACAGAACCAAGGCTTGGATTGCACAGATCTGACCTAAATGAGAGCATTGATGTGCCAGGCTGGAGCGGTGAATTCAAAATACCGTCTACAGCTGAGCCTACAAGGACCGAGGTCAAACCCATACACGTCCCCAAGAGGCCGCAGGAAAATAATACAGCTTCCTACGGTGATACCACGGAGTTTAACCTCCAAGGATCGTGTGAAAGCATTTTAGTAAGACCAAAATTGTCTTGTGAAAAGACACGTGTAAGTGCAGGATCCGACAGGACCCCGAAACTACAGGAGTCTCACATTTCCATTAAGACGTCTGTTGAGAGTAAAACACGGGGAAAAAACAATCAGATTCCCGTCGAAAGGTGGAGAGGTTGTTTGCCTATTGCCCTTCGCAGAAAACGCCAACGCCTGTTCACCTCTTCAGTGTGTGTTCGGACAAGAAAAACACTTCTCCTAAAACTGACATGAACACGACTCCCAGTGAATCGAGCAGAAAATTAAATTCCGTAAAGAATTACTTTAAAGGCCTTTGGAAGAAATCAGCACGCAAAAGCCAGCGAGATGACCGCTCCTTTTCAAAACAAAAGTTCAGCGGGTCAGGATCATACCACACAGACTCTTCATCTGATGCCGGGCCCGTGACAGAACCAAGGCTTGGATTGCACAGATCTGACCTAAATGAGAGCATTGATGTGCCAGGCCGGAGCGGTGAATTCAAAAAACCGTCTACAGCTGAGCCCACAAGGACCGAGGTCAAACCCATACACGTACCCAAGAGGCCGCAGGCAAATAATACAGCTTTCTACGGTGATACCACGGAGTTTAACCTCCAAGGATCGTGTGAAAGCATTTTAGTAAGACCAAAATCGTCTTGTGAAAAGACACGTGTAAGTGCAGGATCCGACAGGACCCCGAAACTACAGGAGTCTCACATTTCCATTAAGACGTCTGTTGAGAGTAAAACACCGCGAAAAAAACAATCAGATTCCCGTCGAAAGGTGGAGAGGTTGTTCGCCTATTGCCCTTCGCAGAAAACGCCAACGCCTGTTCACCTCTTCAGTGTGTGTTCGGACAAGAAAAACACTTCTCCTAAAACTGACATGAACACGACTCCCAGTGAATCGAGCAGAAAATTAAGTTCCGTAAAGAATTACTTTAAATGCCTTTGGAAGAAATCAGCACGCAAAAGCCAGCGAGATGACCGCTCCTTTTCAAAACAAAAGTTCAGCGGGTCAGGATCATACCACACAGACTCTTCATCTGATGCCGGGCCCGTGACAGAACCAAGGCTTGGATTGCACAGATCTGACCTAAATGAGAGCATTGATGTGCCAGGCTGGAGCGGTGAATTCAAAATACCGTCTACAGCTGAGCCTACAAGGACCGAGGTCAAACCCATACACGTCCCCAAGAGGCCGCAGGCAAATAATACAGCTTCCTACGGTGATACCACAGAGTTTAACCTCCAAGGATCGTGTGAAAGCATTTTAGTAAGACCAAAATCGTCTTGTGAAAAGACACGTGTAAGTGCAGGATCCGACAGGACCCCGAAACTACAGGAGTCTCACATTTCCATTAAGACGTCTGTTGAGAGTAAAACACCGGGAAAAAAACAATCAGATTCCCGTCGAAAGGTGGACAGACTGTTTGCTTCTTGCCCTTCAAAGAAAATAGAGACGCCTGTTCACCTCTTCAGTGTGTGTTCAGACAAGAAAAACACTTCTCCTAATACTGACATGAACACAACTCCCAGTGAATCAGGCAAAAACTTAAGTTCGGTAAAGAATTACTTTGAAGGCCTTTGGAAAAAATACTTTGACAAGAAATCAGCACGCAAAAGCCAGCGAGATGACCGCTCCTTTTCAAAACAAAAGTTCAGCGGGTCAGGATCATACCACACAGACTCTTCATCTGATGCCGGGCCCGTGACAGAACCAAGGCTTGGATTGCACAGATCTGACCTAAATGAGAGCATTGATGTGCCAGGCTGGAGCGGTGAATTCAAAATACCGTCTACAGCTGAGCCGCTTTTGACTGCTAATTGCACATGTGTAATTTATATGTATTTTCTTGAATATTTTGGGCTAAAATTGTTTTTTATTATATTGCACTTATGGAAAGCACTTTGGTTCAGCGGGTACTGTTGTAAAGCGCTATACAAATAAAGGTTGATTGATTGATTGATTGAGCCTACAAGGACCGAGGTCAAACCCATACACGTCCCCAAGAGGCCGCAGGCAAATAATACAGCTTCCTACGGTGATACCATGGAGTTTAACCTCCAAGGATCGTGTGAAAGCATTTTAGTAAGACCAAAATCGTCTTGTGAAAAGACACGTGTAAGTGCAGGATCCAACAGGACCCCGAAACTACAGGAGTCTCACATTTCCATTAAGACGTCTGTTGAGAGTAAAACACCGAGAAAACAACAATCAGATTCCCGTCGAAAGGTGGACAGACTGTTCGCCTCTTGCCCTTCACAGAAAACGCCAACGCCTGTTCACCTCTTCAGTGTTTGTTCGGACAAGAAAAACACTTCTCCTAAAACTGATATTAACACGACTCCCAGTGAATCGTGCAGAAAATTAAGTTCCGTAAAGAATTACTTTAAAGGCCTTTGGAAGAAATCAGCACGCAAAAGCCAGCGATAGGACCGGGTCAGGATGATACCACACAGACTCTTCATCTGATGCCGGGCCCGTGACAGAACCAAGGCTTGGATTGCACAGATCTGACCTAAATGAGAGCATTGATGTGCCAGGCTGGAGCGGTGAATTCAAAATACCGTCTACAGCTGAGCCTACAAGGACCGAGGTCAAACCCATACACGTCCCCAAGAGGCCGCAGGCAAATAATACAGCTTCCTACGGTGATACCACAGAGTTTGACCTCCAAGGATCGTGTGAAAGCATTTTAGTAAGACCAAAATCGTCTTGTGAAAAGACACGTGTAAGTGCAGGATCCGACAGGACCCCGAAACTACAGGAGTCTCACATTTCCATTAAGACGTCTGTTGAGAGTAAAACACCGGGAAAAAAACTATCAGATTCCCGTCGAAAGGTGGAGAGGTTGTTCGCCTATTGCCCTTCGCAGAAAACGCCAACGCCTGTTCACCTCTTCAGTGTGTGTTCGGACAAGAAAAACACTTCTCCTAAAACTGACATGAACACGACTCCCAGTGAATCGAGCAGAAAATTAAGTTCCGTAAAGAATTACTTTAAAGGCCTTTGGAAGAAATCAGCACGCAAAAGCCAGCGAGATGACCGCTCCTTTTCAAAACAAAAGTTCAGCGGGTCAGGATCATACCACACAGACTCTTCATCTGATGCCGGGCCCGTGACAGAACCAAGGCTTGGATTGCACAGATCTGACCTAAATGAGAGCATTGATGTGCCAGGCTGGAGCGGTGAATTCAAAATACCGTCTACAGCTGAGCCTACAAGGACCGAGGTCAAACCCATACACGTCCCCAAGAGGCCGCAGGCAAATAATACAGCTTCCTACGGTGATACCACGGAGTTTAACCTCCAAGGATCCTGTGAAAGCATTTTAGTAAGACCAAAATCGTCTTGTGAAAAGACACGTGTAAGTGCAGGATCCGACAGGACCCCGAAACTACAGGAGTCTCATATTTCCATTAAGACGTCTGTTGAGAGTAAAACACCGGGAAAAAAACAATCAGATTCCCGT
This sequence comes from Gobius niger, assembly GCF_951799975.1. NCBI lineage: Eukaryota > Metazoa > Chordata > Actinopteri > Gobiiformes > Gobiidae > Gobius > Gobius niger. Next base: position 163,131 of record NC_136870.1, on the reverse strand, counting down.
CGAAAGGTGGACAGACTGTTTGCTTCTTGCCCTTCAAAGAAAATAGAGACACCTGTTCACCTCTTCAGTGTGTGTTCAGACAAGAAAAACACTTCTCCTAAAACTGACATGAACACAACTCCCAGTGAATCAGGCAGAAACTTAAGTTCGGTAAATAATTACTTTAAAGGCCTTTGGAAAAAATACTTTGACAAGAAATCAGCACACAAAAGCCAGGGAGATGACCGCTCCTTTTCAAAACAAAAGTTCAGCGGGTCAGGATCATACCACACAGACTCTTCATCTGATGCCGGGCCCGTGACAGAACCAAGGCTTGGATTGCACAGATCTGACCTAAATGAGAGCATTGATGTGCCAGGCTGGAGCGGTGAATTCAAAATACCGTCTACAGCTGAGCCTACAAGGACCGAGGTCAAACCCATACACGTCCCCAAGAGGCCGCAGGCAAATAATACAGCTTCCTACGGTGATACCACGGAGTTTAACCTCCAAGGATCGTGTGAAAGCATTTTAGTAAGACCAAAATCGTCTTGTGAAAAGACACGTGTAAGTGCAGGATCCGACAGGACCCCGAAACTACAGGAGTCTCACATTTCCATTAAGACGTCTGTTGAGAGTAAAACACCGGGAAAAAAACAATCAGATTCCCGTCGAAAGGTGGACAGACTGTTTGCTTCTTGCCCTTCAAAGAAAATAGAGACGCCTGTTCACCTCTTCAGTGTGTGTTCAGACAAGAAAAACACTTCTCCTAATACTGACATGAACACGACTCCCAGTGAATCAGGCAGAAACTTAAGTTCGGTAAAGAATTACTTTAAACGCCTTTGGAAGAAATCAGCACGCAAAAGCCAGCGAGATGACCGCTCCTTTTCAAAACAAAAGTTCAGCGGGTCAGGATCATACCACACAGACTCTTCATCTGATGCCGGGCCCGTGACAGAACCAAGGCTTGGATTGCACAGATCTGACCTAAATGAGAGCATTGATGTGCCAGGCTGGAGCGGTGAATTCAAAATACCGTCTACAGCTGAGCCTACAAGGACCGAGGTCAAACCCATACACGTCCCCAAGAGGCCGCAGGCAAATAATACAGCTTCCTACGGTGATACCACAGAGTTTAACCTCCAAGGATCGTGTGAAAGCATTTTAGTAAGACCAAAATCGTCTTGTGAAAAGACACGTGTAAGTGCAGGATCCGACAGGACCCCGAAACTACAGGAGTCTCACATTTCAATTAAGACGTCTGTTGAGAGTAAAACACCGGGAAAAAAACAATCAGATTCCCGTCGAAAGGTGGACAGACTGTTTGCCTCTTGCCCTTCAAAGAAAATAGAGACACCTGTTCACCTCTTCAGTGTGTGTTCAGACAAGAAAAACACTTCTCCTAAAACTGATATGAACACAACTCCCAGTGAATCAGGCAAAAACTTAAGTTCGGTAAAGAATTACTTTGAAGGCCTTTGGAAAAAATACTTTGACAAGAAATCAGCACGCAAAAGCCAGCGAGATGACCGCTCCTTTTCAAAACAAAAGTTCAGCGGGTCAGGATCATACCACACAGACTCTTCATCTGATGCCGGGCCCGTGACAGAACCAAGGCTTGGATTGCACAGATCTGACCTAAATGAGAGCATTGATGTGCCAGGCTGGAGCGGTGAATTCAAAATACCGTCTACAGCTGAGCCGCTTTTGACTGCTAATTGCACATGTGTAATTTATATGTATTTTCTTGAATATTTTGGGCTAAAATTGTTTTTTATTATATTGCACTTATGGAAAGCACTTTGGTTCAGCGGGTACTGTTGTAAAGCGCTATACAAATAAAGGTTGATTGATTGATTGATTGAGCCTACAAGGACCGAGGTCAAACCCATACACGTCCCCAAGAGGCCGCAGGCAAATAATACAGCTTCCTACGGTGATACCATGGAGTTTAACCTCCAAGGATCGTGTGAAAGCATTTTAGTAAGACCAAAATCGTCTTGTGAAAAGACACGTGTAAGTGCAGGATCCAACAGGACCCCGAAACTACAGGAGTCTCACATTTCCATTAAGACGTCTGTTGAGAGTAAAACACCGGGAAAACAACAATCAGATTCCCGTCGAAAGGTGGACAGACTGTTCGCCTCTTGCCCTTCACAGAAAACGCCAACGCCTGTTCACCTCTTCAGTGTGTGTTCGGACAAGAAAAACACTTCTCCTAAAACTGATATTAACACGACTCCCAGTGAATCGTGCAGAAAATTAAGTTCCGTAAAGAATTACTTTAAAGGCCTTTGGAAGAAATCAGCACGCAAAAGCCAGCGATAGGACCGGGTCAGGATGATACCACACAGACTCTTCATCTGATGCCGGGCCCGTGACAGAACCAAGGCTTGGATTGCACAGATCTGACCTAAATGAGAGCATTGATGTGCCAGGCTGGAGCGGTGAATTAAAATTCCGTCTACAGCTGAGCCTACAAGGACCGAGGTCAAACCCATACACGTCCCCAAGAGGCCGCAGGCAAATAATACAGCTTCCTACGGTGATACCACAGAGTTTGACCTCCAAGGATCGTGTGAAAGCATTTTAGTAAGACCAAAATCGTCTTGTGAAAAGACACGTGTAAGTGCAGGATCCCACAGGACCCCGAAACTACAGGAGTCTCACATTTCCATTAAGACGTCTGTTGAGAGTAAAACACCGGGAAAAAAACAATCAGATTCCCGTCGAAAGGTGGAGAGGTTGTTCGCCTATTGCCCTTCGCAGAAAACGCCAACGCCTGTTCACCTCTTCAGTGTGTGTTCGGACAAGAAAAACACTTCTCCTAAAACTGACATGAACACGACTCCCAGTGAATCGAGCAGAAAATTAAGTTCCGTAAAGAATTACTTTAAAGGCCTTTGGAAGAAATCAGCACGCAAAAGCCAGCGAGATGACCGCTCCTTTTCAAAACAAAAGTTCAGCGGGTCAGGATCATACCACACAGACTCTTCATCTGATGCCGGGCCCGTGACAGAACCAAGGCTTGGATTGCACAGATCTGACCTAAATGAGAGCATTGATGTGCCAGGCTGGAGCGGTGAATTCAAAATACCGTCTACAGCTGAGCCTACAAGGACCGAGGTCAAACCCATACACGTCCCCAAGAGGCCGCAGGCAAATAATACAGCTTCCTACGGTGATACCACGGAGTTTAACCTCCAAGGATCCTGTGAAAGCATTTTAGTAAGACCAAAATCGTCTTGTGAAAAGACACGTGTAAGTGCAGGATCCGACAGGACCCCGAAACTACAGGAGTCTCATATTTCCATTAAGACGTCTGTTGAGAGTAAAACACCGGGAAAAAAACAATCAGATTCCCGTCGAAAGGTGGACAGACTGTTTGCTTCTTGCCCTTCAAAGAAAATAGAGACACCTGTTCACCTCTTCAGTGTGTGTTCAGACAAGAAAAACACTTCTCCTAAAACTGACATGAACACAACTCCCAGTGAATCAGGCAGAAACTTAAGTTCGGTAAATAATTACTTTAAAGGCCTTTGGAAAAAATACTTTGACAAGAAATCAGCACACAAAAGCCAGGGAGATGACCGCTCCTTTTCAAAACAAAAGTTCAGCGGGTCAGGATCATACCACACAGACTCTTCATCTGATGCCGGGCCCGTGACAGAACCAAGGCTTGGATTGCACAGATCTGACCTAAATGAGAGCATTGATGTGCCAGGCTGGAGCGGTGAATTCAAAATACCGTCTACAGCTGAGCCTACAAGGACCGAGGTCAAACCCATACACGTCCCCAAGAGGCCGCAGGCAAATAATACAGCTTCCTACGGTGATACCACGGAGTTTAACCTCCAAGGATCGTGTGAAAGCATTTTAGTAAGACCAAAATCGTCTTGTGAAAAGACACGTGTAAGTGCAGGATCCGACAGGACCCCGAAACTACAGGAGTCTCACATTTCCATTAAGACGTCTGTTGAGAGTAAAACACCGGGAAAAAAACAATCAGATTCCCGTCGAAAGGTGGACAGACTGTTTGCTTCTTGCCCTTCAAAGAAAATAGAGACGCCTGTTCACCTCTTCAGTGTGTGTTCAGACAAGAAAAACACTTCTCCTAATACTGACATGAACACGACTCCCAGTGAATCAGGCAGAAACTTAAGTTCGGTAAAGAATTACTTTAAACGCCTTTGGAAGAAATCAGCACGCAAAAGCCAGCGAGATGACCGCTCCTTTTCAAAACAAAAGTTCAGCGGGTCAGGATCATACCACACAGACTCTTCATCTGATGCCGGGCCCGTGACAGAACCAAGGCTTGGATTGCACAGATCTGACCTAAATGAGAGCATTGATGTGCCAGGCTGGAGCGGTGAATTCAAAATACCGTCTACAGCTGAGCCTACAAGGACCGAGGTCAAACCCATACACGTCCCCAAGAGGCCGCAGGCAAATAATACAGCTTCCTACGGTGATACCACGGAGTTTAACCTCCAAGGATCGTGTGAAAGCATTTTAGTAAGACCAAAATCGTCTTGTGAAAAGACACGTGTAAGTGCAGGATCCGACAGGACCCCGAAACTACAGGAGTCTCACATTTCAATTAAGACGTCTGTTGAGAGTAAAACACCGGGAAAAAAACAATCAGATTCCCGTCGAAAGGTGGACAGACTGTTTGCCTCTTGCCCTTCAAAGAAAATAGAGACACCTGTTCACCTCTTCAGTGTGTGTTCAGACAAGAAAAACACTTCTCCTAAAACTGATATGAACACAACTCCCAGTGAATCAGGCAAAAACTTAAGTTCGGTAAAGAATTACTTTGAAGGCCTTTGGAAAAAATACTTTGACAAGAAATCAGCACGCAAAAGCCAGCGAGATGACCGCTCCTTTTCAAAACAAAAGTTCAGCGGGTCAGGATCATACCACACAGACTCTTCATCTGATGCCGGGCCCGTGACAGAACCAAGGCTTGGATTGCACAGATCTGACCTAAATGAGAGCATTGATGTGCCAGGCTGGAGCGGTGAATTCAAAATACCGTCTACAGCTGAGCCGCTTTTGACTGCTAATTGCACATGTGTAATTTATATGTATTTTCTTGAATATTTTGGGCTAAAATTGTTTTTTATTATATTGCACTTATGGAAAGCACTTTGGTTCAGCGGGTACTGTTGTAAAGCGCTATACAAATAAAGGTTGATTGATTGATTGATTGAGCCTACAAGGACCGAGGTCAAACCCATACACGTCCCCAAGAGGCCGCAGGCAAATAATACAGCTTCCTACGGTGATACCATGGAGTTTAACCTCCAAGGATCGTGTGAAAGCATTTTAGTAAGACCAAAATCGTCTTGTGAAAAGACACGTGTAAGTGCAGGATCCAACAGGACCCCGAAACTACAGGAGTCTCACATTTCCATTAAGACGTCTGTTGAGAGTAAAACACCGGGAAAACAACAATCAGATTCCCGTCGAAAGGTGGACAGACTGTTCGCCTCTTGCCCTTCACAGAAAACGCCAACGCCTGTTCACCTCTTCAGTGTGTGTTCGGACAAGAAAAACACTTCTCCTAAAACTGATATGAACACGACTCCCAGTGAATCGTGCAGAAAATTAAGTTCCGTAAAGAATTACTTTAAAGGCCTTTGGAAGAAATCAGCACGCAAAAGCCAGCGATAGGACCGGGTCAGGATGATACCACACAGACTCTTCATCTGATGCCGGGCCCGTGACAGAACCAAGGCTTGGATTGCACAGATCTGACCTAAATGAGAGCATTGATGTGCCAGGCTGGAGCGGTGAATTAAAATTCCGTCTACAGCTGAGCCTACAAGGACCGAGGTCAAACCCATACACGTCCCCAAGAGGCCGCAGGCAAATAATACAGCTTCCTACGGTGATACCACAGAGTTTGACCTCCAAGGATCGTGTGAAAGCATTTTAGTAAGACCAAAATCGTCTTGTGAAAAGACACGTGTAAGTGCAGGATCCCACAGGACCCCGAAACTACAGGAGTCTCACATTTCCATTAAGACGTCTGTTGAGAGTAAAACACCGGGAAAAAAACAATCAGATTCCCGTCGAAAGGTGGAGAGGTTGTTCGCCTATTGCCCTTCGCAGAAAACGCCAACGCCTGTTCACCTCTTCAGTGTGTGTTCGGACAAGAAAAACACTTCTCCTAAAACTGACATGAACACGACTCCCAGTGAATCGAGCAGAAAATTAAGTTCCGTAAAGAATTACTTTAAAGGCCTTTGGAAGAAATCAGCACGCAAAAGCCAGCGAGATGACCGCTCCTTTTCAAAACAAAAGTTCAGCGGGTCAGGATCATACCACACAGACTCTTCATCTGATGCCGGGCCCGTGACAGAACCAAGGCTTGGATTGCACAGATCTGACCTAAATGAGAGCATTGATGTGCCAGGCTGGAGCGGTGAATTCAAAATACCGTCTACAGCTGAGCCCACAAGGACCGAGGTCAAACCCATACACGTCCCCAAGAGGCCGCAGGCAAATAATACAGCTTCCTACGGTGATACCACGGAGTTTAACCTCCAAGGATCGTGTGAAAGCATTTTAGTAAGACCAAAATCGTCTTGTGAAAAGACACGTGTAAGTGCAGGATCCGACAGGACCCCGAAACTACAGGAGTCTCACATTTCCATTAAAACGTCTGTTGAGAGTAAAACACCGGGAAAAACACAATCATATTCCCGCCGAAAGGTGGAGAGGTTGTTCGCCTATTGCCCTTCGCAGAAAACGCCAACGCCTGTTCACCTCTTCAGTGTGTGTTCGGACAAGAAAAACACTTCTCCTAAAACTGACATGAACACGACTCCCAGTGAATCGAGCAGAAAATTAAGTTCCGTAAAGAATTACTTTAAAGGCCTTTGGAAGAAATCAGCACGCAAAAGCCAGCGAGATGACCGCTCCTTTTCAAAACAAAAGTTCAGCGGGTCAGGATTATACCACACAGACTCTTCATCTGATGCCGGGCCCGTGACAGAACCAAGGCTTGGATTGCACAGATCTGACCTAAATGAGAGCATTGATGTGCCAGGCTGGAGCGGTGAATTAAAAATACCGTCTACAGCTGAGCCTACAAGGACCGAGGTCAAACCCATACACGTCCCCAAGAGGCCGCAGGCAAATAATACAGCTTCCTACGGTGATACCACGGAGTTTAACCTCCAAGGATCGTGTGAAAGCATTTCAGTAAAACCAAAATCGTCTTGTGAAAAGACACGTGTAAGTGCAGGATCCGACAGGACCCCGAAACTACAGGAGTCTCACATTTCCATTAAGACGTCTGTTGAGAGTAAAACACCGGGAAAAAAACAATCAGATTCCCGTCGAAAGGTGGACACACTGTTTGCTTCTTGCCCTTCAAAGAAAATAGAGACACCTGTTCACCTCTTCAGTGTGTGTTCAGACAAGAAAAACACTTCTCCTAAAACTGATATGAACACGACTCCCAGTGAATCGTGCAGAAAATTAAGTTCCGTAAAGAATTACTTTAAAGGCCTTTGGAAGAAATCAGCACGCAAAAGCCAGCGATAGGACCGGGTCAGGATGATGCCACACAGACTCTTCATCTGATGCCGGGCCCGTGACAGAACCAAGGCTTGGATTGCACAGATCTGACCTAAATGAGAGCATTGATGTGCCAGGCTGGAGCGGTGAATTAAAATTCCGTCTACAGCTGAGCCTACAAGGACCGAGGTCAAACCCATACACGTCCCCAAGAGGCCGCAGGCAAATAATACAGCTTCCTACGGTGATACCACAGAGTTTGACCTCCAAGGATCGTGTGAAAGCATTTTAGTAAGACCAAAATCGTCTTGTGAAAAGACACGTGTAAGTGCAGGATCCCACAGGACCCCGAAACTACAGGAGTCTCACATTTCCATTAAGACGTCTGTTGAGAGTAAAACACCGGGAAAAAAACAATCAGATTCCCGTCGAAAGGTGGAGAGGTTGTTCGCCTATTGCCCTTCGCAGAAAACGCCAACGCCTGTTCACCTCTTCAGTGTGTGTTCGGACAAGAAAAACACTTCTCCTAAAACTGACATGAACACGACTCCCAGTGAATCGAGCAGAAAATTAAGTTCCGTAAAGAATTACTTTAAAGGCCTTTGGAAGAAATCAGCACGCAAAAGCCAGCGAGATGACCGCTCCTTTTCAAAACAAAAGTTCAGCGGGTCAGGATCATACCACACAGACTCTTCATCTGATGCCGGGCCCGTGACAGAACCAAGGCTTGGATTGCACAGATCTGACCTAAATGAGAGCATTGATGTGCCAGGCTGGAGCGGTGAATTCAAAATACCGTCTACAGCTGAGCCCACAAGGACCGAGGTCAAACCCATACACGTCCCCAAGAGGCCGCAGGCAAATAATACAGCTTCCTACGGTGATACCACGGAGTTTAACCTCCAAGGATCGTGTGAAAGCATTTTAGTAAGACCAAAATCGTCTTGTGAAAAGACACGTGTAAGTGCAGGATCCGACAGGACCCCGAAACTACAGGAGTCTCACATTTCCATTAAAACGTCTGTTGAGAGTAAAACACCGGGAAAAACACAATCATATTCCCGCCGAAAGGTGGAGAGGTTGTTCGCCTATTGCCCTTCGCAGAAAACGCCAACGCCTGTTCACCTCTTCAGTGTGTGTTCGGACAAGAAAAACACTTCTCCTAAAACTGACATGAACACGACTCCCAGTGAATCGAGCAGAAAATTAAGTTCCGTAAAGAATTACTTTAAAGGCCTTTGGAAGAAATCAGCACGCAAAAGCCAGCGAGATGACCGCTCCTTTTCAAAACAAAAGTTCAGCGGGTCAGGATTATACCACACAGACTCTTCATCTGATGCCGGGCCCGTGACAGAACCAAGGCTTGGATTGCACAGATCTGACCTAAATGAGAGCATTGATGTGCCAGGCTGGAGCGGTGAATTAAAAATACCGTCTACAGCTGAGCCTACAAGGACCGAGGTCAAACCCATACACGTCCCCAAGAGGCCGCAGGCAAATAATACAGCTTCCTACGGTGATACCACGGAGTTTAACCTCCAAGGATCGTGTGAAAGCATTTCAGTAAAACCAAAATCGTCTTGTGAAAAGACACGTGTAAGTGCAGGATCCGACAGGACCCCGAAACTACAGGAGTCTCACATTTCCATTAAGACGTCTGTTGAGAGTAAAACACCGGGAAAAAAACAATCAGATTCCCGTCGAAAGGTGGACACACTGTTTGCTTCTTGCCCTTCAAAGAAAATAGAGACACCTGTTCACCTCTTCAGTGTGTGTTCAGACAAGAAAAACACTTCTCCTAAAACTGACATGAACACAACTCCCAGTGAATCAGGCAGAAACATAAGTTCGGTAAAGAATTACTTTAAAGGCCTTTGGAAAAAAATACTTTGACAAGAAATCAGCACGCAAAAGCCAGCGAGATGACCGCTCCTTTTCAAAACAAAAGTTCAGCGGGTCAGGATCATACCACACAGACTCTTCATCTGATGCCGGGCCCGTGACAGAACCAAGGCTTGGATTGCACAGATCTGACCTAAATGAGAGCATTGATGTGCCAGGCTGGAGCGGTGAATTCAAAATACCGTCTACAGCTGAGCCTACAAGGACCGAGGTCAAACCCATGCACGTCCCCAAGAGGCCGCAGGCAAATAATACAGCTTCCTACGGTGATAACACGGAGTTTAACCTCCAAGGATCGTGTGAAAGCATTTTAGTAAGACCAAAATTGTCTTGTGAAAAGACACGTGTAAGTGCACGATCCGACAGGACCCCGAAACTACAGGAGTCTCACATTTCCATTAAGACGTCTGTTGAGAGTAAAACACCGGGAAAAAAACAATCAGATTCCCGTCGAAAGGTGGAGAGGTTGTTCGCCTATTGCCCTTCGCAGAAAACGCCAACGCCTGTTCACCTCTTCAGTGTGTGTTCGGACAAGAAAAACACTTCTCCTAAAACTGACATGAACACGACTCCCAGTGAATCGAGCAGAAAATTAAGTTCCGTAAAGAATTACTTTAAACGCCTTTGGAAGAAATCAGCACGCAAAAGCCAGCGAGATGACCGCTCCTTTTCAAAACAAAAGTTCAGCGGATCAGGATCATACCACACAGACTCTTCATCTGATGCCGGGCCCGTGACAGAACCAAGGCTTGGATTGCACAGATCTGACCTAAATGAGAGCATTGATGTGCCAGGCTGGAGCGGTGAATTCAAAATACCGTCTACAGCTGAGCCTACAAGGACCGAGGTCAAACCCATACACGTCCCCAAGAGGCCGCAGGCAAATAATACAGCTTCCTACGGTGATACCACAGAGTTTAACCTCCAAGGATCGTGTGAAAGCATTTTAGTAAGACCAAAATCGTCTTGTGAAAAGACACGTGTAAGTGCAGGATCCGACAGGACCCCGAAACTACAGGAGTCTCACATTTCCATTAAGACGTCTGTTGAAAGTAAAACACCGGGAAAAAAACAATCAGATTCCCGTCGAAAGGTGGACAGACTGTTTGCTTCTTGCCCTTCAAAGAAAATAGAGACGCCTGTTCACCTCTTCAGTGTGTGTTCAGACAAGAAAAACACTTCTCCTAAAACTGACATGAATACGACTCCCAGTGAATCAGGCAGAAACTTAAGTTCGGTAAAGAATTACTTTAAAGGCCTTTGGAAAAAATACTTTGACAAGAAATCAGCACGCAAAAGCCAGCGAGATGACCGCTCCTTTTCAAAACAAAAGTTCAGCGGGTCAGGATCATACCACACAGACTCTTCATCTGATGCCGGGCCCGTGACAGAACCAAGGCTTGGATTGCACAGATCTGACCTAAATGAGAGCATTGATGTGCCAGGCTGGAGCGGTGAATTCAAAATACCGTCTACAGCTGAGCCTACAAGGACCGAGGTCAAACCCTTACACGTCCCCAAGAGGCCGCAGGCAAATAATACAGCTTCCTACGGTGATACCACGGAGTTTAACCTCCAAGGATCGTGTGAAAGCATTTTAGTAAGACCAAAATCGTCTTGTGAAAAGACACGTGTAAGTGTAGGATCCGACAGGACCCCGAAACTACAGGAGTCACACATTTCCATTAAGACGTCTGTTGAGAGTAAAACACGGGGAAAAAATAATCAGATTCCCGTCGAAAGGTGGAGAGGTTGTTCGCCTCTTGCCCTTCGCAGAAAACGCCAACGCCTGTTCACCTCTTCAGTGTGTGTTCGGACAAGAAAAAAAATTCTCCTAAAACTGACATGAACACGACTCCCAGTGAATCGAGCAGAAAATTAAGTTCCGTAAAGAATTACTTTAAAGGCCTTTGGAAAAAATACTTTGACAAGAAATCAGCACGCAAAAGCCAGCGAGATGACCGCTCCTTTTCAAAACAAAAGTTCAGCGGGTCAGGATCATACGACACAGACTCTTCATCTGATGCCGGGCCCGTGACAGAACCAAGGCTTGGATTGCACAGATCTGACCTAAATGAGAGCATTGATGTGCCAGGCTGGAGCGGTGAATTCAAAATACCGTCTACAGCTGAGCCTACAAAGACCGAGGTCAAACCCATACACGTCCCCAAGAGGCCGCAGGCAAATAATACAGCTTCCTACGGTGATACCAGGGAGTTTAACCTCCAAGGATCGTGTGAAAGCATTTTAGTAAGACCAAAATCGTCTTGTGAAAAGACACGTGTAAGTGCAGGATCCGACAGGACCCCGAAACTACAGGAGTCTCACATTTCCATTAAGACGTCTGTTGAGAGTAAAACACCGGGAAAAAAACAATCAGATTCCCGTCGAAAGGTGGAGAGGTTGTTCGCCTATTGCCCTTCGCAGAAAACGCCAACGCCTGTTCACCTCTTCAGTGTGTGTTCGGACAAGAAAAACACTTCTCCTAAAACTGACATGAACACGACTCCCAGTGAATCGAGCAGAAAATTAAGTTCCATAAAGAATTACTTTAAACGCCTTTGGAAGAAATCAGCACGCAAAAGCCAGCGAGATGACCGCTCCTTTTCAAAACAAAAGTTCAGCGGATCAGGATCATACCACACAGACTCTTCATCTGATGCCGGGCCCGTGACAGAACCAAGGCTTGGATTGCACAGATCTGACCTAAATGAGAGCATTGATGTGCCAGGCTGGAGCGGTGAATTCAAAATACCGTCTACAGCTGAGCCTACAAGGACCGAGGTCAAACCCATACACGTCCCCAAGAGGCCGCAGGCAAATAATACAGCTTCCTACGGTGATACCACGGAGTTTAACCTCCAAGGATCGTGTGAAAGCATTTTAGTAAGACCAAAATCGTCTTGTGAAAAGACACGTGTAAGTGCAGGATCCGACAGGACCCGAAACTACAGGAGTCTCACATTTCCATTAAGACGTCTGTTGAGTGTAAAACACCGGGAAAAAAATAATCAGATTCCCGTCGAAAGGTGGACAGACTGTTTGCTTCTTGCCCTTCAAAGAAAATAGAGACACCTGTTCACCTCTTCAGTTTGTGTTCAGACAAGAAAAACACTTCTCCTAAAACTGACATGAACACGACTCCCAGTGAATCAGGCAGAAACTTAAGTTCGGTAAAGAATTACTTTAAAGGCCTTTGGAAAAAATACTTTGACAAGAAATCAGCACGCAAAAGCCAGCGAGATGACCGCTCCTTTTCAAAACAAAAGTTCAGCGGGTCAGGATCATACCACACAGACTCTTCATCTGATGCCGGGCCCGTGACAGAACCAAGGCTTGGATTGCACAGATCTGACCTAAATGAGAGCATTGATGTGCCAGGCTGGAGCGGTGAATTCAAAATACCGTCTACAGCTGAGCCTACAAGGACCGAGGTCAAACCCATACACGTCCCCAAGAGGCCGCAGGCAAATAATACAGCTTCCTACGGTGATAACACGGAGTTTAACCTCCAAGGATCGTGTGAAAGCATTTTAGTAAGACCAAAATCGTCTTGTGAAAAGACACGTGTAAGTGCAGGATCCGACAGGACCCCGAAACTACAGGAGTCTCACATTTCCATTAAGACGTCTGTTGAGAGTAAAACACCGGGAAAAAAACAATCAGATTCCCGTCGAAAGGTGGAGAGGTTGTTCGCCTATTGCCCTTCGCAGAAAACGCCAACGCCTGTTCACCTCTTCAGTGTGTGTTCGGACAAGAAAAACACTTCTCCTAAAACTGACATGAACACGACTCCCAGTGAATCGAGCAGAAAATTAAGTTCCATAAAGAATTACTTTAAACGCCTTTGGAAGAAATCAGCACGCAAAAGCCAGCGAGATGACCGCTCCTTTTCAAAACAAAAGTTCAGCGGATCAGGATCATACCACACAGACTCTTCATCTGATGCCGGGCCCGTGACAGAACCAAGGCTTGGATTGCACAGATCTGACCTAAATGAGAGCATTGATGTGCCAGGCTGGAGCGGTGAATTCAAAATACCGTCTACAGCTGAGCCTACAAGGACCGAGGTCAAACCCATACACGTCCCCAAGAGGCTGCAGGCAAATAATACAGCTTCCTACGGTGATACCACGGAGTTTAACCTCCAAGGATCGTGTGAAAGCATTTTAGTAAGACCAAAATCGTCTTGTGAAAAGACACGTGTAAGTGCAGGATCCGACAGGACCCGAAACTACAGGAGTCTCACATTTCCATTAAGACGTCTGTTGAGTGTAAAACACCGGGTAAAAAATAATCAGATTCCCGTCGAAAGGTGGACAGACTGTTTGCTTCTTGCCCTTCAAAGAAAATAGAGACACCTGTTCACCTCTTCAGTTTGTGTTCAGACAAGAAAAACACTTCTCCTAAAACTGACATGAACACGACTCCCAGTGAATCAGGCAGAAACTTAAGTTCGGTAAAGAATTACTTTAAAGGCCTTTGGAAAAAATACTTTGACAAGAAATCAGCACGCAAAAGCCAGCGAGATGACCGCTCCTTTTCAAAACAAAAGTTCAGCGGGTCAGGATCATACCACACAGACTCTTCATCTGATGCCGGGCCCGTGACAGAACCAAGGCTTGGATTGCACAGATCTGACCTAAATGAGAGCATTGATGTGCCAGGCTGGAGCGGTGAATTCAAAATACCGTCTACAGCTGAGCCTACAAGGACCGAGGTCAAACCCATGCACGTCCCCAAGAGGCCGCAGGCAAATAATACAGCTTCCTACGGTGATAACACGGAGTTTAATCTCCAAGGATCGTGTGAAAGCATTTTAGTAAGACCAAAATCGTCTTGTGAAAAGACACGTGTAAGTGCAGGATCCGACAGGACCCCGAAACTACAGGAGTCTCACATTTCCATTAAGACGTCTGTTGAGAGTAAAACACCGGGAAAACAACAATCAGATTCCCGTCGAAAGGTGGAGAGGTTGTTCGCCTATTGCCCTTCGCAGAAAACGCCAACGCCTGTTCACCTCTTCAGTGTGTGTTCGGACAAGAAAAACACTTCTCCTAAAACTGACATGAACACGACTCCCAGTGAATCGAGCAGAAAATTAAATTCCGTAAAGAATTACTTTAAAGGCCTTTGGAAGAAATCAGCACGCAAAAGCCAGCGAGATGACCGCTCCTTTTCAAAACAAAAGTTCAGCGGGTCAGGATCATACCACACAGACTCTTCATCTGATGCCGGGCCCGTGACAGAACCAAGGCTTGGATTGCACAGATCTGACCTAAATGAGAGCATTGATGTGCCAGGCCGGAGCGGTGAATTCAAAATACCGTCTACAGCTGAGCTTACAAGGACCGAGGTCAAACCCATACACGTCCCCAAGAGGCCGCAGGCAAATAATACAGCTTCCTACGGTGATACCACGGAGTTTAACCTCCAAGGATCGTGTGAAAGCATTTTAGTAAGACCAAAATCGTCTTGTGAAAAGACACGTGTAAGTGCAGGATCCGACAGGACCCCGAAACTACAGGAGTCTCACATTTCCATTAAGATGTCTGTTGAGAGTAAAACACTGGGAAAAAAACAATCAGATTCCCGTCGAAAGGTGGACAGACTGTTTGCTTCTTGCCCTTCAAAGAAAATAGAGACACCTGTTCACCTCTTCAGTTTGTGTTCAGACAAGAAAAACACTTCTCCTAAAACTGACATGAACACGACTCCCAGTGAATCGAGCAGATACTTAAGTTCGGTAAAGAATTACTTTAAAGGCCTTTGGAAAAAATACTTTGACAAGAAATCAGCACGCAAAAGCCAGCGGGATGACCGCTCCTTTTCAAAACAAAAGTTCAGCGGGTCAGGATCATACCACACAGACTCTTCATCTGATGCCGGACCCGTGACAGAACCAAGGCTTGGATTGCACAGATCTGACCTAAATGAGAGCATTGATGTGCCAGGCTGGAGCGGTGAATTCAAAATACCGTCTACAGCTGTGTCCACAAGGACCGAGGTCAAACCCATACACGTCCCCAAGAGGCCGCAGGCAAATAATACAGCTTCCTACGGTGATACCACGGAGTTTAACCTCCAAGGATCGTGTGAAAGCATTTTAGTAAGACCAAAATCGTCTTGTGAAAAGACACGTGTAAGTGCAGGATCCGACAGGACCCCGAAACCACAGGAGTGTCACATTTCCATTAAGACGTCTGTTGAGAGTAAAACACCGGGAAAAAAACAATCAGATTCCCGTCGAAAGGTGGAGAGGTTGTTCGCCTATTGCCCTTCGCAGAAAACGCCAACGCCTGTTCACCTCTTCAGTGTGTGTTCGGACAAGAAAAACACTTCTCCTAAAACTGACATGAACACGACTCCCAGTGAATCGAGCAGAAAATTAAGTTCCGTAAAGAATTACTTTAAACGCCTTTGGAAGAAATCAGCACGCAAAAGCCAGCGAGATGACCGCTCCTTTTCAAAACAAAAGTTCAGCGGGTCAGGATCATACCACACAGACTCTTCATCTGATGCCGGGCCCGTGACAGAACCAAGGCTTGGATTGCACAGATCTGACCTAAATGAGAGCATTGATGTGCCAGGTTGGAGCGGTGAATTCAAAATACCGTCTACAGTTGAGCCCACAAGGACCGAGGTCAAACCCATGTACGTCCCCAAGAGGCCGCAGGCAAATAATACAGCTTCCTACGGTGATACCACGGAGTTTAACCTCCAAGGATCGTGTGAAAACATTTTAGTAAGACCAAAATCGTCTTGTGAAAAGACACGTGTAAGTGCAGGATCCGACAGGACCCCGAATATACAGGAGTCTCACATTTCCATTAAGACGTCTGTTGAGAGTAAAACACCGGGAAAAAAACAGTCAGATTCCCGTCGAAAGGTGGAGAGGTTGTTCGCCTATTGCCCTTCGCAGAAAACGCCAACGCCTGTTCACCTCTTCAGTGTGTGTTCGGACAAGAAAAACACTTGTCCTAAAACTGACATGAACACGACTCCCAGTGAATCGAGCAGAAAATTAAGTTCCGTAAAGAATTACTTTAAAGGCCTTTGGAAGAAATCAGCACGCAAAAGCCAGCGAGATGACCGCTCCTTTTCAAAACAAAAGTTCAGCGGGTCAGGATCATACCACACAGACTCTTCATCTGATGCCGGGCCCGTGACAGAACCAAGGCTTGGATTGCACAGATCTGACCTAAATGAGAGCATTGATGTGCCAGGCTGGAGCGGTGAATTCAAAATACCGTCTACAGCTGGGCCTACAAGGACCGAGGTCAAACCCATGTACGTCCCCAAGAGGCCGCAGGCAAATAATACAGCTTCCTACGGTGATACCACGGAGTTTAACCTCCAAGGATCGTGTGAAAACATTTTAGTAAGACCAAAATCGTCTTGTGAAAAGACACGTGTAAGTGCAGGATCCGACAGGACCCCGAATATACAGGAGTCTCACATTTCCATTAAGACGTCTGTTGAGAGTAAAACACCGGGAAAAAAACAGTCAGATTCCCGTCGAAAGGTGGAGAGGTTGTTCGCCTATTGCCCTTCGCAGAAAACGCCAACGCCTGTTCACCTCTTCAGTGTGTGTTCGGACAAGAAAAACACTTCTCCTAAAACTGACAAGAACACGACTCCCAGTGAATCGAGCAGAAAATTAAGTTCAGTAAAGAATTACTTTAAAGGCCTTTTTAGGAAATCAGCACGCAAAAGCCAGCGAGATGACTGCTCCTTTTCAAAACAAAAGTTCAGCGGGTCAGGATCATACCACACAGACTCTTCATCTGATGCCGGGCCCGTGACAGAACCAAGGCTTGGATTGCACAGATCTGACCTAAATGAGAGCATTGATGTGCCAGGCTGGAGCGGTGAATTAAAAATACCGTCTACAGCTGAGCCTACAAGGACCGAGGTCAAACCCATACACGTCCCCAAGAGGCTGCAGGCAAATAATACAGCTTCCTACGGTGATACCACGGAGTTTAACCTCCAAGGATCGTGTGAAAGCATTTCAGTAAGACCAAAATCGTCTTGTGAAAAGACACGTGTAAGTGCAGGATCCGACAGGACCCCGAAACTACAGGAGTCTCACATTTCCATTAAGACGTCTGTTGAGAGTAAAACACCGGGAAAAAAACAATCAGATTCCCGTCGAAGGGTAGAGATGTTGTTCGCCTATTGCCCTTCGCAGAAAACGCCAACGCCTGTTCACCTCTTCAGTGTGTGTTCGGACAAGAAAAACACTTTTCCTAAAACTGACATGAACACGACTCCCAGTGAATCGAGCAGAAAATTAAGTTCCGTAAAGAATTACTTTAAAGGCCTTTGGAAGAAATCAGCACGCAAAAGCCAGCGAGATGACCGCTCCTTTTCAAAACAAAAGTTCAGCGGATCAGGATCATACCACACACTCTTCATCTGATGCCGGGCCCGTGACAGAACCAAGGCTTGGATTGCACAGATCTGACCTAAATGAGAGCATTGATGTGCCAGGCTGGAGCGGTGAATTCAAAATACCGTCTACAGCTGAGCCCACAAGGACCGAGGTCAAACCCATACACGTCCCCAAGAGGCCGCAGGCAAATAATACAGCTTCCTACGGTGATACCACAGAGTTTAACCTCCAAGGATCGTGTGAAAGCATTTTAGTAAGACCAAAATCGTCTTGTGAAAAGACACGTGTAAGTGCAGGATCCGACAGGACCCGAAACTACAGGAGTCTCACATTTCCATTAAGACGTCTGTTGAGAGTAAAACACTGGGAAAAAAACTATCAGATTCCCGTCGAAAGGTGGACAAACTGTTTGCTTCTTGCCCTTCAAAGAAAATAGAGACGCCTGTTCACCTCTTCAGTGTGTGTTCAGACAAGAAAAACACTTCTCCTAAAACTGACATGAACACAACTCCCAGTGAATCAGGCAGAAACTTAAGTTCGGTAAAGAATTACTTTAAAGGCCTTTGGAAAAAATACTTTGACGAGAAATCAGCTCGCAAAAGCCAGCGAGATGACCGCTCCTTTTCAAAACAAAAGTTCAGCGGGTCAGGATCATACCACACAGACTCTTCATCTGATGCCGGGCCCGTGACAGAACCAAGGCTTGGATTGCACAGATCTGACCTAAATGAGAGCATTGATGTGCCAGGCTGGAGCGGTGAATTCAAAATACCGTCTACAGCTGAGCCCACAAGGACCGAGGTCAAACCCATACACGTCCCCAAGAGGCCGCAGGCAAATAATACAGCTTCCTACGGTGATACCACGGAGTTTAACCTCCAAGGATCGTGTGAAAGCATTTTAGTAAGATCAAAATTGTCTTGTGAAAAGACACGTGTAAGTGCAGGATCCGACAGGACCCCGAAACTACAGGAGTCTCACATTTCCATTAAGACGTCTGTTGAGAGTAAAACACCGCGAAAAAAACAATCAGATTCCCGTCGAAAGGTGGAGAGGTTGTTCGCCTATTGCCCTTCGCAGAAAACGCCAACGCCTGTTCACCTCTTCAGTGTGTGTTCGGACAAGAAAAAAAATTCTCCTAAAACTGACATGAACACGACTCCCAGTGAATCGAGCAGAAAATTAAGTTCCGTAAAGAATTAATTTAAAGGCCTTTGGAAGAAATCAGCACGCAAAAGCCAGCGAGATGACCCCTCCTTTTCAAAACAAAAGTTCAGCGGGTCATGATCATACCACACAGACTCTTCATCTGATGCCGGGCCCGTGACAGAACCAAGGCTTGGATTGCACAGATCTGACCTAAATGAGAGCATTGATGTGCCAGGCTCGAGCGGTGAATTCAAAATACCGTCTACAGTTGAGCCCACAAGGACCGAGGTCAAACCCATGTACGTCCCCAAGAGGCCGCAGGCAAATAATACAGCTTCCTACGGTGATACCACGGAGTTTAACCTCCAAGGATCGTGTGAAAACATTTTAGTAAGACCAAAATCGTCTTGTGAAAAGACACGTGTAAGTGCAGGATCCGACAGGACCCCGAATATACAGGAGTCTCACATTTCCATTAAGACGTCTGTTGAGAGTAAAACACCGGGAAAAAAACAGTCAGATTCCCGTCGAAAGGTGGAGAGGTTGTTCGCCTATTGCCCTTCGCAGAAAACGCCAACGCCTGTTCACCTCTTCAGTGTGTGTTCGGACAAGAAAAACACTTCTCCTAAAACTGACAAGAACACGACTCCCAGTGAATCGAGCAGAAAATTAAGTTCAGTAAAGAATTACTTTAAAGGCCTTTTTAGGAAATCAGCACGCAAAAGCCAGCGAGATGACTGCTCCTTTTCAAAACAAAAGTTCAGCGGGTCAGGATCATACCACACAGACTCTTCATCTGATGCCGGGCCCGTGACAGAACCAAGGCTTGGATTGCACAGATCTGGCCTAAATGAGAGCATTGATGTGCCAGGCTGGAGCGGTGAATTAAAAATACCGTCTACAGCTGAGCCTACAAGGACCGAGGTCAAACCCATACACGTCCCCAAGAGGCTGCAGGCAAATAATACAGCTTCCTACGGTGATACCACGGAGTTTAACCTCCAAGGATCGTGTGAAAGCATTTCAGTAAGACCAAAATCGTCTTGTGAAAAGACACGTGTAAGTGCAGGATCCGACAGGACCCCGAAACTACAGGAGTCTCACATTTCCATTAAGACGTCTGTTGAGAGTAAAACACCGGGAAAAAAACAATCAGATTCCCGTCGAAAGGTGGACACACTGTTTGCTTCTTACCCTTCAAAGAAAATAGAGACACCTGTTCACCTCTTCAGTGTGTGTTCAGACAAGAAAAACACTTCTCCTAAAACTGACATGAACACAACTCCCAGTGAATCAGGCAGAAACATAAGTTCGGTAAAGAATTACTTTAAAGGCCTTTGGAAAAAATACTTTGACAAGAAATCAGCACGCAAAAGCCAGCGAGATGACCGCTCCTTTTCAAAACAAAAGTTCAGCGGGTCAGGATCATACCACACAGACTCTTCATCTGATGCCGGGCCCGTGACAGAACCAAGGCTTGGATTGCACAGATCTGACCTAAATGAGAGCATTGATGTGCCAGGCTGGAGCGGTGAATTCAAAATACCGTCTACAGCTGAGCCTACTAGGACCGAGGTCAAACCCATACACGTCCCCAAGAGGCCGCAGGCAAATAATACAGCTTCCTACGGTGATACCACGGAGTTTAACCTCCAAGGATCGTGTGAAAGCATTTTAGTAAGACCAAAATCGTCTTGTGAAAAGACACGTGTAAGTGCAGGATCCGACAGGACCCCGAAACTACAGGAGTCTCACATTTCCATTAAGACGTCTGTTGAGAGTAAAACACCGGGAAAAAACAATCAGATTCCCGTCGAGAGGTGGAGAGGTTGTTCGCCTATTGCCCTTCGCAGAAAACGCCAACGCCTGTTCACCTCTTCAGTGTGTGTTCGGACAAGAAAAACACTTCTCCTAAAACTGACTTGAACATGACTCCCAGTGAATCGAGCAGAAAATTAAGGTCCGTAAAGAATTACTTTAAAGGCCTTTGGAAGAAATCAGCACGCAAAAGCCAGCGAGATGACCGCTCCTTTTCAAAACAAAAGTTCAGCGGGTCAGGATCATACCACACAGACTCTTCATCTGATGCCGGGCCCGTGACAGAACCAAGGCTTGGATTGCACAGATCTGACCTAAATGAGAGCATTGATGTGCCAGGCTGGAGCGGTGAATTCAAAATACCGTCTACAGCTGAGCCTAAAAGGACCGAGGTCAAACCCATACACGTCCCCAAGAGGCCGCAGGCAAATAATACAGCTTCCTACGGTGATACCACAGAGTTTAACCTCCAAGGATCCTGTGAAAGCATTTTAGTAAGACCAAAATCGTCTTGTGAAAAGACACGTGTAAGTGCAGGATCCGACAGGACCCCGAAACTACAGGAGTCTCACATTTCCATTAAGACGTCTGTTGAGAGTAAAACACCCGGAAAAAAACAATCAGATTCCCGTCGAAAGGTGGACAGACTGTTTGCTTCTTGCCCTTCACAGACCACAGAAACGCCTGTTCACCTCTTCAGTGTGTGTTCGGACAGAAAAAACAGTTCTCCTAAAACTGACATGAACACGACTCCCAGTGAATCGAGCAGAAAATTAAGTTCCGTAAAGAATTACTTTAAAGGCCTTTGGAAGAAATCAGCACGCAAAAGCCAGCGAGATGACCGCTCCTTTTCAAAACAAAAGTTCAGCGGGTCAGGATCATACCACACAGACTCTTCATCTGATGCCGGGCCCGTGACAGAACCAAGGCTTGGATTGCACAGATCTGACATAAATGAGAGCATTGATGTGCCAGGCTGGAGCGGTGAATTCAAAATACTGTCTAGAGCTGAGCCTACAAGGACCGAGGTCAAACCCATACACGTCCCCAAGAGGCCGCAGGCAAATAATACAGCTTCCTACGGTGATACCACGGAGTTTAACCTCCAAGGATCCTGTGAAAGCATTTTAGTAAGACCAAAATCGTCTTGTGAAAAGACACGTGTAAGTGCAGGATCCGACAGGACCCCAAAACTACAGGAGTCTCACATTTCCATTAAGACGTCTGTTGAGAGTAAAACACCGGGAAAAAAACAATCAGATTCCCGTCGAAAGGTGGACAGACTGTTTGCTTCTTGCCCTTCGCAGAAAACGCCAACGCCTGTTCACCTCTTCAGTGTGTGTTCGGACAAGAAAAACACTTCTCCTAAAACTGACATGAACACGACTCCCAGTGAATCGAGCAGAAAATTAAGTTCCGTAAAGAATTACTTTAAAGGCCTTTGGAAGAAATCAGCACGCAAAAGCTAGCGAGATGACCGCTCCTTTTCAAAACAAAAGTTCAGCGGGTCAGGATCATACCACACAGACTCTTTATCTGATGCCGGGCCCGTGACAGAACCAAGGCTTGGATTGCACAGATCTGACCTAAATGAGAGCATTGATGTGCCAGGCTGGAGCGGTGAATTCAAAATACCGTCTACAGCTGAGCCTACAAGGACCGAGGTCAAACCCATACACGTCCCCAAGAGGCCGCAGGCAAATAATACAGCTTCCTACGGTGATACCACGGAGTTTAACCTCCAAGGATCGTGTGAAAGCATTTTAGTAAGACCAAAATTGTCTTGTGAAAAGACACGTGTAAGTGCAGGATCCGACAGGACCCCGAAACTACAGGAGTCTCACATTTCCATTAAGACGTCTGTTGAGAGTAAAACACCGGGAAAAAAACAATCAGATTCCCGTCGAAAGGTGGACAAACTGTTTGCTTCTTGCCCTTCAAAGAAAATAGAGACACCTGTTCACCTCTTCAGTTTGTGTTCAGACAAGAAAAACACTTCTCCTAAAACTGACATGAACACAACTCCCAGTGAATCAGGCAGAAACTTAAGTTCGGTAAAGAATTACTTTAAAGGCCTTTGGAAAAAATACTTTGACAAGAAATCAGCACGCAAAAGCCAGCGAGATGACCGCTCCTTTTCAAAACAAAAGTTCAGCGGGTCAGGATCATACCACACAGACTCTTTATCTGATGCCAGGCCCGTGACAGAACCAAGGCATGGATTGCACAGATCTGACCTAAATGAGAGCATTGATGTGCTAGGCTGGAGCGGTGAATTCAAAATACCGTCTACAGCTGAGCCCACAAGGACCGAGGTCAAACCCATACACGTCCCCAAGAGGCCGCAGCCAAATAATACAGCTTCCTACGGTGATACCACGGAGTTTAACCTCCAAGAATCGTGTGAAAGCATTTTAGTAAGACCAAAATCGTCTTGTGAAAAGACACGTGTAAGTGCAGGATCCGACAGGACCCCGAAACTACAGGAGTCTCACATTTCCATTAAGACGTCTGTTGAGAGTAAAACACGGGGAAAAAACAATCAGATTCCCGTCGAAAGGTGGAGAGGTTGTTCGCCTCTTGCCCTTCGCAGAAAACGCCAACGCCTGTTCACCTCTTCAGTGTGTGTTCGGACAAGAAAAACACTTCTCCTAAAACTGACATGAACACGACTCCCAGTGAATCGAGCAGAAAATTAAATTCCGTAAAGAATTACTTTAAAGGCCTTTGGAAGAAATCAGCACGCAAAAGCCAGCGAGATGACCGCTCCTTTTCAAAACAAAAGTTCAGCGGGTCAGGATCATACCACACAGACTCTTCATCTGATGCCGGGCCCGTGACATCAGGGCTTGGATTGCACAGATCTGACCTAAATGAGAGCATTGATGTGCCAGGCCGGAGCGGTGAATTCAAAAAACCGTCTACAGCTGAGCCCACAAGGACCGAGGTCAAACCCATACACGTCCCCAAGAGGCCGCAGGCAAATAATACAGCTTCCTACGGTGATACCACGGAGTTTAACCTCCAAGGATCGTGTGAAAGCATTTTAGTAAGACCAAAATCGTCTTGTGAAAAGACACGTGTAAGTGCAGGATCCGACAGGACCCGAAACTACAGGAGTCTCACATTTCCATTAAGACGTCTGTTGAGTGTAAAACACCGGGAAAAAAACAATCAGATTCCCGTCGAAAGGTGGACAGACTGTTTGCTTCTTGCCCTTCAAAGAAAATAGAGACACCTGTTCACCTCTTCAGTTTGTGTTCAGACAAGAAAAACACTTCTCCTAAAACTGACATGAACACGACTCCCAGTGAATCAGGCAGAAACTTAAGTTCGGTAAAGAATTACTTTAAAGGCCTTTGGAAAAAATACTTTGACAAGAAATCAGCACGCAAAAGCCAGCGAGATGACCGCTCCTTTTCAAAACAAAAGTTCAGCGGGTCAGGATCATACCACACAGACTCTTCATCTGATGCCGGGCCCGTGACAGAACCAAGGCTTGGATTGCACAGATCTGACCTAAATGAGAGCATTGATGTGCCAGGCTGGAGCGGTGAATTCAAAATACCGTCTACAGCTGAGCCTACAAGGACCGAGGTCAAACCCATACACGTCCCCAAGAGGCCGCAGGCAAATAATACAGCTTCCTACGGTGATACCACGGAGTTTAACCTCCAAGGATCGTGTGAAAGCATTTTAGTAAGATCAAAATCGTCTTGTGAAAAGACACTTGTAAGTGCAGGATCCGACAGGACCCCGAAACTACAGGAGTCTCACATTTCCATTAAGACGTCTGTTGAGAGTAAAACACCGGGAAAAAAACAATCAGATTCCCGTCGAAAGGTGGACAGACTGTTTGCTTCTTGCCCTTCAAAGAAAATAGAGACACCTGTTCACCTCTTCAGTTTGTGTTCAGACAAGAAAAACACTTCTCCTAAAACTGACAAGAACACGACTCCCAGTGAATCAGGCAAAAACTTAAGTTTGGTAAAGAATTACTTTGAAGGCCTTTGGAAAAAATACTTTGACAAGAAATCAGCACGCAAAAGCCAGCGAGATGACCGCTCCTTTTCAAAACAAAAGTTCAGCGGGTCAGGATCATACCACACAGACTCTTTATCTGATGCCGGGCCCGTGACAGAACCAAGGCTTGGATTGCACAGATCTGACCTAAATGAGAGCATTGATGTGCCAGGCTGGAGCGGTGAATTCAAAATACCGTCTACAGCTGAGCCTACAAGGACCGAGGTCAAACCCATACACGTCCCCAAGAGGCCGCAGGCAAATAATACAGCTTCCTACGGTGATACCACAGAGTTTGACCTCCAAGGATTGTGTGAAAGCATTTTAGTAAGACCAAAATCGTCTTGTGAAAAGACACGTGTAAGTGCAGGATCCGACAGGACCCCGAAACTACAGGAGTCTCACATTTCCATTAAGACGTCTGTTGAGAGTAAAACACCGGGAAAAAAACAATCAGATTCCCGTCGAAAGGTGGAGAGGTTGTTCGCCTATTGCCCTTCGCAGAAAACGCCATCGCCTGTTCACCTCTTCAGTGTGTGTTCGGACAAGAAAAACACTTCTCCTAAAACTGACATGAACACGACTCCCAGTGAATCGAGCAGAAAATTAAGTTCCGTAAAGAATTACTTTAAAGGCCTTTGGAAGAAATCAGCACACAAAAGCCAGCGAGATGACCGCTCCTTTTCAAAACACCTGAATCACCCACCGTGAGGAGCTGATGGTCTGGATCTGCTGCACCAGCAGAGGGCCATGTAACACGGAGAATCCGCTGCACTGTCGTGGATCCGCTCCACCTCCGGCAGGGAATGTGATGTTAAAAAGAGACAAATTTAAATCACAATTTCATCAGAATTTAACAAAATAGCGTTGCCTATTTTCAATACATTTAGTCTTTATTTCAGGTAATTTTCTTTGCCAATGGGGTAAGAAAATTGGTCTTATCACATTGTCAGTTTTACTTTATTTCAAGTAAGATCTGCCTTTGGCATCGCGAATACAAGCGGCCGAAATGAGTTTCCTTCGCAGGGTGGCTGGGCGCACCCTTTGAGGTCGGGTGAGGAGCTCAGTTACCCAGGAGGAGCTCGGAGTAGAGTCGGCTGTTGTAGCTGCTGGTGGGACAGAGTCAGCTGTTGTAGCTGCTGGTGGGACAGAGTCGGCTGTTGTAGCTGCTGCTGGGACAGTGTCGGCTGCTGTAGCTGCTGGTGGGACAGAGTCGGCTGTTGTAGCTGCTGGTGGGACAGTGTCGGCTGTTGTAGCTGCTGCTGGGACAGAGTCGGCTGTTGGAGATGCGGCTGTTGAAGCTGTGGCACTTTTCTTTTCAGCTTTGCTTGGCCAACAGTTCTTTCTGGTAGATGATATTGATGAGGCTGGCCTGGTGGAGGCGGCAGGGATGATGGTTTGACTTTTGCTGATGAAAGAGGGTCAGCTGCAACAGACAAGCGACTGGGCAAATCGAGGCCCTGAATCAGTACTGCAGTGTCCTGCCTCTTAACCCTCTTGTTATGCCATTGCACCAGAGTTGTGTGACTCACATCTACCAGCTGCAAATTAGTGAGTTGCATAACTTCTCCATTGGCCAGTAATAGCTGCCTGATTCTGCGGTAGTCTGCTAAAATGAGATCCCACCTAGACACTGTACCATTGCCCCTTTTTCTCGGACTGCGATGAATAGCACAGAGCCTAATAAAGATCAATTCCATCAGGCGACAACAATCTGGCCACTGAGCAAGTGGGGCAGTAGTGGTGAGAGCATGCCTCTTTAAACTGTCCACACCTGGAGTGAATTCTTGCCTCTTCTTAGGAGATTTAAACCGTCCTGTGGTCAGCTTGCTCTGATGTCTGGCAGCAAACACAATCCTCTGTTTGTCATAGTCCATTAAGTTCTCCCACAAAGCAACAATGTTGCTGACCTGAACAGAGAATAAACTGTCATGCAAGTGAGCAAAAATGTTCAGTTAAAATATAATGGATTCATACATATTTTATGAAAAATGATCTGATTTAAAAGAGTCTAAAAGTATTGTCCCTCAAATATAACAATATAATGATGGAGGTGTCTAAATAGGAAAATTATATAATCCTTTTGTCACATAACCAGCCAAAACACCACCCAGACTTTGTAATACAAAATAAACTAATAAGTAATATAAAACAATGATGAATAGAATACATAAAACACAAAGGGTATATATATTTTACACACCTGCTGGGCACTTAAAGTGAGAGAGCTTTGACCCCTCAGCTCTACCAAACATTCTGCCAGACTGTCCACTTTGTCAAGGCCAGGGACACCAGATTCATCTACAGCCTTTAAAACAGAAGTGAGCAAATCTTAGTGAAAAATACATTTACTTTTAAATACCCCATTTTACCTGCACTTAGTGTGCACACTTAGATCATGTGGTAAAAATACAGTTTTCAGGCAAAAAAGTTGTAAGTTTAAACTATAGCTCTTTCTTGAAAGTATTTTACTTACACTGGAATTGACATCTGATTGTGCTGATATTGTGACAACCAAGGAGGAGCAAGACTCTGAGGTGGAGGGAACAGGTGCAGTTTGAGTTTCCTGAAAGGTTGACGATTCCTTGGAGAGCTGGCCAGCCATGGAGGAAGCCAAAGGAATAGCATGAAGAGAAGTGGAGCCAGCTGCTGAGGAAGAGGAGATGGGACCTGCTGCTGAGGTAACCAAGGCAGAGATGGAGCCAGCTGCTGAGGAAGAGGAGATGGGACCTGCTGCTGAGGTAACCAAGGCAGAGATGGAGCCAGCTGCTGAGGAAGAGGAGATGGGACCTGCTGCTGAGGCAACCAAGGCAGGGATGGAGCCAGCTGCTGAGGAAGAGGAGATGGGACCTGCTGTTGAGGTAACCAAGGCAGAGATGGAGCCAGCTGCTGAGGAAGAGGAGATGGGACCTGCTGCTGAGGTAACCAAGGCAGAGATGGAGCCAGCTGCTGAGGAAGAGGAGATGGGACCTGCTGCTGAGGTAACCAAGGCAGAGATGGAGCCAGCTGCTGAGGAAGAGGAGATGGGACCTGCTGCTGAGGTAACCAAGGCAGAGATGGAGCCAGCTGCTGAGGAAGAGGAGATGGGACCTGCTGCTGAGGTAACCAAGGCAGAGATGGAGCCAGCTGCTGAGGAAGAGGAGATGGGACCTGCTGCTGAGGTAATCAAGGCAGAGATGGAGCCAGCTGCTGAGGAAGAGGAGATGGGACCTGCTGCTGAGGAGGATGAGAGGCCAGTAGATGAGGGCGCTATAATCACAGCCATAGAGTCATCAAAAAGACTTTGCCCAGAATCCACTGTGAGATCTTCAAATCCCTCATCTTCTTCTTCGTCAATATGCTCATCCACATCTTCCAGCATGTCTTCTGTCTCTTCAGAGTCAGGGATAATCTTCAGAGGCTGGCCAGTTTGACTTAGTAAATAGTCAACACCAAGCAGCTCTCCTATTAGCAAATATTTAAGACATAAATATTTTTCAGAATGATGAAATATGAAAAATACATTGAGATAACTTACTGTTTATGCTGAAAAACAAAACAATTGTAAAAATGCACCTGTGTATTGTGCGGGAGGCCTGTAAGCTGGGACGAGTGAGCGACCAAACACTTTCATGCTGTTGGTATTGATGCTTTGGGCCACATCTCCAGCATACGTAAGCAGGGATGAAGCCTGACTGGCCACTGCTGCCGTTTCTCTGTCCTGCTTCCACCGCTTTAGGCCTTCCAAGAGGTAAAGTTGAAAATGCAGGGCATTTGCACTTGTTCCTGGAAAAAAAAAAAAAAAAAATAAGACCAAAAAAAATTCTGAATGATTTACTAAATTGAATAATTCTTTAATATGCACCAACCTGGAATGAACCTGTTAAGGTGGAAATGGAATGACTCCAGTGATGTAGATCCCCTTGCACATCGATATCTTGTGAGGATCACACCTCCCACAGTGGTAGGACCAACAGCTGTATATAGCTGGACACCTGGCATGTCCTGGATGCACTTTACGTGTCGTTTTTGCACTTCCCAGATGTGCTCCATTCGCACCTGGTCCAGTAGAGGCACACCCATAAGGTCTCTTCCACGAGGGCCACCCAGTTCAGAAAGCAGTTTTTCTATAAGGTTTATGGTGGACTCCTCACCACGTGTTCTCCTGCGGCAGTAGGTTTTTTAGCTCCTTCGTAGTGATCCTTGAATTCACAAGATCATCTGTAAGAGTTGGCACCCCTTCTTGCCTCAGTTGCTCCTTCTTTGCCATTCGTAAAAGGCTCAAGTCTGCAGCATCCCATTCAAAGATGCATCCCGACAAACTGGCCATGAAGTTAGGATAAAGAGGGTGAGCGTCTGTAGTGCAGCCAACAGCCAGCCTCCTCATGAAATGCCATATGTCTAAACGAATATGGAGGTCTGGCCACTGTGAAAACCTGCTCTGAAGCTTGCTCTCACCCTCACTCACACAGCAACCACAGTCCACATACAGCAGCACTGGAGGGGGGACAGCTGCCTGGCGATAACGCTCCATAAGCCCAGTCACCATTCTGTCAAGGCCTGGCCCTTCTTGCACCGATAACACACTGATCAAAATTTGGCCAATTTCATTGCAGACTGAGGACAGCCAGAGTCCTGTTCCTTTTCCATGTCCTGCCAGTTTCTTCATAATCTAGGATGAAATATGTTTACAAGAAAACAAAATCCAATGTTAACAGTTAATGTACTGATGCAGATAGTGAGTTATCATTTTAAATAAGACATCATATTTAGCAATTTATTATATTTATTACCTTCTTTGTTGAGTCCAACTTTATAACTGATCCATATGTGGAAGTGATGCAGGCCTTGATATGATCCAGTCGTGAAAGAATGTCTTTGGCATACACTGACAGGATCCAGCGACTGGTTGGGATTGCTACAGGGTCTGGAGGTTCCTGGCAGATCACAGGGAAAAGACTGGGCCGATCCACAAATTCAGCACACTCTCCCAGGTAGTGTGCTAATTGATTCATCCATTCCTCTCCGTGATTCTCCTTGAGCTGCTTCACAAGTCGTGTTGGACTGTTACCCAGAGTCCGGTCCCGAAGTAGCCTTATGACACGCATGTCACAAGCATACCTTAAATGACAAAAATGTTGTCAACTATAAATAAATGAATACATTGAAAGTGATTTTAGTTTAGTTTAAATGTTATAACACTTAACCGACCTGCGGGTTATGATCAATCTAAACAGCTTCTGGTGTGGGAGATCTAGCTGGTCTCGTACAGTCTGACTGCTTGAAATGTAGTTGAGAGAACATGCAGTGCACCGGAGTGTCTCTGTTATCATCAAGTAGTACCTGTCAATGTCCAAAACCTTCCGAGCCTTCTTGTGGACTCCATACCCAGTTAGTTGTTTGCCACAAGCAGGGCAGAAGACCCTAACCCTCCACAAGTGGTAAGGCATCCAGACCAACGATCGATGGGTAAAGAAGCGATCAGGCGTCGGTGGCTGGTGATAAATTAGCGCAGGGACAGGGGGCTCATACCACACCTTCACATCAGGACGCAGTTTGCCAGACTGAAATAAGGCGTTGGCAATCCATCTCTGGTCTTGTGTAGGAATTGTTTTTGCCATTTCAAAAGGCAACCAAAATGAAGCAGCGGGTGCTGGAGCTGCAGGTGGCAGACCTTCTCCATTATCAACCTATAACAAACATCATACACATTAACTAACAATATCTCTTATTTTATGCTTAACTTTTTAGATGTAGTTCTCACAGAAGCTGCAGTCATGTTGGCATCTGCTGTAGATATGGGTTTTGCCCTCACCGAAGATGGAGTACGGGCAGGCATTATGGAGAATGGTGAAAGGACAGGGTTCGGAATGATTCTCACTGAAAATGAAGCAGAAAAAGGGGCTGAACTGGATGGTCCTGGGGCTAAAGTGGATGGTGCAGGGGATGAGACTGAGCAGGATGGTGCAGGGGATGAGACTGAGCAGGATGGTGACTGAGCAGGATGGTGCAGGGGATGAGACTGAGCAGGATGGTGCAGGGGATGAGACTGAGCAGGATGGTGCAGGGGATGACACTGAGCAGGATGGTGCAGGGGATGAGACTGAGCAGGATGGTGCAGGGGATGAGACTGAGCAGGGTGGTGCAGGGGATGAGAGGGAGCAGGATGGTGCAGGGGATGAGAGGGAGCAGGATGGTGCAGGGGATGACACTGAGCAGGGTGGTGCAGGGGATGAGAGGGAGCAGGATGGTGCAGGGGATGAGAGGGAGCAGGATGGTGCAGGGGATGACACTGAGCAGGGTGGTGCAGGAATTGAGCTGGTGTCAATTGGTAATAATGTTGAAGAAGGGCTGGGGATCTTTCTTGGACTTAAATTTGGCCGTAAGGACTCCAAATGGGACCCACCAAAGCGTGATTTTGTAAACTGTAAGAAAGGATAAATATGATGTAATTCTGAGAAAAAGTCAAATTATAACAAACTACCTTTGATAGACTTGGTGGGGGTCGCATGAATGTGTGTCCGGGCTCTGTAGCCAGTGACTGAGGTGCCGGAGTGAATGTACTTGGCAGCTGAAACATCCATATGATACAATTAAAACAGAATGAACTATGATATTATTTACAAGCCATGTTTTACTTTACCTGGTTGGTATGAAATCCACAACTGCATGGTGCATTTCCTCCAAATAAAGTAGTTTGTCCTCGTGCCTGCATTGGACATTTTAAAATCTGAAAAACACATATTTGTAAAGAGCATTTTTTTTTCATGAAAGAAAAAGGCAATACATGTGTCCATACTGCATTTTTAATATAATATACCTTTTGATAGAGGTCATGCCACTTCTTTTGTCTTGGAGCTGGTCGGTTTCCTTCTCCAGAGGGCCAAACACCAGTGCTGGCGAATGATTTTAGCCTGGCCATCCACTCCCCATCACCCATGCCTTTATGACTCTTCGGTTTTGAAGACATCTAATGATATTGTGTAAAACACTTATATATACGCTCTAATCAACTCTCTTTAGTATCTCAAAAATATTACCAACAAAAATAATAATAATATTTATTATAATAGACTACTAACACTGTAATGACACTATAGACTGAAACATGAGCTGACAAAAACATGACATGGTGATTCCTTGCACAAGCTTATTGCTTAGAGCTTCACTAAAAGGAGTAGGTCTGCGCATGCTAGAGTTGTTATTGATTTGAACTGCAATTTAATTATATTAAATAAAGCGTCGTACTAAAAAGCGTCATGGATGAAGGCACAAGCGACAAATTTTAAATGTGTGCATATTGTCTTCAGTAAAAACTAACGATTTCTTTATGAAGTGATTAGGCTACAAAGGAATGCAAATAGAAAAGTTGACTAAGAAGAGACGGACACGCAGTCATCCAAAATCTACTTGACATATTCAAAGTAGAGCTCTGAAATACACGTTATTTATTTACTTTTACCTCTGCGCGAACGAGTTGCTTTTCCTCGATGCTTTCTCATGCTTTTTCACAACAAGCGGTAAGGTGGCTGGATGCATCGCCGGCCTTGTCTTCTGATTGGCTATTCACTCCTCTCGCTTTGATTGGCTAGTGACAATGGAGAAGAGTGGACTGAGGACTCTGACTGGCAAGTGACAATGCAGCACAATGGAATGAGAGCTATTTGATTGACTAGTGAAGATGGACCGAAATGAATATCAGATTGGACTTGCTTGACAGATATTGGCTGACCCAAAACAGTCTTGCGGTAGTGCACTGCCGGGCAAGCGTCATTAACCCTTTATAGGGTAAGTGACTACTTTTGGTCATCTCTGCACACTTTACATGTGGCCTCTGCTGCACATCAGTAATGTAAAGAAGCGCGCGGTCCTCACTCAGCCAATCAGAGGAGATCACCCGACAGCACAGGTCCCACCTCCGTGGCATTTGACCAATGAACACAGACCTATCGCGCTCTCAACTTCCTGTTTTCTCTGAAGTCTGACAAAAAACGAAGTCTGGCTAAATTCATGGTACATTTCAATCAAGTAAATACGGTAACTTTGTTTACAGTCATTTTGTTTTACCACTGAAGGGCAAGGAACCAAATATGGCAACTTAGCTCACATTGATGTTCTGCATGTTATTGAAACATTGTGAAAAATGTTACAACAGAGCTAGACTTGTGTTATGTCCCCCAACAACACTCTTGAGTTGAAATTATTAATTGAAAAGTATTTCAATGAGTGCCACACTTGATCTAGTATGTCTACGCCTGAGCTCAACTGAAGGGGAAGCGCTCGGATGCATCTACTGTACGCAACTGGGATGCAGAAGGAAAGAGACTCAATGGACTTGTTCATTGAGTCTATGCTAGTGAAATGGTGATTGTGAACATGCCAAGAGTTGTGCATTTCAGAAACCAAAAGTGAAACATTCAGATCGGGATTTGTACCTTTACCCCGCTTGTAGGCCAGACTGCATTCAGGAAGTTAACTTTCATTCTTGCGCCTTGAATTGCTAGGCCATTCTAAGCATAAAGAAGACTTTTTTTTCCCCGCCCTTGAGTTTCTTTTGGTATAGTTCCTCTGATAAGCATTCACGGTTTCTGTAGTGTAGTGGTAATCACATTCGCCTAACACGCGAAAGGTCCCCGGTTCGAAACCGGGCAGAAACATGCAGCTTTATCTCCAATGTGCAGCACATGAAGAGACTGTAGCAAATGTGGGTTCCGAACGATTGGCTGTCAGATACTGCAATATGGAAGCAACAAAGTGTGATTGGACGAAAGGCTTTTGTCTCCTGGAGAGTCAAAGACCCGAAAGACGGACATCGGTAAATTCTTCATCCTACTGTAAACACTGAGGATTTTTCTTTTTTTTTAAACAGCAAATATCCTGGTTATCGATCCTCGTTAGTATAGTGGTCAGTATCTCTGCCTGTCACGCGGAAGACCGGGGTTCGATTCCCCGACGGGGAGATTGGCAGTACTTAACCAGTATTTAAAGTGACATTTGCATCTGCTCTTTCAAATAGTGATGATGCAAAGTGAGCATTATGGTGAATTTATCACATAACTGTCATCCACAGTTTCTGTAGTGTAGTGGTTATCACGTTCGCCTCACACGCGAAAGGTCCCCAGTTCGAAACTGGGCAGAAACATTTTCGTAGGCATTTGGCTGCGACTTGGCGCTGGTAATCTGAAAGGCCTTGATGCAGTGAGGGAAAGGATATTCTGCAAAGACTTTGATGGGCCCCAAGCTTGCTCTGTCTCTGATCATCACAGGCAATCCAATGCAATAGAAAACTAGCAGGGAGATTCCTAGCAAACTGGACAAGGATCATCAGAACATTCTAAGATTTGGGCGTGTGTCTATGTGATTACTTGTCACCAAAAACCGATGGGGAGATTCCAAGCAAGCTTAACGCCTCATGAAATACATGTCTTTCCGAGTAACACTGATCCAATAGCCAACGCACATGAAAGGCTCTGGCATAATGCTCTACTGTGAGCAACAAGATCTCTGTGTCAGGAGTGGGATTTGAACCCACGCCTCCATTCGGAGACCAGAAGTCCCCTTGCTTGGGAAAGCCTTCACCTTGAGTCTGGCGCCTTAGACCGCTCGGCCATCCTGACAGCTTACACTGCCTTTGGCATTGGAATTTGCACATTTTGTGAAGTACTAGGATTGAAGCCAATTAACAGCACAAGCAGCAGCTGTGCATCTCAGAAGGCCGTTACAAACATCCTTTTGACTAGAAAATATGGTTTCTACATAGTCAATTTAAGGTAGAGTTTTCAAACAGAGGACAAGTCTGTAGCACTCAAAAGCCAAATGGAGGCATCCTTTGAACAAACAGTTTGGTTGAAAGATCGTGCAATGTTTTACATTTATTACGACTTGTTGGGATATGAACTCCACACCTTCCAAAACTACAAGCGCCCAACGTGGGGCTCGAACCCACGACCCTGAGATTAAGAGTCTCATGCTCCACCGACTGAGCTAGCCGGGCAAGCGTCATCAACCCTTTATAGGGTAAGTGACTACTTTTGGTCATCTCTGCACACTTTCCATATGGCCTCTGCTGCACATCAGTAATGTAAAGAAGCGCGCGGTCCTCACTCAGCCAATCAGAGGAGATCACCCGACAGCACAGGTCCCACCTCCGTGGCATTTGACCAATGAACACAGACCTATCGCGCTCTCAACTTCCTGTTTTCTCTGAAGTCTGACAAAAAACGAAGTCTGGCTAAATGCATGGTACATTTCAATCAAGTAAATACGGTAACTTTGTTTACAGTCATTTTGTTTTACCACTGAAGGGCAAGGAACCAAATATGGCAACTTAGCTCACATTGATGTTCTGCATGTTATTGAAACATTGTGAAAAATGTTACAACAGAGCTAGACTTGTGTTATGTCCCCCAACAACACTCTTGAGTTGAAATTATTAATTGAAAAGTATTTCAATGAGTGCCACACTTGATCTAGTATGTCTACGCCTGAGCTCAACTGAAGGGGAAGCGCTCGGATGCATCTACTGTACGCAACTGGGATGCAGAAGGAAAGAGACTCAATGGACTTGTTCATTGAGTCTATGCTAGTGAAATGGTGATTGTGAACATGCCAAGAGTTGTGCATTTCAGAAACCAAAAGTGAAACATTCAGATCGGGATTTGTACCTTTACCCCGCTTGTAGGCCAGACTGCATTCAGGAAGTTAACTTTCATTCTTGCGCCTTGAATTGCTAGGCCATTCTAAGCATAAAGAAGACTTTTTTTTCCCCGCCCTTGAGTTTCTTTTGGTATAGTTCCTCTGATAAGCATTCACGGTTTCTGTAGTGTAGTGGTAATCACATTCGCCTAACACGCGAAAGGTCCCCGGTTCGAAACCGGGCAGAAACATGCAGCTTTATCTCCAATGTGCAGCACATGAAGAGACTGTTGCAAATGTGGGTTCCGAACGATTGGCTGTCAGATACTGCAATATGGAAGCAACAAAGTGTGATTGGACGAAAGGCTTTTGTCTCCTGGAGAGTCAAAGACCCGAAAGACGGACATCGGTAAATTCTTCATCCTACTGTAAACACTGAGGATTTTTCTTTTTTTTTAAACAGCAAATATCCTGGTTATCGATCCTCGTTAGTATAGTGGTCAGTATCTCTGCCTGTCACGCGGAAGACCGGGGTTCGATTCCCCGACGGGGAGATTGGCAGTACTTAACCAGCATTTAAAGTGACATTTGCATCTGCTCTTTCAAATAGTGATGATGCAAAGTGAGCATTATGGTGAATTTATCACATAACTGTCATCCATAGTTTCTGTAGTGTAGTGGTTATCACGTTCGCCTCACACGCGAAAGGTCCCCAGTTCGAAACTGGGCAGAAACATTTTCGTAGGCATTTGGCTGCGACTTGGCGCTGGTAATCTGAAAGGCCTTGATGCAGTGAGGGAAAGGATATTCTGCAAAGACTTTGATGGGCCCCAAGCTTGCTCTGTCTCTGATCATCACAGGCAATCCAATGCAATAGAAAACTAGCAGGGAGATTCCTAGCAAACTGGACAAGGATCATCAGAACATTCTAAGATTTGGGCGTGTGTCTATGTGATTACTTGTCACCAAAAACCGATGGGGAGATTCCAAGCAAGCTTAACGCCTCATGAAATACATGTCTTTCCGAGTAACACTGATCCAATAGCCAACGCACATGAAAGGCTCTGGCATAATGCTCTACTGTGAGCAACAAGATCTCTGTGTCAGGAGTGGGATTACATTCTACTTTCTTTATTATTCTTAATCTTCTGTTTATTTTAGTTCTGTTATTTCCTCTTTTTTTGTTTTCTTCTTTTTTTCCTTCTGTTTCTTCCTTTACAGTTTTAACTTTTCTAGGATGTTTGTTTTGCTATTATTTTTTGTTTTGGGAAATGGCAATGGGAAGGGGGAAGGGGGAAGGGAAGTGGGAGGGAGGGAGGGTAGACATTTGTGAAGCATGCAAGGAGAAGTCATATATGCTATGTGTTATTATTGTTTGTCCTTTATACATGATGTACATAGCAATCAGAAATGCCATAAAATATTGTAATGAATAGAAAGGGTCTAAGAATTATATCATGGAATGTAAATGGTGTTAATGAGAGGGCGAAACAAAGGAGAATTTTGAAGCATTTAAAAAATCTTTCTACTGATATCGCTTTCATACAGGAGACACATTTAAAGACTGAACACTTAAAATATCTTAAAAAGGGGTGGGTAGGAGAAATAATTGGTGTTGGGTTGTCCTCAAAAAGAGCCGGTGTTGCAATTTTATTCAATAAAAACATTAAATTCAACATAAACAGCGTCTTTTTGGATCCAGATGGCAGATATATGTTTATTAACTGCTTGCTGGATAATAACAATATCACGCTGGTCAATATATATGCACCCAATGATGATAAGCCATCCTTTTTCGGTGAAATCGAGCTCAAACTGGCTAATTATATTGACTCTGTCATTATCCTGGGTGGAGATCTAAATTTGACAATAAATCCAAATATTGATAAAACAGGCAAAATGATTAGACCCAAGAAATCTGTTTTTTCTCTCCTAAAAGCAATGCAGACTCTTAACCTGGTAGATATCTGGAGAACGTTGCATCCAGAGGAGAGAGATTTCACTTTCTATTCTAACAGGCATCATTCCTTGTTTTTAGTTCCTAAAGCAATTGTAGAAAATACGCATGCAAAAATTCATCCAATAATTATCTCTGATCATGGTCCAATTCAAATTGATGTAAGTCTAATGCCAGATACTAATCAACCTAGGCAATGGAAAATAAATGCATCTTTATTGGAAAGTGATGAATGTAAATTACAATTGAAAGAATTTATTTCAGACTTCATAAGAAATAACAAGGATTCAGTATCTGACATGTCTACAATATGGGAAGCACTTAAATGTTGTGTAAGGGGAGAACTTATCAGGATGGCAAGCTTAAAGAACAAAAAACAACGTGCTGAAGAAAATAGATTAATGACTGAAATAAAACAACTACAGAATTCCTTGCCCCATAGTATTGTCAGGATACATGGATCAAGCTTTGGAAGAAAAGATTGGAGTATGATAATATAATAAGACAAAAGGTGGAATATAAATTAAATAGATCCAAACTGAAATTTCATGAGCATGGCGAACAAGCTGGAAGGCTCCTTGCATTGAGGTTAAAGAAGCAGATGACCAGAAATGATATATCCAATATTAAATTGCCAAATGGTAATATTTCTGCAGATTCAAGAGAAATAAA
The DNA here is from genome assembly GCF_951799975.1 of Gobius niger. Taxonomy (NCBI): domain Eukaryota; kingdom Metazoa; phylum Chordata; class Actinopteri; order Gobiiformes; family Gobiidae; genus Gobius; species Gobius niger. The sequence goes on along the minus strand of NC_136870.1, from coordinate 125,086 downwards.
TAAAGTATTTAGAGATTTTTATGAAAACTTATATAAGCCAGAGAACGATCACGATATAAAGGAAATCCAGACATATTTGGATGGAATTCAACTTCCAACATTGGCAGAGGATGATAAAAAAGCCCTAGAGAAACCTATTCAGGTGGAGGAAATCCAAAAAGCAATAACAATGTTTGCAAAAAACAAGTCTCCTGGCCCGGATGGGTATAACGCTGAATTTTATCAAATATTTAGTGATGATCTCTCACCTCTATTATTAGAAATGTATCAATCATCTTTCAATAATCAATGCTTCGCTCCAACATTCAATTTTTCTCACATCACTTTAATACAAAAAAAGGACAAAGATCCATCGCCCTATATCCATTGCTAATATAGACAATATAATATTGGCAAAAATTGTAGCAACTCGCTTACAAACGGTCATTGGAAAAATAATACACACTGACCAAGCTGGCTTTATGAAAGGTCGGCACTCATCTGATAATACAAGGAAATTATTTAATGTTATACACCGTGCCAGAAGCCTTCCTTACTCAGCGGCCGTCTGTACCATTGATGCAGAGAAGGCTTTTGACCGTATAAATTGGTCATTTTTGTTCTGTACATTGCACAAGTTTGGATTTGGCATCAATTTTATGCAGTGGATTAAAATGCTCTACACAAAGCCTACAGCTTCAGTCAAGACAAATAACCTGATCTCAGAAACATTTACTTTAAGAAGAGGAACAAAACAGGGTTGTCCTGCCTCTGGGCTATTATTCAATCTGGTCATTGAACCATTAGCAGCAAAAATAAGAAGTGAAAGTAACATTCATGGCATAACAGTTGGACATCAGTACAACAAATTATCACTGTATTGTGATGATATAATTGTATACCTGTCTCATGTGGACTCTTCTTTAGAATGTATTAATGAGGCCATCAATCAATATGGGGGCTTATCAGGATACAAAGTTAATTGGGAAAAATGCGAAATATTACCATTAAATAAACATTGTAGGAAATCGCTGATTCAAAACTCCAGTATTAAATGGAAAGAAACAGCAATAACATATTTAGGTTTACTTATACCATGGTCTGGGTGAATACTCGATTCTGATTGGCTGGTGCATTATTTTGGTATAACCGCACACGTAGTCCGGTAGTTAAATCACTGGGATGTCACTCCGCTGTGGCGTCGCCATAGCAACGCCTGACACAGCTGAGTCAGATAAAGGCGTAATTAGTGACTGACGGGAACGTATGAGATGGATTTTGTTTTTCATTTCAACGTTTTTGGCCAAAACAAAATGTTTGCTAAATGTTTGTAGAGGAGAGTGAGCAGCTAGGTTAGCTACTGTTAATAACATATGAGCTTTACATTTCTATTGGAAACGCTTAAGGCTATTCATCATTTTCAGGCGTACATAAAATGATCCTGCATTGAAGCATATTTGTCTGGATTAGTAAAGTCAAACATGTTAGTTTGAGTTGGGGGGGCCCAGGTGTGAGCGACTCCACCGCAGCTGTTTCCATAAACAGTTGAGCTGGTTGAGCTAGCTAGCTTTAGCTTCAGGTTAAACCTTGTAAAAGGTAAATAAGTGGTGCCCACGAGTGCCGCATATCGGTGTTTCCTTCCAGGGAAAAGTGTTTCCGGGTTAGTCCTGTTGTGTTGTGATTCTGTGCTGATGTTGTGTCGTTGAGCCTGACTGAGATCCTCGTAATAGCTGCGGAGAATGACTCGCTCTGAGACCAGCCTTCAGTGACCGGCTAATAACCCACACAAAATAGTCCCGTAGTCTGGCAGATTTAGTGACTTTAGTCAATGAAGCAAATACTTATTATAAATGTTACGTTTGTGGGACCCTGGTATAAGCGGATTAAACAACTCGGAGCCGTGCATTCGACGGTTATAATGCACTCCGCGTCGTGCATTATAACCGTCGAATGCACGGCTCCGAGTTGTTTAATCCTTACATATCACATCAAATCTGTACCTAAGCAGAGATATAAATCTTAAACACCTAAGGAATAAGATAGAATCTAAACTGGAGCGCTGGTCACATCTCCAGATATCGCTCTGGGGTCGAGTGAATATAATTAAAATGAGTATGCTTCCAGCAGTTAACTACATATTGAAAATGTTGCCCGTTACAATTAATAAAACATGGTTTAAGAAATTGCATACAATAATCTCACATTTTATATGGCGTGGGAAAGCTGCTAGATGTTCTTATCTAAGATTGTCTAACTTGCAATCCAAAGGAGGATTACAGCTGCCAAACTTCCAACATTACTTTCTCTCCTTTGGATGTGAACAAGCGAGCCAGTTGTTCCATCACATTGCAGATAAAGACTGGGTCAAAATAGGAAAAAACCTACTAATGGAATTTGATATTGAAGTGGAAAGCCTATATTACATAAAAAAATTACCACATGAATTAAAACAAAGCCCTATTGAAGCCACCTTTAATATTTTAAAGTCATGTCAAAAAATACTTGGAATCAAATCAGCTACATCTGTGAATCAGCCTCTTTGGTATAATTCTAATTTCACCATCAATAAAAAGATTATAAAATGGGCTACTTGGAAAGACATAGGCATTACTCAGCTTCAAGATATTATTCATGAGAGTTCCTTTAAAACATTTACTACTCTAGTTGATCAATATAATGTCTCCAAAAATAACTTCTTAAATTACATATCTTTAAAATTTGCAGTAACCAATTGTGTATCTTTTGAAAACATGACTTATGGCACCCATCAATTGGAAGATGCACTTTTCAATCAAGATGAAACCAAGAAAACAGTTAAAAAAATATATAGAATCTTAAATGAACATCATACTAAAAATGCAAACGATATGTGTATTAGGAAATGGATCAATGATCTAAACATTCAGGAGGACGATTTATCATGGAATGACATCTGGAAGAATGCCAGGCGACCTTTTAGATGCAGCAAAAATAAGCTGAGTCAATTTAAAATCTTGAACAGGCTGTACTATACACCTTCCCAATTGTTTAAAATGGGTGCTGTAGATACTAATTTATGTATATAATGTCAGGCAGCTGAGGGAACCTTGGTTCATCTTTTGTGGGAATGCCCAAGGATAAAGGAGTTGTGGACAAAAACAACAAATGAAGCCATGTCATATCTACATATTGATATTCCAATGACTCCGCAAACTTGCATCCTTGGAGACCTACATCAATTTAGTAATGCTTCATCAACGAAAAAGAATGCATTTTTATCATTATGCATTATAACCAAAAGAATAATTTTGAAAAAATGGATAGACAATGACTGTCCGACTCATTACGACTGGTACGCACATGCTATGGGGACGATATCAGTGGAAAAAACAGCTTTTAGATTTACATGATCAGGAATCCGATTATCTTGAAACATGGGATCCATTACATGAATTTATCTTGAGTGTTAATTGAATGTACGTAGAATTCCTTTTTTCTTTTATGTGAATGGAATTGTACTTACTAATATTAATATTGATATTATCATCTGTAAATATTGTTGCGTGTGGTAGAAACGGAAAAAAAAATTGGGAGACAATGTGGCACTGTTAGTGGAAAGTTTTACTGCTGTTCATTATACATGTATTTATGACTGTGTGTATATGTATGTGTGTATGTATATATATATATATATATATATATATATATATATATATATATATATATATATGTGTTTATGTATGATTGTACGTGTATGTATATATGTGTGTGTGTATGTCTATATACATGTGCACATATCGTTATTATTCTTGTGTTTTATGTCTGTTGTTTACTTGAGACCCTTAGTATATATGTCTTCTCTATAGCTTTGTAAAAATGCTTTATACACAAGGTGTAAACGGATTGGGTGTGGGATATTTAGTATTTTTCTCTTTTTCTTTCTCTTTTTCTTTTCTCTGTTGTTTTTTCCTTATATGTTTACATCCTTTGTAAATGTATTGAATAAAGAAAAAAAAAAAAAGAAACATTTGCTTCGTGACATGAAACTGAGACATGAATTTATTCAGGAAGTTTATCAGAACATATTTTTACAGACTAAGCGCCACCTACTGACAGCATGTTGGTTTACACGCTGAGTCCCTCAATAATGAGAAACACATGCAGAGTATAAGTGAGTTTTATGTCCAGTCCTTTCACAATAATTACACTGCTTGTATTTTGCACTCAAATAAATCCCTACAATAAAGAGATTCTGCATCTCCATCAGATACATTTATGTGGAAATGTCTCGAACCATAACGATCATCTCAGTATGAATTCATTACTTCATTTCAAGCTTTAAGTCTCTGTAAAAAAAATCCTTCTTTAGAAACTGTTCAGATCTTTTTAAATTATTTCACCAGTAACTACAACATGACAAAAGAATTAACACATTTGTTACACTGTTAAGTCTATAATAATGTGATAAATTATCCATCCATCCATTTTCTTCCGCTTTATCCGGGGCCGGGTCGCGGGGGCAGCAGCCTCAGCAGAGATGCCCAAACTTCCTGATCCACACACACCTCCTCCAGCTGTTCTGGGGGGACCCCGAGGCGACACCAGGCCAGCTCGGAGAGTCCCACTAGGACATGCCTGGAACACCTCCCGCGGGAGGTGATAAATTATACAAAACTAATTAATGCTTAGTAATAGTAACTTAGTATTCAGAGCCCAATACATTTGCACAGCCTAGCACACCTTTACAAATGAACCACTACTGCCCACAAGGTGGCGCTGTTGAGCCACTAGTGTGCAGAATAGAAGAATATCATCAGTAATATTATACAGTTTTAGTATTTGACTTTTCATGTGTGTGTTTTATGTTTTGTTTAGAACTTCAGGGCAAAATCTGAAAATCAACAGATTGAGATGATTTGGACTTGATTTTGGGGCTTTAAAAACATAATGAGCCTCATGTTCAGGGACACACCTTTTCAAATAGTTTCACTTTAAACCTGAGCACTGGAGGTGACGCTGCCGCAGCTCATGTAAGTCTGTGTTTCATCTATTTATGAGATTATTGCTAAACTGTTTATGAAGAAAAGGGGAAGATTCTATTCTATTGTTAAAGAAAGATACCATTTAGAGCAAAAGAGTTGGTCAAACAGATCAGCAGATTCTGACAAAAAAGAAGGAAATGGAGAAATAATCATGTTGTTAATGTCTGTGAACAAAACAAATAATGAATAAATGACAGATTTGTTACTAATACAGTTATTTCCCTTTTCTTTGTTATTGATTATGGATCAATGATCTAAACAAGCAGCTTTATGTGTCAATGAGACTGAAACAGGACTATCTTCATAACACTTCACTAAAGTCGTTCTCATTCATATTGGCTAAAAAGATGGAACTTTACAGAGACGGATAGTACTCAGTTACTCAATGTAATTAAGCAACTTTTTGAAGAAACTGTACTTAGTAGATTTTTCATACAGTACTTTTTACTTCTACTTGAGTAAGATTATAATGAAGTATCTGTTTCTTTCTTGAGTAAAAAGAATTGTTCATTTCTCCACCGTGACTAAATATGTAAGCTTCATTCTGATCTAAAACAGATGTACTTCATTACCAAGTCCTTTATTGCAATAGTTAAATGACTACATTCACTTGAATATAATTATTTCAAAGTAAAGTTACTGTTACTTGAGTAAATATTTCAGCTGCTCGGCCTCCTCTGTCAGGGGCTCAGGCTGAATCAAACAGCGCACACAGCAAATGTTATAATGTTCATATTTAAAATGTATTTGTATATACAGTAAATGTATTTTTCTGTTTTCTTGTTGTAATTCATTAGTCATATTATCATTACAGTTGTTTTCTAAATAACTCTCCTAAAGCTGTTGTGGTTTTCTGTCCGTCTTCAGGTCCCGCCCTTTTCCCAAAACACTATGGCGACGACAGCAGAGAGTAAGTTTATGAAAAGCAGTTACTAAATGTGGCAGTTTCAACTGACACTAATGTATTACTGCAGAAAATATATACACTGCATATACATTAGACATTCTATTGTGAAAGAGGAAAAGAGTCTTTGTTTCTGAGGCAAAGGTTAGTCTGGCTTAGTATTAAAAACATGCACGTTACAGAATCGGGGGTCCGTACTGCCTTTATGAACATCCTGTGTCTCCAAAACAACTTTCTCATTGGTACTTTTGACCACAGTTATTTCCAAAGCTAAGCCGTCTGACGAGTCAAACGAGGAAACGCTGCATCTTTACTCCATGTGCCGCACCCTGTCTGATTCAAGAGTCATGTACAACATTTATCACATTTACAAACTGCAAAGAGTCAGATGATTTTAGATTCAAAACATCCGGATTAAGTGCATCAAATGTTTTAAATATTGAAGCAGATAAAAACATTATAATACTTGACCTGTAAAAGGACGAAGCCAAATCCAGTGGCACAGAGGGGAAACTATCACCCACTCATTAAAGGAATCAAACCTCATTGTTCTTATTAACAATCCACAATATTGTTGACCTTAAAACACTGGCTGTGATGCACAAGAGGCAGTATTTTAATCTTTCACTTTATATCCAGAAGGTGTTTGAAGGCAAGAACACATTAAAAGTAGATGTTTCTTTAAAGTGCACAGGCTTTAATGCTTTTGAAAATGAAAGAATGAATGAATGGTTTATTTTGGTTGATTGATACACTTAAATCGATACAATTTCCAAACAGGAACAATCGCCATTGCGATTGACTGCGGAATTGCGGGAAGCGAATGCATAAATTGTGAATTGTGAAAAAAATGTGAATAACTTTTGATGCCCCACATCTCGACATGAGCTGGAGCGATTTTGAGCTCATTTGGTGAAACGCCCTGGGAGGAGTTCGTTAAAATGCGAAGTCAGCGAAAACGCTGATTCAGCATTTTCCAGACTTCCTGTTAAAATGGCGGACTTCCGGTTTGTCAGGGGGCGTGGCCACAATAATATTTTTTGTTTGTCGTCACATGATGAATGTCTGTACCGAATCCCGTTGCTCTACGACAAAGTTGACATTGGCCCCTCCCCCATTGGCGTAATGTATTTTGATTTTTGTAGGTGGTTTTTCCCCCCAATATGAAACACACATTTTAATAAATTTTTCACCGGACCTGAATTTTGGGCAAAGTTTGGTGAGTTTTCGGCAATGTTCAGGGGGTCAAATTCCTGCTCAAAGAGCAGAAGAAGAAAGAAAGAAAAATAATAATATTTTTTACAAAAAAAATTATTATATGATATCGTCGCGAAAGCGACAATATCATATTTTAAATTTTTGGAAAGCTTTCAACGATCCGCACGCACCCGTGGGGCTCTGAGGTCACTATATACCCCCATACACACTATATACCCCCATTCATTTTAATGCAATAATAAGTATATTACACCTTTGGTGTGGGCTTCACTGTTTTACACGGTGAGTTTACGGTTGACATGGGGACAGCGCTTCGCTCTGTTTTTGTGCGCTCCGCGCACTTAGGTTCAGTGCGCTGTGATTACGATTACAATAGGCCCTTGCGACGGCAGGCCGCTCGGGCCTAAATATTCAACCAAGAAAGGAATAGGCTGAAGCAATGCTTATTTATGCCTACCCTTGTTCAAACCCCAAAACTGATGCTGAAACAGCTATCACATTAATAATTTACATTATCAAATAAAAATATAATCAACTATTTGGTGGCTTAAGGTAGTCAGTCATAGTCTTCTGCTTAATCATTCGTCTAAATCCAATTGAAGAAGTACACAATTTAAATTCATCTTTTAGTCCATTCCATAGCTTAACACCCTCAACTGAAACACATCTGGACTTCACATCGGAGCTCACTTTAGCATTTTCAAAAATAAAAAGACCTCTTAGGTTGTCACAACTTTCCCTTAATTTAAAGAAACTCTTAATATAATTAGGAACGTCATTATTTTTAACCCTGTGAACAATTTCTAGTACTTTGATGTTGACAATATCCATTACTTTTAAAGTTTTATTTTGAATAAATAAATTATTAGTTGGATCACAATAACCAACCTTATTTACAATCCTTATAGCCCTTTTTTGTAATTGAAATAAAGAATATATACATGTCTTACCAGCGTTCCCCCATATCTCTGCACAATATGACATATGGGACATAACTAAAGAACTATAAATCAGAAACAATCCTTTTTTATTCTTTTTTATTCTCATTTATGTGAACAAATGTAACTCCCGCACACTGGGAAACTTGCAAACAGTGGGGTTTATTGCAACGTTTCGGCTCTTGGCCTTCTTCAGGCAAAAAGAAAAAATCTCATTTATAAAATATGACTTTTTTAGATGGATGGAGTAATAATTATCATTTCAGTGAAGCAGCAGTTTGAATGAAGAAACGTTGGCGAGAAAAGTTATTTTTATTTGAATTTTTAAGCTACTGTAAAGCATGTTCCCTTGGAAGGGGAGGGGGGAGGGGGTACATGCTCTGTGTTTATATGTTATATGTTGGTGTGGATGGATGAGTGTCTGTTTGAATTGTTTTGGTGCTTCCTACTACTTTTGAGCAAAGTTATTTTGCAGATGGGGTTGGACAATGCAGTTCGGCCCATATCCTCTAGTGAACGAGGGATGTTGTTTAGTCCTGCTGATACTTGGATGGAAAACAGTTCTGCCATTCTGCTTTCTTTAATTACACAATAAAAGCTACTGTCTCAGTTTCCCACTGACATAACATGGTAGCAAAGGCAACATTCTAAAATAGTTTGCCTCTATCTGTGTCACTTCCTGTCAGTGTCCAATACTAACTAAAGAAAGCTGGGTAACACTTCAGGCACAATCTTAAATATAATTGTGTTAACGATGTCTTGAAGAGAGGTTCGTTTCTGGAACCTGGATGTTAGATTTAAAATTCCAATACAAAACATTGAAAGGTGGTCTGAAGAATGATGTTGAAATCCCTCATGTTTCCTAAAAGGTCAGAAATGGAAAATAAATGTTATCACCGACACTCCTGATGTCATTTTGTTTTATTTTGAAGGACTTGTGGAAGCTTTTGACCCAGAGTCCCGGAAGCGCAGCGACAGTTTTGAATTCCTGCCTCCAAACTGTGAGTTCTGTTTCAAACTAAATGGTTCAAGGATATTATGAAACTTTTTAAATGTATCCAAATATCCTCCATTCCATCCATCATTTGTCTTTATCATGAGTGGAGGCCACTGCTGGTTCAATCAAGGAACTTGTTTTTAATTTCAACTCAGACTCAAAACATAACTTACTTTAAACTCAAACCTGAACAAAACAATCTGTAAAAACATAATAAATCAACTGAACTGACATTTAGAAATGTGACATTTCAGTCTGCTCCTGTGAGTGTGGTGGGCTCCAAAGACTTACGTTTTTTCCGCAATCGGCCAAAATGTCGGAGATTTTTCCCATTGACTTATAATGGGGCTGCTGCAAATCCATGCTTTTCTGCACTTTTTTCTGCATTTTATGCAATTTATGCACTTTGTGCAGGTTCAGCTTCTGCAACTTGTGGGTTTTGAGAAAAAATTGTCCTTTTGCAGTTTTCCAGTTTTTTTATACAAGAGTTTGAAATGTTTGCATTAGTGTGTATGGGGGAATCCAGCCAATGGGGAGACTCCAGGCCTTTCAGCCATTTGTGCTTCTGCCAATCAAGCACTGAGGCCATTTCAACAGTTTGACCATTTATGGAATATAAAAGTTTATGCAATATTTATGCAAATTAACCAATTTATGCAATTTGAACAGTTTATGCAATAAACTGTAAAGGGGCGACAGTGGCACAGATGGTAGAGAGGGTCGTCTCATGATCAGAAGGTCGGGGGTTCAAATCCCACCTCCTGAACGTGCACATTGTCGTTGTGTCCTTGGGCAAGACACTTCACCCACATTGCCCCCAGTGCGTACATTGGTGTATGAATGAGAGTATGAATGGGTGAGTGGATCCTTGCTGTAAAGCGCTTTGAGTGCCTAATGTAGGTGGAAAAGTGCTTTATAAGTTGAGACCATTTACCATTATTAATAATTTATGCAAATTAACCACTTTATGGGATTTTACCAGTTAATGCATTTTAAACCGAGGAGAATATTTTCCCTCGTTCTCCGTTTAAATGAACGGGCTTCGCGCTCGCCCGGTAGTGTCTGGAAAAAGAGGTGCCGAGACAAAGCAAAAAGAGGCAAAAGTGGGCGGGGCGGAATAAGGTGAATACAGTTTAAGCAACATGACATTTTATGCAAATTAAGCAATTTATGCAATTTGAACAGTTTATGCAATTTCTGCATTCGCTTCCCGCAATTCCGCAGTCAATCGCAATGGCGCAGCCATTGCATTTCTAGTTTTTTCAATATTGAATTGACCCCCTGGATGACTGAGAATTTGCAGCAAATGTGCATTGAGAAAATATTAATACAAATCTGACTCAATAATAATGATACTAATATTGTATCTCTTCATTCCAGTTTCTGTGGTTCTTCTGGGAAACAACTGGAAACAAAATGTCTCTGTGGAAAACTTTATTTTGGGAAAGACAGAGTTCATTAATCGTACTAAATGTGTAGCAGGCAGTGGAACATTTGAGGACACACACCTGACTGTGGTCAACACTCCAGACCTGCTGCTCTCCACTCTCACCCAGGAAAAACTTAATCGGAAAATACAGGACATGAAGGACCTGAGTGCCCCTGCTCCTCATGTGTTCCTGCTGGTCCTAAAGCCTGAAGACTTCACTGAGCAACACAAAAACACACTACTGTCAGTCCTGGAGAACTTCAGTGAGCAGGCCTTTAACCGTTCACTGGTGCTGATCTCCACACCGCGAGCAGAGACACCAGGGTTCATGGAGAAACACATGAATGACCCACAGATGAGAGACATGATCATCAAATGTAGGCACAGATATATTTGGATGTATAACACAAAAGATAATCAGAATTTAGAAGAATTTAAACGCAACAAATTGTTTACAAGAATTAGTGAATTGTTGAAAGAGAACAAAAAAGAGGACATGAGCCCTGGACCATCTGAGATTGAAGGCACTGGTCACACTTCAACTGAACAGAAGCCATCTCTGAACCTGGTCCTGTGTGGGAGCAGAGGAGCAGAGAAGAGCTCAGTAGTTCAGTCCATGTTAGGTCAGGCTGCAGCTCCCAGCCCAGGGCAGTGTGTCCAACACCAGGGAGAGGTGTGTGGGCGCTGGGTGTCTCTGGTGGAGCTGCCGGCTCTGTCTGGAAAACCTCTGAAGGCAGTGATGCAGCAGTGCCTCAGCTGCATCTCCCTCTGTGGTCCTGAGGGCGTCCATGCCTTCATCCTGGTTCTACCGGTGGGTCCCCTCACCGACGAAGACAAGGCAGAGCTGAAGACCATCCAGGACACATTCAGCTCTGCAGTCAATCCCTTCACTATGATTCTGTTCACTGTGGACTCAGACCCCACTACAGCTGTGGTTCACTCTGACAAAGGAGACAGAGACGTCCAGGAGCTGAGTCAGAGCTGTGGAGGAGGACATCTGATATTCAACACCAGATACAGACAGTCGGTTTTTAAGCTGCTGGAGTCTGTAGAGACTCTAAGGGTTAAGAACAAACCTCACAGTTACACGACAGAGACTCTACAACAGGTTCACATCGAGAAGATCTTAGCTCTGCAGAAAGAGCTTCAGGGGAAAGGTAAAGTATACTATGATGTGACAAAAAACATTCACCATTATCATGTGAGAGTTAATATTATCTCCTGTTTTGCAGATGATCAAAGAGCTAAAAGTCTGAGGATAACCCTGATCGGTAAAACTGGCACTGGGAAGAGCTCTTCTGGAAACACCATCCTCGGAAGAAAAGCATTTTTTACAAAGATGAGTCAAAATTCAGTCACTACAGAGTGTCAGAAAGCAGAGGCTGAGGTGGACGGTCGTCGTGTTGCCGTCGTGGACACTCCAGGTCTGTTTGACACAAACACATCTGTTGAAGAGGGAAATGAGGAAAAACTGAAGAGCATCAGTCTTTTGGCTCCTGGACCTCACGTCTTTCTGCTGGTGATACAAATCGGACGATTGACCCCAGAAGAAAAACAAACACTAGAACTCATCAAAAGGGGATTTGGTAAAAATGTTGAAAAGTTTACAATCGTTCTGTTGACTCACGGAGACAAACTGGAGCATGACAATATTTCAGCTGAAGATTATATAATGAATGAATGTGATGAATCTTTTAAGGAGTTAATTTCTAGTTGTGGAAATCGGTATCATGTGTTTAATAATAGAGAAGAGGAAGACCACACTCAGGTGAAAGCGCTGATGAAGAAGATTGATGACCTGGTGAGGGAGAACGGAGGAATCTGTTACAACAACGACTTGTTACTGGAGGCTGAGGTCGACATGAGGAAAGAGATTCCAAAAATACTCAGAGCAAAGGAGAGAGAACGAGAGGAGATGGTCAGGAAGCACCAGGAGGAAATGGAGGAAATGACACAGAAAATGGATGAACTGATAAAAGAGAAAAAAAGAGAGGCTAAACAGAGATCAGTGATAGAAAGAAGACTACAGCAGAGCAGGGCACAGGAGGAAGAGGAGAAACAGAAGTGGGAAAAGGAAAGGAAAGAATCAGAGAAGATTTTAGTGGAAAGATACGAACAACAAATGAAGTCTATGGAAATGTTGTTTGAAGAGGAGGAGAGAAAACACGACAAAGAGTTGATGATGATCAAAGAAATGTTACAGGAAAAAAATATGATAGAGCAGAAAGAAGAAGAGATGAAGAGAGAGAAGCAGAAGATACAGAAAAGAGTGACAGAACAGATGGAACAAATCCTCACAGACAGACAACAGAGAAGGAGAAAACTGAGTGAAAAGGAGGAGAAAATAATGGAGCAGAACTGAGCAGAGGGACTTAGGGAGTCACAGGTTCCAAAAACACTGAGGAAAGACAGTCAGACAATCCAATGTATCAGACAAAAAGTATCCAGTCGGCAGAAGCACATCTGTACGTGTAAAAACGGATTATATCGAGGACACACACTTTTGTATCAGCAAAAACAACAGTAAAGGTCTAAAAAACAGGTTTCCTGAACACAGGGTCTGAAGCTTCCCTGACAATGTAAACTACGTATAAGTACTTAATGATATCAGTTATAGTATATAAGTACATTAAACACAGTCGACCAAAGTGCTGGACACAAAATACACAAAAACTGACCAAACAATGTGACTAAGGTATAAATATCAACTCTTGTGTTGCTTTGGAATCATCATTGCTTTTACTCTGTTTTATTGTTTATAAAGTTTTCACATTCTTGAAAATGATTCATAGGCACATCTTTTTTTTTAAATTAAGATCAGTTGAAACCAGGACATGTTTATTGTTGCTTCAAAAAAGAATCAAAATGAAACTGTGACATAATAAAAATAACCAATACCTTTTGAATGGAAAATGTTTATTTGTGGTGATTTGTCTTTGGTTAATAAAGTCTTTAAAACTGTAAACAGTGACTGTATTGAAGTGTATTGAAAAAAGAAAGGAATTATTCAGACTTAACATAGTTTGATCTCCTGCTGTGACTGATGAGCAAAATGAGCACAAGCAGGAAGTATAAAAAATAAAACACATAATCACTGACTTCAAACCTGCAAAACAACTTCTCTTTGTAAAAGACAACGCCATAATACATTTCGGCGCCAGATGAAAACTACTTCCTGTGTGTTGTTGTTTTTATTTTAATTTAAACTTACTAACTGTTGAAGCTGTTGTTTTTGTTGTTGTATTGTGAACCTAAATCTATTCTAATATCTTTCTCCTGTAAACATTACCCAGACTGGATGAAATGTTGTTATTACATATTCCAGCTCCTCACTCTGCTCCTCTGTGCTCAGGGACAACATTTTTAAAAACTGGTTTAACTGATGGAGCTGTAAGAGCCAAACCTCAAACATTCAGTCTTCATAAATCTGTTCCCTCAAACAATAACAGGAATATTTCATCGTAGACGTTTAAGGGAGACGGTCCTTAACCTTCACATTATGATAAAACAGCGTATGTGAAACTACATGACAAATATTGTTCATCTTTTTAGTTTATGTGCATTGTCCCCTGTGACTCCTGTGGTCTCGAGGGCAGGTGTGGGAACGACCATTCTCGAGACCATTTGACCACGCCCCCAAGGCATGTTTCATGTTTAATATAGCTCAGAGTCATCCCCTTCTGGAACCGCCACCTTAACGTGGTGGAGGGGTTTGAGCCCTCGAATGATCCTGGAGCTCTGTTGTCGGGGGCTTCGTGCCCCTGTAGGGTCTCCCAGGGCAAACAGGTCCTATAGGTGACGGGTCAGACAAAGAGCGGTTCAGGAGTCCCTTATGTGAGACCAACAGGTCAGAGAATCATGAAGCCATCCTTCTGTGGACCCACCACCTGCAGGAGGAGCCATAGGGGCTGGTGCAATGACCCAGCAACGGAAAAGTGGTAGAAAATGGATGGATGGATCAGGGTCATGTGATTTTACTTTACATATCACACCACAGTGACTGACTTGATTGTCAAGTGCTGCATCGTGGCGACTGTGAAAGGGGTAGATGCAAGTTCACCATTTTATACATACTGCCACCTCAAATCATACATGTAGCTGCACCTGCTATGTTAAGCTCGTGCATGACGGCAATTCGGATCCAAAGTGACACCTTTTTGAGGGACAGTGCAGTAGTTTAGAGGCAGTTGTGGTGAACAGGTCTGAACTCATTCTACACATTAGGACATGGCTGGAACATGTAGGGGGAGGAAAATAGATAATTTTACCATTTTTAAACTCCGTGCGTATAGTCCCTTTAAGAAAAGGAAAGAGAATTTTATTCCAGGAAAATTGAACAAATATTTTCTTCTTTGTGGAAGTGAAAGGCCTACTATGTGATGATAGGCTGGCAGTGATGAAGAAGGCAAATCTCCAGTGTCATTACACCTTGAAACATTCTTAACTCCACGAGTTGAAATGGATTTGGATAAAATGAGTACCTTTCGGTGGCAGGGCTCCGGGGGTGGATGAGATGAGTACCTTAAGTCTCTGGATGTTGTAGGACTGTCTTGGCTGACACGTCTCTGCAACATCGCGTGGCGGTCGGGGACAGTGCCCCTGGATTGGCAGACCGGGGTGGTGGTCCCTCTCTTTAAGAAGGGGGATCGGAGGGTGTGTTCCAATTACAGAGGGATCACCCTCCTTAGCCTCCCCGGTAAGGTCTACTCCAGGGTGCTGGAGAGGAGGATCCGGCCGATAGTTGAACCTTGGATCCAGGAGGAACAATGCGGTTTTCGTCCTGGTCGTGGCACACTGGACCAGCTCTATACCCTTCATCGGGTGCTCGAGGGTTCGTGGGAGTTCGCCCAACCAGTCCACATGTGTTTTGTGGATCTGGAGAAAGCGTTCGACCGCGTCCCTCGTGGTGCCCTGTGGGGGGTGCTCCGGGAGTATGGGGTCCGGGGCCCTCGTGGTGCCCTGTGGGGGGTGCTCCGGGAGTATGGGGTCCGGGTCCCTCGTGGTGCCCTGTGGGGGTGCTCCGGGAGTATGGGGTCCGGGGCCCTCGTGGTGCCCTGTGGGGGGTGCTCCGGGAGTATGGGGTCCGGGGCCCTCGTGGTGCCCTGTGGGGGGTGCTCCGGGAGTATGGGGTCCGGGGCCCTCTGCTAAGGGCTGTCCGTTCCCTGTATGAGCAGCAGGAGCTTGGTTCATTGCCGGCAGTAAGTCAGACCTGTTCCCGGTGCGTGTTGGTCTCCACAGGGCTGCCCTTTGTCACCGGTTCTGTTCATTGCTTTTAAGGACAGCAATTCTAGGCGCAGCCAGGGGCCGGAGGGTGTCCGGTTTGGGAGCCTCAGAGTCTCATCTCTGCTGTTTGCAGATGATGTTTAGTAAAACCGAAAGGACAAGATCGTGAATACAAGCGGTCGAAATGAGTTTCCTTCGCAGGGTGGCTGGGCGCACCCTTCGAGATCGGGTGAGGAGCTCAGTTACCCGGGAGGAGCTCGGAGTAGAGTCGCTGCTCCTTCACGTCGAAAGGAGCAGCTGAGGTGGCTCGGGCATCTGTTCCGGATGCCTCCTGGAACACCTCCCACTAGGCATGTCCTAGTGGGACAAGGCTTCGTGGAAGACCCAGGACACGCTGGTGGGACTATGTCTCCGAGCTGGAGTCGGGTGTCGCGTCGGGGTCCCCCTAGAACAGTTGGAGGAGGTGTGTGTGGATCGGGAAGTCTGGATGGATGGATGGATGGAATTCCTCCACTCAAGGCTGACTGGCCCAAACATGGATAAGAAGCTTTGAGTAGCATCATCATCATCATCATCATCATCATCATCATCATCATCATCATCATCAACAGTTCCAGCACATTATGTGAGTCTGACATAGAAATGATGATCAGTCCTACCTCAGTGTTGGAGAATGTTTGTCGTTACATTTTAAGGCCCTTGGAGAACTTTATAAAAACTGATTTGATCCTTGATGTGATAAAAGTTCCCTGCACCTGTTCTAGGCCATATTGAACATGTGTCTTCAGACCAGCAGGTGGCAGCAGAGTCCTCTCGAGGTAAAGTTTGGTCAGGGAACACACTCATTACTACATCCTTCAAAATACCTCAAGAGAAGGTCTTTTTTATCATCTTCTTCTTCTATAGACTTTGTTAGTCACAATAAAATAAGGCAATAATAATAATCATCATGTTCTCACAGGTTTGTCTTTTCTGTTGAATCCAGATTATGGACAAGATGCAGAAGTAAATAGTCCATGGGCCAAACCCCAAAATCTGGCATATCGGTACCGAAAAGGTGGCAAAGGCTATCGTTGATTTTTAAGTAGGTCCATGTCTGAGGTTTATATTTTTGTATGAGCCTTTTCAGAGTTACAGCTTTATCAGAGTTTTCAGCTGTTGAAGTGAACCAACGCCATGTCAAACAAGTCGCTTTTGACACTGGTCCATATTTTGGTTGAGGCCATTTCCAGCCCATTAGATACTGATTTACACCATTGTATTTGGTATCATTGTAAAGAAGACATTTCCATGTTTCATTTGAGCCCAAATGTACTACTCTGTGACTATTACCATGGTAACCAAAGCTCCTCAAACACAAACCTGAGGACATTTTTTCACCATTTTCACAAAAACAGTTTTACTATGTTTAATGCTGTTTCTTCAAGGAACATCACAGAGACAAATGTTTGATACTGGGAAACTCTCTAGACTCTGAGGATTCAGGAAATGTATAACATGTCAGTACTTTCTCAGCTTAAGGCGTCACAGTGAGCCACGAAGTAAAAGAATGTCCACCTCACATGAGCCTCTCCCATTGAAATAAGCCTATATCTGCCATTCTAAGGTTGGGACAGCTGGTGAGACTTTCTGTCCAGGACTTGATAATACATTTATACAAATTACAATTATTCTGTATAATATAAACTTTATCCTAAATTGTAAAAAAAAAAAATCATATTATGTAGCCTATACACAATGCACTCACTGACAGTCTCATTCACTTTCACTCATTCACTACTGAAACCACATCATTTTACATTTGTATTTGGTAAATAAAAAACATTTCTAGCGATATAACATTGCAGACACCATTATCTTTTGCTTCTAGAGAGTTGTGCAGTCGAATGGCCAAAAAGACAAAAGGGGGTTAACTATCACTAGATTTTGAGCCAAAAGCTAGGTTAGATGTACCAAGGTGTTCTACCATACTAGAACTGGATTCTACAGAAAATTAACTCAGGGGACATGAAACAAAAAGAACAACATGCAATCTCTACACAAAAAGGTCCCACATGGCCTGGGATATCGAACCCAGGAACGTCTTGCTGTGAGGTGACAGCTAGACATTTAGTCACTCTTGAATCCCTTTGTACAAAAACCATGATGCTGATAGAAAAGGGCGAAGGGAATACCTTTATGTCCAAGAAGACACACAAACTGCAGTTGGTTAGACAGTTGGTTATCCAAGAACCAAGCTTTTCCTGCAACAGTTGACAATGGCGACTCGTGACCAATGGCAATGTTGTGTTTTCTTCCAACCAGACTCCGCGACCGTAAAGGGGCGAGGGACAAAGGTGGTGTAAGAGTGGGGGGGAATTACGGCTGAGTACAACCTGGAAACATAGCAGGACCGGCTTCACATCTTTTTCTCTCAGACACGGACAGTGGTTAACTCAAGTTTTTAGTTTGACCTGATAGAGCTTATAGAAGCCCATAACACTAAAGGAAGAACATGAGGCAGCACGATGTAACCTAGGAAAAGAATGTGGGTCTTGTCTTCTTTGGAGCAGCGCTGTCCTTGCGCCAGGTGGAAGATCTGGCCCAAAAAGTGTTGCACAGGCAACATGCGCAGGAGAGATTGCATGCCCTCAGTGGTTAGTCTTAGTGCTTATCGTTCTCTTGCCTCTCAGAATGAAGTTCAGTTTAGGTGTTTTTGTGTGGAGTTTACATCCTCTGTCTGTGTCTGGACAGATTTTTTTGGGATGCTTTGGTTTCTTCCATCAACGTAAAGATGCACAGGAGGATAATCCTCTAACTTGGTGATTCTGAACATGAGCATGGCTGTCCACTGCTCCTGACATGTTCCAGGGGCTCCTGACATGTTCCAGGGGCAGATGGATGGGTTAAATGGTTGATTATTGTAAAGGGACAATAACGTACAGCTTCAATATGTGGCTCCCATTGAAAAGCATTATCTGAATTACAGTTCACAAACAGTTGTAAAAGTTCGGAATATCCATAAATCTTCACTTCGTTGTCTTCTTCTGGACC
The DNA here is from genome assembly GCF_951799975.1 of Gobius niger. Classification (NCBI taxonomy): domain Eukaryota; kingdom Metazoa; phylum Chordata; class Actinopteri; order Gobiiformes; family Gobiidae; genus Gobius; species Gobius niger. Next base: position 106,344 of record NC_136870.1, on the reverse strand, counting down.
TCGATCCCTACTCTGTGCATGTCCAAATCTAGAATCAATCGGCCTCAGACCCTTGTTCTTCTGCATAGTCCTCACTTCCCTCTGCATACATGCTGTTTTTCATCTCCTCATACAACATTCATGTGCAACTTGTTAAGTCCAGTCTGAGCATATGAAGTATCTATAAAAACAGAAATTTCAACAAAAGGACTCTTGTGATACATTCCTTGTGCTGGATAAAGTATTCTCATGCTACAATTTGCATGTTCTTTTTTCACTCTATACTTGTTGAGATAAAATGTGCACAAGAGGCAACAAGAGACAATCCTAAACAGGAATGGATTCAGAGGTGGAGCCTGCTGAGCTTCCGAGAGACAGTTTTCTAGTTGCATTTGACTGGGCTCGATATTGTCAGCCTGAGGTTATACTGAACCCTGCAGAGGGGGCACAGTCCAGGATGACAACTCAATAAGTGCCAACGCCAAAAGATTTGTTTCCAGCATATTCTAAAGAGCATGAAGAATAATTCAGGATATGGGCACAACTCTACATTTAAACCTCCACAATCATCAACAGGTTTGTTACCTGCTAAGTTATGATGGGAAAAGCAGCGGCTCTATTCCGAGCTCCTCTTAGGTGACTGAGGAAGCTCCTTTCGGCCGCCTGTATCTGCGATCTTGACCTTTTGGTCATTACCCAGATCTTATGACCATAGGTGAGGGTAGAACATAGATCGATCAGTAAATCAGCTCCCTCTTCACCACAACAGTCACAGTAACAACGATCACTGCCGATGTCGCACTGATCTGTCTATCGATCTCACGCTCCATCCGTCCCTCACTCGTGAACACGACACTGAGATACTTGAACTCCTCCACTTGAGGTAAGGCCTCTCCATCGACCTGTAGAGGGGAAGCCACCCATGGCCTCGGATTTGGAAGTGCTGATACTCATTCCACTTCACACTCGGCTGCAAACCGCCCCAGGGCAGCTGAAGGTCCTGATTTGATGAAGCCAACAGAACAACACCTGAGATCCTGGGGTTCCCAAACCGGACACCCTCCGGTTCCTGGCTGTGTCTTTAAGTTCTGTCCATAAAACTAATAAGTAAACTTTTGTTTAGTCATTTATACTGCAAATTTCATGTGCACAGACTCAATATGCCTGGGAAGAAAATAAATAAATTACACAACATAAAAAATAACTCAAATACGTTAATACAGCACATACACACACACAAAAAAAACAATCCATGTACAAAGAGCTTAAAATAACTTCAGAAAATCTGGAGAAATTGTTTAATCAAATAAAAATATGGACTGTTTTGCTTAGTCGACTGCCTTTGTGATTTAGTTCTGGATGAGGCTAAGCTGTAGTTTTGTGTTGACTCTTCATGTCTATAACACCTCACACCTCACCATCTTTATACTACTATATTTGATTTATTAGTAATAAAATAAAACAACTTTACTGAAATGACCTTACAAAATTATTTACTTTATTAATTTACTAATCAGTAAAAAAGGGTGATGTTCATAGTAAACATGTGGTTTATGGCAAATTCAGCTTCAGAACAGAGCTCAGTTTTCTACAGCAAATACATTAACAACTAAGTGTAAAAAACAAATACATATGGTATTTTTGGCATAACCATGTGGTGTCTACAAAGACAAACTTTTGGAATTATCTTGGATTATTGAGACATTTTAGACAAATGTACAGGACTATGTATAGTAGTGAAAGAAACAGAATGCCATTGTGTGAATGGCACAGTATATGATAAATAGCTATAATATATACAATATATGAACAACTTTTTGGTGAAAATACAGAACTGTTCTTCTCCACAAATGTAATTTCAAGTTGCATTGGCCTGTCCTGGACAGAAAGTCTCACCAGCTGTCCCAACCTTAGAATGTCAGATATAGGCTTATTTCAATGGGAGAGGCTCATGTGAGGTGGACATTCTTTTACTTCGTGGCTCACTGTGAGGCCTTAAGCTGAGAAAGTACTGACATGTTATACATTTCCTGAATCCTCAGAGTCTAGAGAGTTCCCCAGTATCAGAGATTTGTCTCTGTGATGTTCCTTGAAGAAACAGCGTTAAACATAGTAAAACTGTTTTTGTGAAAATGGTGAAAAAACGTCCTCAGGTTTGAGTTTGAGGAGCTTTGGTTACCATGGTAATAGTCACAGAGTAGTACATTTGGGCTCAAATGAAACATGAAAATGTCTTCTTTACAATGATACCAAATACAATGTGTAAATCAGTATCTAATGGGCTGGAAATGGCCTCAACCAAAATATGGACCAGTGTCAAAAGCGACTTTTTTGACATGGGGGTGGTTCACTTCAACAGCTGAAAACTATGATAAAGCTGTAACTCTGAAAAGGCTCATACAAAAATATAAACCTCAGACATGGACCTACTTAAAAATCAACGATAGCCTTTGCCACCTTTTCGGTACCGATATTTGGTCTGGCCCATGGACTAAAATAAGAAACGTGCATCAGAATAATTAGTTTCCTTTATCACAAAACACTTGTACTGAGAATGACTTTCTTTGGCCATTTTTATTTCCATTATTTACGTAGAATTTACACAAGTGAGAAAAGCAACAATGTCTTTATTGAGAAAACCACGGCCTCGTGTTTCCAGTCTGGTGCAAGTTCCATGTTGTTTTTTAGATACACATACTATATTCTTTACTATATTCTATATCTACTATATTCTTTTTGTAGCTGTTGTTTCACTGTGAGCCTAAGTCACTGCTAAAGTATGTTGTGTATTTGTGTATTTGTGCACACATTACTGAGGGTGAGTGAAACCCAGTTCTTCACATGACTTTGGTCTCATCAGTGTGATCTCCGTCTCTTCACGACCAACAGGTTTAAAACAGGTTTAACTGATCAAACTGTGAGAGCCAAAACTCCAGACTTGGCAAAAACAAATGAACCGTCTTCACCACAGGAGATTTATAAATAAAAATATGTGGATTTTACCTTTTCTTTTTCATTTCCTTTATTTATTTCATTTAAAGTAACAATAAAAACAACTCCTCATAACAAAACATCCAATCTGACACGTATTAATGAAAAGGAGCAGAAGAGAAGAGCCCTCTTTGTTGCTTTCACTCTCTAAATAATAGATTTTTGAGAATTTTTCTGTATAGTATTTACAATATACAAATAAAAAACTAAACCATCATGTTCATGTTTGTTCAGATCAAATATCTCACATTATTTATGTCCAAGTCTAATTTGTATACTTACTCAATGACTCTGACTTTTTTCTCTAAAGTTTATTCCATAAACTAACTCTTGTCTCTGTGACGGTTTGTTCCGTCACTTTAGAATTAAACCTGGGTTTTTTAAAGACGTCTGTTCCTTTCAGTGACTTTCTTTTGTTTCAAACATTTCTTGGATGTTCATTGGCTTATTGAATATTCTAATCAACTAGATCATAGAATTTTAGTGACTTACATTACATAGTGGGTTTGAAGGCCCAGGACACGCTGGTGGGACTAGGGGAGAACGGGGTAAAGCGGGACAGTGGGTCATGTGAGACACCCCCTATATCTAGTCAACGGAACACAAATGTGGTCATGTGACCATAATATTTTCAAGCCCCTCCCTTTCCACACTTGCCAGGTAGGAGAGGTTGGTCCTGATGCTGTGGTAAGTCTGTTTTTGTTTTGTTTTTTCACAAAAATATGTTTATTACATGTAAAAGTAAATTTTATTGATGAGAACATTTTCAAGTGTTGTGTCAAAACAAATGGCCTCAGGTAGAAAAACTTCTATCACACATGTTGATGAACTTCCAACATGTGAACCCATGTGCTGGATGCTTGTTAAAGATTAGCCTGGATTGCTAGAGATGTTGTTCTTTCTAAAATGGTGGCTGTGGGGTAAAGTGAGACAAATGCTATGGGGTAAAGTGAGACAAATGCTGTGGGGTAAAGTGAGACAAATGCTATGGGGTAAAGTGAGACAATCATCTAGGTGGGTCCAGCCTGTGTCCTGAGTGCCAGGCTCTTCTAACTGGTTCTGATGGTCCTATGTTCTGGGCCCCAGACTGTGTACTGGCTAGTTCTGAAGATGGGTCCATGTTCTGACCCCGAGGCTGTGTCTGTCGGCTACTCGCTGGTTTTGATCACCCTTCGTGCTGACCCCCAGACACCAGCGGTTCTGACACTCACACTGTGAATGTTAATTAATACAATTTGAGTCATATTATGTTGTATTTCATTTACTTCTAAAGTGGCCCACTTTGGATCACTTTTAAGTGTTTAAAAGATTGCTTATTTGACCCAGAGACTGTGTACGAGCTACAATAGCTACTCCTTTTGTCCTGTGCTGACCCCCAGACACTAACTGTTCTGACCCCCACACTGTGATTGTTCATTAAGACATTTTGAATGAATTATCTGGTATTTGATTGACTTTTAAAGTTTTACTTTTGACATTTAAATGCTTATTTGTCCAATCCCCATGATTCTGTTACTCGTCCAACATTAGTTTGTGAATGTGTGGTTGTCAGAACAGTTTTTATAGTTATAACATGTCTATAACATGTTCACTTTACCCGTTGATTTCTCTGGTCTGTCTCAGTTTACCCTGTGGGTGGGGTAAAGTGAGACACATGACCACTTTTTTAAGAACACTCATATTTTCATTGCCCTTTGTCCTGAAGACTTGCTGATCATTTCCAGCTTGGCAACATCCTGAATTAATAAAAACTGTACCACACTGTCCCGCTCTCCCCTATGTCTCTGTGGCCTGGTGTGGCCTCAGGGGCCCCCCAGAAAAGCTGGAGGAGGTGTGGCCTCAGGGGCCCCCCAGAACAGCTGGAGGAGGTGTGGCCTCAGGGGCCCCCCAGAACAGCTGGAGGAGGTGTGTGTGGATCAGCCCCACGACCCGACCCCGGATAAAGCGGAAGAAAATGGATGGATGGATTGATGGATCTCTATATCTAATATTGTATTTTGTTTTTATTTGTAAAATGAGCAGTAGTGTTGTGTCATAGCGTCCTACATGGACACATTTGGAGCTGGTTGATGGTTAATGTCTCTGTCTCAGTTCATTCACATAAAGGCAACTGTTGTCAGATGAACAGAAACCACAAGAATAATAAAAAAAAAAAGTTGGACTGAATCCCTTAAACAGCAAGATCAAACACAAGAGGATTTTCAGATTTTGTGATTCTTTCCCTTCAAATGTGAAAGTTTGACCTAGTTTAGTTTAGTTTAGTTTATTTGAGCAATTTCAAGTTCCAAGTTTTTACAAAAGAAAAGAAACACAATAATGCCCAAAAGGGAGTAGGCTGAAGCAAACAATGCTTATTTATGCCTACCCCTTTAAACGTATTTACAAACTTTACAACTGCCGTTCTTTTACATTCCAGTTTGTTCTCTGAGACCAGCTCATTATGGTACAATTAAGGTACAAACATAGGAAATAAGTTTACATTGTCTTTGGTACAGAATAGGAAATAACATAGGAAATAAGTTTACATTGTCTTTGGTACAGAAACAGGTTTGGAATACTGTCTAATAGTACATTCTTAAGTATGGAATGGAATGGTGACAGGTTGTTGCTGCCGTCTGATGCTGCCCCATATAGAACCATCATTGCTATATTTATATACACCTGTACATGGACAGTACGTGCATATATAAACATATGGTTTCCTTCTTGTGTGTTTTAAATATTTGTCATCTGTGAGTACATTTCAGTGTGTCCTGGTCTATGCGTTAAAAGAAGCAAGATTTGGGAAGCTGTTGCCAAAAGGGGGCGCCCTTCGAGCACCAGCCCACCTCCTGCTCAACCTGTTCTTCATTGTACATTTGGAGGAGGAGCCTTTGGGTGTCCTGGTCTGTGCATTAAAAGAGCAAGATTTTGGCGACCCGGTACCAGGGTGGTCCCACTCGAGTACCGGTTACCTCTTGCTTGCCCTAATATTTTGCTGTATGTATTTGATATATTTATTTAGGTAGGAGAGTGGAAGGTAACAAGGACGGTCACATGGAAAAGCAGACAAGAGGCGATAACAACTGCAGCCCTGACACTTTCAATTCTTAGTGTATTCTTGAACAAGTAGGTTTTTGTACATACATTTAAAGTGCTTAATAGTCGCACATTCTTTTAGCTTTTCATCCAGTTTATTCCATAATTTTACACCACAGACTGTTATACACATACTCTTTTTTGTTGAATCTACTTTTGGGTATTTAAATTTCCATTTACCTCTTAAATAATATGCACCATCTCTATCTTTGAACCTTATTTGAACATTTTCTGGGAGCGCTTTTTGTCTTGCTTTAAAAATTACTTGTGCTGTCCTAAATTTGACTAAATCCTCAAGTTTCAAGATGTGGCTTTTATGAAATAAAGGGTTTGTATGCTCTCTATAGCCAACCTTGTGCACTATTCTTAGTGCCTTTTTTTGTAAGATGAATAAAGGTAGTAAAGTACTCTTATACGTGTTCCCCCAAATCTCACAACAATAAGTCAGATATGGAAGAATCATTGTATTATACAGGGTGAGCAGAGTTCTTTGATCCAGTATACTTCTTGTTTTGCTTAAAATTCCAATACTTTTAGCGATTTTTGTTTTAATATAGTTGATGTGTGGCTTCCAGCAGATTCTGCTGTCAACAATCACACCCAGAAATTTATTCAAACATACTTGCTCAATTATTGTATTATTGATTTTTACATTTACTTGGGGTATTTCTTTACAGTTTCCAAAGATCATTAGTTTTGTTTTGCTTAGGTTTAAGGACAGTTTGTTCAGCTCAAACCATTGTTTCAATTTATTCATTTCTGACGTGATTAGACTTTGCAGCTGCAGCACATTTTCGCTAGAACATCTCAAAGTGTAGAATGCCACAAACACAAGCTAACAAATATCAAAAGCTTCACCTCTCAAATGTCAAACATAAATACACAGCCACACACATTGGTCAGTGATAATGTTGCAACAGCAGTAACTTCTGTAATCTTTATTGATTATTGCGGAATTCTTCTGCAGTCAATTATTGGTTTTCATGTTCTTTATTATTATTCCTCTTCCATCTTTTTCCCGATTTTCTCCAGCTTTCAGCACCTTCATGCTTTGTGCAATTTATGCAAGTTATGCATCAAAACGTTCCTCATGTTGAGGAGAAGGTGCTGTTACTTTTGTTCCTCATGTTGAGGAGAAGGTGCTGTTACTTTTGTTCCTCATGTTGAGGAGAAGGTGCTGTTACTTTTGTTCCTCATGTTGAGGAGAAGGTGCTGTTACTTTTGTTCCTCATGTTGAGGAGAAGGTGCTGTTACTTTTGTTCCTCATGTTGAGGAGAAGGTGCTGTTACTTTTGTTCCGCATGTTGAGGAGAAGGTGCTGTTACTTTTGTTCCTCATGTTGAGGAGAAGGTGCTGTTACTTTTGTTCCTCATGTTGAGGAGAAGGTGCTGTTACTTTTGTTCCTCATGTTGAGGAGAAGGTGCTGTTACTTTTGTTCCGCATGTTGAGGAGAAGGTGCTGTTACTTTTGTTCCTCATGTTGAGGAGAAGGTGCTGTTACTTTTGTTCCTCATGTTGAGGAGAAGGTGCTGTTACTTTAGTTCCTCATGTTGAGGAGAAGGTGCTGTTACTTTTGTTCCTCATGTTGAGGAGAAGGTGCTGTTACTTTTGTTCCTCATGTTGAGGAGAAGGTGCTGTTACTTTTGTTCCTCATGTTGAGGAGAAGGTGATGTTACTTTTGTTCCTCATGTTGAGGAGAAGGTGCTGTTACTTTTGGGACTTCTGCAACTTACGGTTTTTCCGCAATCGGCCAAAATGTCGGAGATTTTTCCCATTGACTTATAATGGGGCTGCCGCAAATCCATGCTTTTCTGCACTTTTTTCTGCATTTTATGCAATTTCTGCACTTTGTGCAGGTTCAGCTTCTGCAACTTGTGGGTTTTGAGAAAAAATGGTCCTTCTGCAGTTTTCCAGTTTTTTTATACGAGAGTTTGAAATGTTTGCATTGGTGTGTATGTGGGAATCCAGCCAATGGGGAAACTCCGCCTTTCAGCCATTTGTGCTTCTGCCAATCAAGCACTGAGGCCATTTCAACAGTTTGACCAGTTTATGGAATATAAAAGTTTATGCAATATTTATGCAAATTAACCACTTTATGGAATTTAACCACTTTATGCATTTTAAACCGTTTATGCAACTTAAGAGTTTATGCCATTTAGGATTTATGAATTTTAAAGAGTTTATGCAGTTTACATAATTTATGCAAATTAACCCATTCATGCATTTTACCACTTTATGCAGTTTATACTGTTCATGCAACATGACATTTTATGCATTTTACCAGTTTATGCAAATTAGATTATGCAAATTAAGCAATTTATGCAATTTGAACAGTTTATGCAATTTCTGCATTCGCTTCCCGCAATTCCGCAGTCAATCGCAATGGCGCAATGTGATTAAATCTAAAATGTGAAAGTATTTTGGTGCAAACTGTTGGAGACTCCGCCCCTCATGTGAAGTCACAGTGGGTTAGTGATTCCAGAGACTACTCAGGGTTTATACAGACAGAATTAGGTCAAATTTAATGATATGAATGTGATTCTATAATGCCCAAATACTTTATTTTACTGCCACAAATGCAAAAAGGCAACATTAGGAATAATGAAAGAGCAAGCTGCTAAATGAATATTAGTTGTCCTCAAACCCATTTCTTTACCCAAATCTAAAAGCTTCCCGACTGAAGCTCACAGCCTGTAGACCAGTGTATTGCCTCATTTCAAAGACCTACAAAACCATTGTAACTTTTTTGTCGCCGCATTTTTGTCACATTTTTGTCTCTTTTTTCCTTGTTTTAGTAGTTTTGTTTAAATGTTTTGTGCATGTTTATGCTTTTGTGTTCTCCTTGATTCGTCCTGAGGCAGTCGTACCTGCCATGTGAGAAAACATATAGACCATAGTGTCTGAAGAACCACTCTCCATTCATGTCTTTCCAGGCTGGTGCAGTAGGGTGTCTCAGTCTCACTGTACAGATCATCCTGACACAGGCGTCTGGAGTGCTGTATAACCTCAAAGAGATACTAGGTTCACCCAGCTGCAGCTTTTCCTCGGAACCGTTTATCTGATGCCTGCTATTTCGTACAGCCAGAATCCATCTTGCCTCCTGGTCAGCCTTGGAAGTTGTTGTTGCGGTTGCTGCTCTAAGTTAAAGCTTCAGGTTTCTGACATCCTCCCCTTCCACCCAGTGATCCTCGTTCCCTTATACCCATGCATATCTGTTTACCCACTTTAGACCCAAGTTTCCGTTGGGTGTCTCTCTTTTGTGTACCAGCTTAGTTTCCTTCATGCTCAGTTCTCACTCACCTCATTCTTCCAGGTTGTTGGCCCATCGCTCCTTAAGGGCTGCCCAGTTGCGTCGAAGAAGGGCTCAAATGCAGAGAACTATTCGTTCACTTTAATTTGAGGTTGTGGTCCTTGTGAGTGAAATGTAGATCCGTGTTTTCTCTGATGTTGGGGAGCAGGACCTCACTTCACGTACGCTCTTTCCAGTCTCCGTCCTATAAATACCTCCTGGTCCCTCTCCTCAACGATTCCATGTACGTGCCCCTCCCTCCCACCCATATTTCACTACTACACTGCGTTCCAAATTACAAATGACATTTTTCTAAGATTTTCTAAATTGTCAACTCAAATGAGAGTCAGCATAATTTTCATGTCTTTACCTGGTAGAGAATCATTTAAATGTGGTGGAAAAAATTTCCTAGTGATAACAGTATTTTTTTCAAAAATAAATGTAGTAAAAACCTCAAAATCCACTGTTCCAAATTATTACACAACTCATCGTTTCAATACATTTTAAAGCTTGTAATTAACTGAAAATGGTCATTTGTTGAATTTGTAGCATTAGGAGGTCATATTTACTGAAATCAGAAGCTATTTCAATCAAAAAAATCTCACTGAAATATCACTGATAATGCACTGCTTCAGTTTGTAAAAAGGTTGTTGAATATGTAGTGGGGAAAAGGTTTATACGTTTGGGCCCAAACATAAAACAAACAGGAAAATCCTTTTTTGTTTTTGCCGACCTGCATGTCATCCAAAGTGTCAGCCTCATGCTCTGAGACACACCTTTTCAAATAGTTTCACTTTAAACCGGATCGTTGGAGGTGACGCTGTGGCAGCTCATGTAAGTCTGTGTGTTTTATAAATTAATAACTATTATATATTATATAAAACTGTCTCATTGACTTAACAAGAGAAATAGTCATATTTGTACTTTTTGGTCAGTGTGAAAACAGGAGAAAGACTACGCTATTGCAAACAGCTCAGATTTAGAAAAGAGGCTCAGGTTTAACAAACAACTTCAAACAGACAATGAATAAGTTACAGATGTGATCTCTATAGCCATTTCCATTTTGTTATTTATTACTGAGGGTAATTGAAGAATCATCGATGCTCAAATTAAACATACCTCAATAAGCAGTTTCTCTTGGTAAATCACAATAACAAGTTACTCAGTCTGAGTGGGCGCTGTATGTAGAATACATATTTTGCCTATTTTGATTGTTTTGTCCATAGACCAACAGCACTTTATTATCAGTCATGTTTCTCACCATATTTTTGTGAAATTAAGCCAAATATCAAAATACAGTATCCAAACAAACATTATTAATCAGATTTTAAATGTTTATTTATTTATTGGTTTATTTGATAGGAACGGTGCATGTTAATGAACACACAGCACCGGAGTGTAGCCATGGACCACTTTGCATCTCTTGGCCCACACTCACACTCAAAAAATCGGCATCATGTTCAATGCAATAGTGGAGGTGATGAGCAAAACAATAAGCCCTTGGCTTGAACTAAAACAGTATAAGCTACGACTCGAGGACAATAGTTTCAACAGCTCAGAGACTCCACTCTTTAATCTTGTCGTTTATAACTGGAAGGAACTTTTGTAAAATGACTTAACAATCTTAAAATGTGCGTTCCGTTAATGAAGTTCCACTCGTGACTGCAACACAAATAAACTTCTCAAAACCAACCAAATTATCGCACTGTAGATTGAGATGAAACGGTAAAACTCACCACAGAGTTATGGACTTGTGGAGTGAGAACAGAAATACCAAAAAGGCCAAACATTGTAAATCCTTTGAATGGAAACTAGAAAATGTACAAACTGCACTGACAACGAGGGGCAAGACGGAGTCACCTGACAACTCCCAGCATGCACTTCTTTGCAAACATTTGTCTAAAATGTATAAAAATAGAGGTCTGAGGTTCTGTGGGTCCTGGAGGGAGTTACAATAAACTATTTCCTCTTATATTCACAATGTGAGGGGTAGAGATGCGCGGGTGACCCGAAACCCCCGTGCGGTGCCCGCGGATTCAGTCGGGTCGGGTACCTCAAAATTACGGCAAACTTCGGGTGCGGGTGGGTCGGGTTACAAAGCGCACTTTTTTGTGTCCTTATATTGTTGGCTTACTACATACAGTGCATTATTATCCATAAATGCCACAAAGTCGACTGTGTTTAGATGAATGTTTAGTTTTATGGCATGTTAGCATGTTATGTTTAGAGTCACCTGGACGATCGCTTCTGTGTGACTTTGATCACGGCTAAAAAGCGTCACAATAGCCGTGCCCAAGCACATAATGACACGCACATGTGATGAAAGTAATGCATCAACAATAAGCAAGGTGAAACTAATATAAAAGACACAGCCTCTTACTGACCTGAGGAGGGAAACTTCTTAGCGTCAGGCGAAGCTGCTCCACTTTAGTCCAAACTACTTGACAGAAAGACTCGTCCATGACGTGGTGGAGGTAAAGCCTCATGATAGTTTCTGCTCCTTGTTTCCTGATAAGTCCATGAGCGATTTCAAAGGTTCCTCAGCGGTGCAGCAGTAAAACAAAGCATCAAGTGCTAATTCTCCTGTAAACCCGCGGTCACGTGACGCGCTCACGTTTGAGTGATATCCAGCTGCAGCGTGACTCATGCAGCAGTTTTTTAATGTGCGCGGGTCGGGTCGGGTCGGGTCGGGTCAGCAAACTGAGAGGCTTTTCTCCGGGTCGGGTGGGTTGGTACGGGTCAGAAAAAAAGCCGACCCGCGCATCTCTAGTGAGGGGCATGAGTGTTTTGTCCCAGAGGCCCATTGCTCATTATACCAGATTATCTGTGAACCATGACTCAAGAAAGCACCACCAGAGCGGTATAAAAGGCGTCATATCCCTCTAGTGGAGGAGTTGTGTCATTGCGTCTATGTAATGATAGAGTTTCTAATGGCTTCTCCCGCTAATTGTGGGCCGGTGTCAGGTATAACAGGCCTGATCTCGATCTGACTGGCCCAAAAGTATGTCGGCCCACCGGGAAAACTCGCGAATCTCCCGATGGCCAGTCCAGCCCTGCTCACACTCTCAAACACACTCTCACTCATCCTGGCCTATTGTACATGTTTTTAGTGGTGGGGAAACCGGAGTACCTGGAGGAAACCTACACAGACACGGGGAGAACATGTAAACTCCACACAGAAAGCACAGGCACCACAGAAAACGACATGACACTAATGTTTTGTCAGGATCTGCAGTGGATTTACTATGTTGTTTGCTTGTATGAAGTGTTTTGTCAGCTGGGTTCATAAAATTGCGGCACAAATACTGTACAATGGTCTTTAGTCACATCATTGTGGTGCCTCTCGGAGCATGTGGTGCCCGACACACAGCTGCTCTTACCACTTGTCTCATTCACAATAGAAAATGTTGTTTTTGGTTGAAAGAATTGAGATTCCTCACAACGTTCTGTGTGAAGAGTTGGACAGGCTAAGAGCAGTTTTGGTTTCACACGTACGAGGGGACAGAAGTGTCTTCTGAACTTCTCTAATAAATCCTGTGACTCTCAAGAAACTTTCTTGTTCAGACTTTTAATTACTTCAACTCTTTGGTCAATAATTTCCAAAGGTATGTGATCTGACGAGTAAAACAAGGAAATGCTGCTGTACCTCAGGCAGTTTGATTCAGCGCCCATGCATCCGGTTTCTCTCGTTTTTCAAACTGCAAAAAAAGTAACTCAAATCGAGCGCTAGGAAGAGTCCTGCTGGTTCTGAACTTCTTCCATTTACGAATAATAATAAAACAGTTTTTATATATACTATATACTATATATATATATATATATATATATATATATATATATATATACACATTTCTATGGTATCAGCTAGCCTGCATTAAAAACAGCCTGACCCGCTCCACAGAGCACCTGAGGCTAATCACTTATAACACCAGACTAACCATATACATGTCTGTGTCCATAGAATCATTTTTGGAATATAACTGACCTGCATCACATAAATGATCGCATTTTGATGGACTATTTTCTAGCAGATCACTCCGCCGCCGCGTAGCTTATACAAACACAATATTAGACATGTATATGGTTAGTCTGGTGTTATCAGTGATTTGCCTCAGGTGCTCTGTGGAGCGGGTCACACTGTTTTTAATGCAGGCTAGCTGATACCATAGAAATGTGCTAGCCTTGCATTGGCCTAGCGAAACTCCTCAAACATAAGAACTGCATGAATTACAAAAAAAAAATATCTCCAGGTACCAGCAACACTCTGGATAACTAGGAAATGAGGCCCTAAGTCAAAAATCCTGAAATATCCCTTTAAGACACATCCTCAATACCATAGTAATAATTTCTTACGTGGTCGTAACAAGGAAAGCATCCAGGGTTAATGGGGCCAATATTATTCCGTTTATGTCAATAATTTACCCATGGTTTGTAACGCAGTAAAGATACAATTATATACTGATGATACTACTCTATACTCATGCAAAAACTCAGGCTGAAGCAGCTGCAGTTCTCTCTGGAGCCATGGTCCCAGTATCTCTCTGGCTCCAAAACTCCTGCTTACACCTAAACACAAAACAAATGTGTGCATGTTCTTCTCACGTCAGCAGGCAGAGGGGGAACAGCCATCTGTTCTAGTCAATGGCGAGCAACTAGAGGTGGTGCAACAATTTAAATATCCTGGAGTCATTTTGATTCAAATTTAACTTTCAAAGACCCCATGGCAAGAAAATATGCAATATTGTTAAATTTAATTTGACAAACTTTAAACAAATAAGGCCTTACCTGACGGTACAGTCAGCAAAGGTTTATATGCACACTATGATATTTAGCCACATGAATTATTGTCACACGACTTGGTCCCACACGTCTCAGAGCACTTTAAAGCCACTCAAGTCTCTGTTTAAGAAAACACTTCAGACCTGAGATAAGAAGCCCCTGCATTATCATTACTGTCATATTGTAAGCAAATAGAACATTTTAGATTTTCAGAGCTATCAGTTTCTGGATGCTTGCCTTATTTTTAAAGTTCTAAATGGACTGGCTCCTCCACTCTTAAAGGATTTTATATGTAGAAAAAACAATATTGGAGTCAGAACCAGAGCACTAACCAGGGGAGACTTGTGCAAAGGCTCTGGACTAAATTCAGTCAAACGGTGCCGTCCATCAGAGGCACATCACTTTGCCGGAGCACATGCAAAACTGTGGGACCTTCCTAGCATTTAAAGGGGTCCTTAAAATGTCTTTGAAATCCAAACAGTCATGCTCCCATTAATGAACACATGCTTTTCCTTGGACTTTTCCTTTTTCTTCTGCTTAACTAATATTATCTTTAATGTGTGTTTGTTCTTTTCTACCTGTCGTAGGACAATGGATGTCCTTAGCTTTTGTGCTAATTCCATCACATGTATGTGGAAGCTGTCGGCCGACACATTGATGAATATGTACTGTCCTAATTCAAATAAATAAATAAATGAAAAAAAATGAAATGCACAACCGTGAGAATTCAAGAATTAACTTCTTTTTTTTCTTTTTCAGTCTCATAACTTTTCTACAATGATGTGTTTTATTACAGGTATGTCCACAATGGGATCCAGCAGCTCACGTATGTCCAGAATGGGATCCAGCAGCTCACGTATGTCCAGAATGGGATCCAGCAGCTCACGTATGTCCACAATGGGATCCAGCAGCTCAGGTATGTCCACAATGGGATCCAGCAGCTCTGAGTTCCTGACCCCTAACAGTGAGTGTTGTTACAAACTAAAGGGTTTGAGGTCAAGTATTTGTGAATCAAGTTTCTCATTGCATTGTCTTTAAAGGCCTTTGTCCTTTATATTCTGGATTTGACGTGACTGTAGGTTATTTAAGATCAGCGTTGTTTTAATCAAGTCAGATCAGGCTGTAACAGAGGGTACATTAACCAAGAAGGATCTGTCAGATCTCTTGACAGATACAGTTTTTAGTGTTGACAGAGGATCATTTTGATAGATAAAAAGAAAAACTAACTAAACTAACCATCACATCTCCTTCACACACTTTACTCTAGTTTTCTCTACCTTCACAGAAATTAAACAGCTGATGGTTTCCACACAAGACACACACACAGAGCACTTTGGATTTATCAGAACAACATGGAAAACAGCGAGAAGAGCGGGGGAGGCGTGGCAGCACTGACACATATTTCTCTAAGACCAATACATTTTACTTCATATTAGCAAGACTATGCTCTCAGCAAGATCCTATACAATCAACATTGACATGATTGAACTTTTTAAAAAGTAGAAAAAATAAAACTACCAGCTGAACAACAATCTATAGTTTACAAACATGAAGCATCAATATTTAAACCTCAGTACCAAGACTTACTGGCAGTGTGGAAATAGTATTGTTTTGGTTTATAAAATGATTATCATGACAAAGCCACTGGCCAAAGATTAAACTATTACTCAGGAAATACGCTGAAGTTAAGTAAAAAAAAGCCTTTTATTGCACACTGTTGGTTACATGTAATAAAACACATGTATCTCTCCATTCCAGTGTCTGAGCTGAGAGTAGTTCTTCTGGGGAACTGCTGGAGTCAAAAGGCCTCGGTGGGAAACCTCCTTTTGAATAAGGAGTTTTATAATGTAGATGAAGAACCACCACGAGTATCTACAATTCACTGTGAACTAATAAAGAATAAAGCTCTCACTGTGATCAACACTCCAGATGGGCTGGTGGACTCTGACCTGTGGCACCCTTACCTGTGTGACTCTTACCTGTGTGACTCTTACCTGTGGGACTCTTACCTGTGGGACTCTTACCTGGTGGACTTTGAAGACTGTTCCTTTGAACAGTGGAGGGCCAAACACATACAGCACGTTAAAAGCCTGAGTGCCCCTGGTCCTCATGTGTTCCTGCTGGTTCTCCAGCCTGAAGACTTCACTGAGCAACACAAAACCACACTACAGTCAGTCCTGCAGAGCTTCAGTGAGCAGGCCTTCAACCATTCACTGGTGCTGATCTCCACAGCACGAGTAGAGACACCAGGGCTCATGGAGAAACACATGAATGATCCACAAATAAGAGACATGATCAGGAAATGTAACTACAGATATCTGCACCTGAAGAACCTGGAGATAGAAGAACTTTTAACACGATTAACCCACATTGTAAAAGAGAACAATGGAGAGCATGTTAGATGTTTGTCCACTCTGAACCTGGTCCTGTGTGGGAGCAGAGGAGCAGAGAAGAGCTCAGTAGTTCAGTCCATGTTAGGTCAGGCTGCAGCTCCCAGCCCAGGGCAGTGTGTCCAACACCAGGGAGAGGTGTGTGGGCGCTGGGTGTCTCTGGTGGAGCTGCCGGCTCTGTCTGGAAAACATTATTGGGAACTGAGGCAGCAGTATCTCAGCTGCATCTCCCTCTGTGGTCCTGAGGGCGTCCATGCCTTCATCCTGGTTCTACCGGTGGGTCCCCTCACCGACCAAGACAAGGCAGAGCTAAATAATATCAGGTTATGGTTTTGTCAGCTACAACCAGAAGCCTTCACTATGATACTGTTCACTGTGGACTCAGACCCCACTACAGCTGTGGTAGAGTCTGTCAAAGGAGACAGAGACTTCCAGGAGCTGAGTCAGAGCTGTGGAGGAGGATATCTGATATTCAACACCAGGGGGAAGCAGCAGGTCTCTGAGTTTCTTGATTATGTAGAGACTTTAAAGATGACATTAAAGAACACTCCCACATGTAAGTATCATTAAACTACAAAAACAAATACAGGATACAACACTTCTTACAATAGTTCTGTGTTTATCTTTACTTGCATACCTTCTTCTCTTCTTAACATTTTGAGGGAAAATATAAGTGAGGAACAAACACATTACCTTTGTCAGACGTACATCAGTCCAATTCTGAAAGGGAAATATAATACTTCACTACATTTCTAAAAGCCTCTAAAGTTAAAAGTATAGTATGAAAAATAAATTGACAAAAAAACATTTACAAATAACTAAATATTATTTCACCTCTAGTGCTTATTTATTTATTGGTTTATTTGGTCGGGACAGTGCATGTTAATGAACATACATGGGTCTCATGCATGTAAACAAGCCACACCGGATTGTAGCCTTGGGCTAATTTGTACTCAGATAATGAAACCAACAACACTCATACAACCATACTAATATTGATAACAATTATGTCCAATGTCTCACAGGTCTGAGGATTGCACTGATCGGTAAAACTGGCACTGGGAAGAGTTATTCTGGAAACACCATTTTGGGAAGAAAGGGTACATTTCAAACAAAACCAAGTCAAAACCCAGTCACTAAAGTCTGTCAGAAAGAAGTCTGTAAAGTTGATGGACGTGCTGTTGCTGTGGTGGACACGCCCGGTCTCTTTGATACGACCAAGTCTGATGACGAGGTGGATGTGGAAAGACTGAAATGCATCAGTCTTTTAGCTCCGGGACCTCATGTGTTTCTGCTGGTGTTACAGTTAGGAAGATTCACACAAGAAGAAAGAGAGACACTTGAACTTATTAAGAAAACATTAGGCAAAGGTGTTGAAAAATTTATGATTATTCTTTTTACACACGGAGATGAGCTCCGATATCAAGACTCTGAAATGTCAATTGATACATTCATTGACAAACATTGTGATGATTCCTTTAAGCAGCTGCTCTCAGAATGTGGAAACAAATATCATGTATTTAATAACAGGGAAGAGGAAGACCGCACTCAGGTCACAGAGCTGCTGGAGAAGATCATTGTCCTGGTGAGGAAGAATCGAGGCGGCTGTTACACCATCGACATGTTACTGGAGGCTGAGGCGGCCGTTAAGGCAGAGATGGAGAGGAAATATAAACAAGAAATAAATGACTTGAAACAGGTCATTGATAAAGAAAAAGAAAAGAATGCATTCATTGTCAGGAAACTGGAAAGAATATTAGAAAGAGTAAAGATGGGTGACGAGGATTCAGCTTCAGAGTGAAATGCACTTTGAAAGGTTTGTTTAGTTTAAAAAGTGAAGGTAGGAACATCTTGAAAAGACGTTAACAAACCCTGGCAGAAGTTTAGATTTTTTTTCAAAGAATATGACAGATGAGAGAGAGAGTTTTCTTTCACTCGTAGTTAGTGGATGTGTGAAGACATTTATGGTGAAACAACTGAGTTTGCTCTTTTTCAATCATAATGAAAAAAGAAAGTACCAAAATGACCCTGATCTAAAGTTTGTGATCAAGAGGAATGGGCCGATTTACCATTAGATTCTATACAGAACCTTCTCCACAACCACCACAAGACTCCAAGCTGTTATTGATGCATCAGTCTTTTGGCTCCTGGACCTCATGTTTTTCTGTTGGTGTTACAGTTTGGGAGATTCACAAAAGAAGAAAGACAATACACCGTACTAACAACTGGGGTGTATAAACTTTGGATCAGGGCCATTTTTGGTACTTTCTTTTTTCATGATGATTTTGTTGAAGATACCACCGCCCTGAGTGGGCCTTGGTCATGGCACCAAGAATATGTCTCATGTGCTTTTGCTTCTGCAGTCCATATATTTTGTTCAAGTCACAATTACATTATATTGTTGATTTATAATGCATGTGGTATGTTTTTCATTTGATATACGTTCCATGTTTCAATGTTTGATGTAATTTGATTTGTAGGACTCATGAGAGGCCATGGAAGCCAAGTGTAAAGTTTGCTATTATAAATCCGTTATAATACATGTGTCATGATATTGTTTTGTTACTTTTGTATTATTCTAATGTTTTGTAACTTTATGAAGATTCTGAACTTATGATCTTAAAGTGAGAATGTTCTGTATGTGATTGTGACATGGTGCCTGATGTGCTCCCTCCTGCCTGCTGGTGGCGCCCTGTGTATAAATGGCCCATCAATTAGCTTCCTGTTCTCTGACCTCAAGCACTTCCTGCTTTGGTGCACCACCACGCCCATCTCAGGTATAGCCTTTCAATCCATTATATCAAAAATAACTTTTCTCGGCCGGACCCGCCCTTTAAGGCCTCCGGTCACTTAAAAGCGCTTGGCTCTGGACCATCGAGGGAGGTCATTTGGCATGTGGCCTTCATTTCAGGTGCAGCTAGCCGGATAGCTACCAGGTTATAGCTAACCGGCCTTTCCCCACTCTTAGTTAATCCAGCCTTGTGGAGCTCAGGGTCACGGAGAACCAACTGTTGCTCTGAACCATTCTCTGAAAATGGTTCTGATACGAGCTCTGCTTAACTGCTCTTGTTATTTGATCTAATTATTCCCTCATAAAGGCATCCAAAAGTGTAGACGATATTGTTGGTTAGTGTAAAAAAAAAAAAAAAAAAAAGAGGAAAATATGGCAGGTTTGTGAATCTAATCACTATGATATATTGATCAGGGACAACATTGGACATTGGGTGTACGAAAAATCACCGCCTGTTCTGGCATTCATCAATTTCAATCAAATCCTACAAGTCAGGAGGTGGTGTAGCTACATGATACACCAATTTTAACCAAACACTAGCATGGAACTACATGGCCACATTGCATATGTGCCCGATCATGGAAAGTAGGGACACATGTCGGTTTCGGGGCATTTTGAGATTTTCACAGATCATCAAAGTATAGTCTCCAAGCTTTCCAACGATGTGTAACACATGGAACGCACGCACACACACACACACACACACACACACGTCTTTACAGCAGGTTTTTGACATATATATCCGTTGGATTTTCACAAAACAAGCAGCGTTTTGCAACTTGTGATCCAATGTCTCCTATTTCCCACGTATGTGAGTCTCTGTGTGAGTTTGCATTATGTCATCGAGAGAGTGCGGCGTGAGGGGTGCACACGCCAGTCCCGTTCATTGTTGGACCGAATTAAAGTCTGCGGGGAAAAGAAAGCGCTTTACAAACGCGCACCACATCACAAGAGAAAAGAAGCAAGCCGAAGGCCGGGTCTCAGCTAGTTCAACCATAATCACCCGGCAACAACATAACCCCAGACTCCTCTTCTCTACAATAAATCGACTCCTGTCTCCACTGGATGCACCTCAAACTCCAGCCTCCACTGACCTCTGCTGCAAATTCCAGGACTTTTTCCAACTTAAAATCCAAACCATCCATTCTTGCACAATAGGTACCACCTCCCATTTTACCCTCTGCATGTACATTTGTCACCTTCACACCAGTAGATCACCATTGGGTTCCCTCCTTGATCCAAAGCCAACGTTTCTGGTTAAAGCTTGCACCTCCACTTTGAGTCAGCCCATTGCACATTAACAGCTCCTTTGCATCTGGCACAGTCCATCCCTCTCTTAAGGCGAGACGCTGCAGGTGAATAGGGAAAAAAAATAAATGTAGAGATATCAATTTGAAACTTTTGCTGAACATCACAGATATAAATATGAGAAAAAAATGTATTGCATTTTTTCTGTCATTTTATGTTTTCACATAAAAATAAGGCATTTTGAGCATTAAAATTGCCAAAATTGCCTATATTTTGGGCAACAAATTAAAATTAAGATTAAATGTTATGGTTTTATTTTATTGACATATTAGTAACTAAGATTTTCTCAGAGGGATTTTGGATATTTTGTTTAGTTTGTTCAATAAACTAATCATCAGTGAAAAAATCTGTAAAAACTCAAATTCCGCCTGTTTTTTTGGTTTCAAAGCTGAATAAATCAGGCTAGGAATTAGATATTAAAAAATCCCTCTGAAAAAACCTTCAGAATGTTGTTGTGTCTCAGCCTGTAAAGTGTGGAGTCTGTGGGAGCTTCTATAAGGGCTCAGGCTCTGCCCGAGTGCGGCTTCTCTCATTCAGAGAAAACCAGCCCTGAAGTTTTGTAGCGAGTGCGCATGCTCGGCCCGTTCTTCCACTTTTCCGCTCCAGCGTCTCGTAAGAGGAAAAACACCATATTTGGGTGAAAGCGTCATCACGGGGCCCCTTAGCAGGACACGTGGATGTCAAATCTGTCAATATTTATGAATGAAAACCCGCGGGAAAGACGGCCTTTCTACTTCCGGGTCGCCCCCACCTCGCAGACAAAACATCAAAAAATAAACATCATCATTTTTATATCTGACATGAAAACTAAGATGTAAAGGGAGGAAAACAGATACAAATCTCCACTTCGACCACTGCGTGAAAAATCAATACTTTCACCTGTCGTGTCTCGCCTTAAGAGAGCTGCAGTCACATCAATCCTCAAGAAACAGGGCCTGGACATGGAAGAGCTCTCCAACTATCGGCCGATCTCCAGCCTTCCTTTTCTAAGTAAGATCCTGGAGAAAGCAGTTGCTGGTCAAATCCAGCTACTGGTCAAATGAGCTCTTTGAACCTTTTCAATCAGGATTTCGACAACATAACATTACTGAAATAGCCCTTATCAAGACAACTGTTGACCTCCTCCTTGCTGCTGGCTCCGGACAAATCACCATACTTATCCTCCTCGATCTATCCGCCGTATTTGATACAGTTGGGACAGATCATAAGGAAATATGGACTAAATGTTCACTCATATGGCGATGACAAACAGTTATACATCTCCTCCAAACCCACTGCCCAGCTTCCTCCTCAGTCCCTCTGCCTTGCAGAACTCCGGACCTGGCTTACACTGGCAAGACAGAGCTCATGGTTGTGGCTACCAAACAACGGCTCCGGAGGCTTGGGGATCTGGTTCTCACCATTGATGGCAACAACATCTGCCCCTCCCCATTGGTCCGCAACCCGGGTGTCATCTTGGATTCCACCCTTTCCTTTGAACCACACATGCGCTCAATAACAAAGTCAGCCTTCTTTCACCTCAGGAACATCTCACGCCTCCGCCACTCACTTCCGGACTCAGTTGCAGAAACACCTTTGAAGTATGATAAAATGTATTTGCGAGCTTTTCGTTTATATGGCTCTTTAGTGTTATATTACAATGCATGCAAAGTGTTTTTGAGTTTTCTGTTACAGCCAAGATTCAGTGGAAATACCAAAGATAAATGTATCCAAAATGTCCATGCACCGAGGCCACAGTGTGGGAAAAATAACAAAACTGCTACACCGCCCTCGAGAATGGAATGGCGGAGTGATATCATAAAATGGTTATGAGGGAGGAGCTACAAAATTACCAACCAATGGAAACAACTACACGTAGCCTAGGCTCATGAATATATGAATACTCTGACTTCACTATGACCTCAGTCTCCTCCGGTGTGGCTGGGGGCTAGGAGATTTGATTGTCAGGGACTGGGAAGCAGAGCTCTGTTTAGATGATCTGTTAGGGAAATAAATCTTCTTGATTGAACCTCCTGAATACTGGTCATCTATATCTCTGGTATGTGTTATCAGCTGATAGTGAAGTATCGTTGACTTCCCGACTCCTCTTCCAGTTTTGAACATGCAGTGAAGTGTGTTGTTACGACGGAAGGTAAAGATAACATGAAATAGTATACGAGGTTTATACTTGTTTATTATTTTAAGGTGACGAGTGGAAAACAACACATTCCTTCACTTTCATAACCTCACGACTGGATGACTGCGATGGAGTCCTGTCCGGGATCCCTCAAAAGCTCCTGGACAGGCAAAACTCTGCTGCCAGGGTCCTGACTCACGTCAAGCCCTGGCAACACATCACTCCCACTCTCATCCATCTGCATTGGCTTCTTGGAAAATATTGCATTTAGTACAAAATCCTTCTACTTACCTACAAATCCCTCCACTCCCTGGTCCCTCAGTACCTGTCAGACCTCATCCACACTTACACTCCGGCCCGGTCGCTTCGCTCCTCCTCAGCTCAGCTGTTCCCCACACCAGGTTGCACACATCTGTTCAAATTGGCTTTTGGCCTTACTTGGCACCAGTCCAACAACCCGTTTCTTCTGTGTGTGTATGTGTTGTGCTTGGCTCCTGTGAAGCGCTTGGGGTGTCTTGAAAAGCACTATATAAATCCAACAGATTATTATTATTATTATTATTGAGTGAGGACACCCAAATGTGATAATCTGGCATGTAAAGGCGGCCCAGGTTGAGAACAAGGAGCACTGATGCCATGAGACCCAACATCCTTGGGCACAGACAGTGTGAGACCCTCCGTGAACATGCGCACGCTCTCTGGAGAGAGATGGGCTGTGTAAGTGACAGAATCCAAGGTCAGTCCCAGAAATGCCATATATGGCCAGATATATGGCCAAGCGAATTCCCCGCTCCCTGAGAGGGGCTAACGCTACCTCAATACACTTGACAAACACTCTCGGGCTTAGTGAGAGGCTGAAGGGCAGCACTGTGTATTCATATGTCATGCCTTGAAACAAAAACCTCAAATATTTTCTATGGGTTTATGGATATGGAAATGGTTGTCCTTCAGGTCTATGGACGTAAACCAGTCGCCTGGACTGACTAACCGGATCAATGCCGAGTGCGTGAGCATTCGAAACTTGTACCTCCTGACATACAAATTCAATGCTGTCAGATCTAGGGTTGGACGAATGCTGCTCCCCCCTTTCTTCTTGACCAGAAAATACCTGGAGTAAAAGCTGCTGCGCCTCTGATCCAATGGTATTTGCTGAATGGTTCTTTTTCCAAGCAGTGAGGATATTTCCTCCGCTAAGATCATGGCTGAATGCCCTTGAGCTTGGGAGGATATTAAAGCAGTTCTAAGTAACTCTTCCCCCTAGAGGCCATAAGCGCAACTGCAGGTGTAGTAGCAAGTTACGATTTTTTAACTTATTAATTGTCTTGGAGAGTAAATCCTACGCTGACAGGAAAGGTGAAGGCAGAGAGGGTTACTGTGCATCCAATTATACAATGGAAATATGTTTTTTCACTCAAACTTGCTGTAAGCTGTAAATGCTGTTTAAAGTTACGTTAGCCCACAGTTAGCTTTGCACGTTAGCATGTTAGCTTCTTCTTCGTGATTCCATTAGTGTGTATTGGTGACTCCGGTCCGGTGGCAGTCAAGTTGCAAACTTGGTTTTCTGGCCAGAGACACCAGGGGAGATGAAAGACCCTCCAATCATCCCATAAACACTTGTATTACCCCCACAGGGCCTACGGGAAGGATTTATTAAGGTAAACACATTACTTAGTACTGCTTTAAGCCGTTGAATTTTGGAGGTACTGTAGCAAGCCTGAAGCCTGTAACCTCTGGTTATAGTTCTCAACACCCAGTTTGATTTTGTGCATTTCTTCAAGCTCTCTGCCCTGACAGAGAGGGTGGAGTGGGCCAGCTGCACTTGGGTATTCAACAGCAATCGTGTGCCGTCTTCTATCGGCGGCAGGATGTTGGTGGGGCTTCCAGTGCCTAATGCACTGGAAGCAGTATGCGCAGAGGCCCAGGGAAGAACGTGGGCTCCCCCTAGTGGCTCGGAGCGAAAAAGGAATCTGTTTTGCAATTTTGATTCTTTTTTGCTTGATCTTTTCAAAGTTGTGCACTGTGCCCTGCTTTGTGCCTGGATGCGTCTTTGCATAGTTTATTTTTGAAAAATGTGTGTGTGCTTGTGAGACTCGTGAGTGGCATGGAACAATCCAACACGTGAACATAGTCTCTCTTCCTCTTGGTGGGGACATGCGGGGAAAACACTGGTTCCTCCTGAGGGGGGATGACCTCCTGTGGCACACTGGAACAGACAGAGGTGGGCAAACGTAGAACCGCGTCGTCTCCGTCCGAAAGCAGCGCAGTGGACTGCTAAGACGCCTTCTTCTTCCTCCTCAGCGGCTGTGATGTCGTTTTCTTTAGCCACGCAGGTCTAACCTGCTGGGGGCCAGCAGCAGACACGGCAGGAGCCTGGAGCTTTGGTCATCGCTGGATGCGGAAGGAAGGAAGGATTAGCCGGCCTGTTGGAACCCGCTTGGGCCAAGTTGGACCTCAGGGGCGACTGAGTGGCGGGCATCTTGCGTGGGAGACAGAGCTGAAGGTCTTCGTCATCTTGTTTTCTATCTTCGCACCGCTGTTGCATTGAGACAAAAAATCCCCTCTGGAACGACCGACATGTCCAAAATGTCTTCCCTTTCTTTGTCAGACAATCAGAATCAGAATCAGAATAGTTTTTATTGCCGTTGTTTGTAAACAGGTTCACAACTATAAGGCTTTAGGGGCATGCATAAGAATATTAAAATAAATAAGATAAAAATAAGAGGTAAAATATGGTAGACGACAACAATTTACATAGAACAACAGGATTGGATTTACATATGGTGCATAAGGTGATAAAGTGATATAAAGTGATACAGTGATAAGTGGTGCAGTGGATCTAAGTGCGGACATAGTGCAATAGAGCAGATTACAGTCTGTTATTAGGTCTTTATCGTTCATGAGTCTGCTGGCTATGGAAAAAAACTGTTCAAGTGACGGGATCTATGGGTCTTGATAGACCGTAGCCTCCTGCCTGAGGGGAGAGGGTGAATAGTCCATGTCCAGGGTGAGAAGGGTCAGCTGTGATCCGACCCACACGCCTTCGTGTTCTGGAGGTGAACAGGTTATGGATTAATTAATCTTGTCTCAATTTATAAAACCTTCGCAGAGGTCATAACTTGGACTGACATGTGTTTTCTGTCTTGTCATCCTTAGGTAAGATGTTTTCGTAAATGTTCTTGTACTTTGGTCCAAATGATTGTCTAACCTATAGGGTTAACGATTAATGGCTAAGAAAACATGTTTTGCCCAGTTCTCTACACTTCTCTGTGTTTAAAGTCTAAGAGTTATGTATTATCTGTGTTCAAGGGTCGAGAGTTATGTGTCGTTTGGGACACAACAGCCAAGCCTATATAAACATGGATGTGCAACTGGTCTTTAGACTTCCGTGGTACGTCCATAGAAACATGTTGAGCTGTAACATGTATTCTGTGACATCTGATTGAATAAATGACCTTAAGAAGGAAACCATTCTCCTGAGAGTGATTTCGATGTGGACCGGAGCAGATGGCGAACTTAGTTGCGCACCTTTTTAATCCTTTACAAGGTCTTGGAGAGATGGTAGCTGACAGCCAATCACCTTCTCAGCAGCAGCACAATGCGTTGCAGTCGATGCTTGTCCCGGTCTGTAGCGCCGGGGAACCACACAGTGATGGACGAGGAGAGGTTGGACTCGATGGCCGTGTAGAACAGCACCAGCATGTTGGTCGGCAGCTTAAGTTTCCTCAGCTGCCGCGGGAAGAACATCCTCTGCTGGGCCTTCTTGATGAGGGAGCTGATGGTTGGCTCCCATTTGAGGTCCTGGGTGATGGTGGTGCCCAGGAAACGGAAGGAGTCCACAATGGAGATGGGGGTGGGAGAGATGGGGGTGGGAGAGTCTGTCAGGGCCAGGGGGGACGGTGGAGCTGTGTCTTTCCTGAAGTCCACGACCTTCTCCACTGTCTTCTGGGCGTTCAGCTCCAGGTTGTTGTGGCTGCACCAGGATGCCAGCCGGTCCACCTCCCTCCTGTAGGCGGACTCATCACTGTCAGAGATGAGCCCGATGAGGGTGGTGTCGTCCGCAAACTTGATCAGTTTAACGGACTGGTGACTGGAGGTGCAGCAGTTTGTGTACAGGGAGAAGAGCCAGGGGGAAAGTTCACAGCCCTGAGGAGTTCCAGTGTTTGTAGTCCGAGTGTCTGAGACGATCTTCCCCAGCCGCACGTGCTGTCTCCGATCCGTCAGGAAGTCAGTGATCCACCTGCAGAGGGAGTTGAGCTGAGCTGGTAGAGCTTGTCTCGTAGCAGTCCAGGGAGGATGGTGTTGAAGGCAGAGCTGAAGTCCACAAACAGGATCCTGGCGTAGGTTCCTGGGGAGTCCAGATGCTCCAGGATGAAGTGGAGGGCCAGATTGACTGCGTCGTCCACAGACCTGTAGGCGAACTGCAGCGGGTCCAGGAGGGGGGCGGTGATGTCCTTGAGGTGTGGCAGGACCAAGCGCTCAAAAGACTTCATGACCACAGACGTCAGCGCCACCGGCCTGTCGTCATTAAGTCCTGTGATCCGTGGTTTCTTCGGAACAGGGACGATGGTGGACGATTTGAAGCAGGACGGCACATGGCATGACTCCGGGGAGGTGTTGAAAATGTCTGTGAAAACGTGAGCCAGCTGTTCCACGCAGAGTCTCAGAGTGGAGGGGGAGACACCATCCGGCCCGGGGGCCTTCCGCCGGTTCAGTCTTAGGAATTGCCGGTGCACATCCTCCTTGTGGATGGAGAGGGCAGAGCGGGAGGGGGGGTCCATGGCGGCCTTTGATAAAGTGCTGGGGTCGTTGACGGTGGGGGTGATGATGGGGGAGCAGGGGAAGCTGGAGTGTCAAATTTAGGCACCTTGCCCTCTCCTGAAACACCAACATAGCCATACATTTCCCTATAGCCTGTACAGCACAGCGCTGGACACGCAGGGATATGTCAGAGACAGTGGTGATGTCGTCCTATATGGCAGGATTTGGGACTTGAGACATGTCCTCGCAGAGCACCGCTTGGTATGCAGTCAACATGGAGGTGACGTTTAGAGCTCTCACCGACAAAGCGGCCGCTTTGTAGGCCCGTTAAGTCATGGTGGACTGAAAGCGGTCAGACTTAGAGGGGTGGGCAGGTGGTCAGGTGAAGGTAGGCCGCCACCATGGACTCCATATGCAGCATGCGTGCAATTCCGAGCCTGTCCATGTCCACACAATTCAGAGAAGAAGCGCCCAAAATTGGGTTCTTGCTGCAAAGAGGGTCTTTCTAAGAGACTGACATCTCCTCGAGTAGCTCTGAGAAGACCGAGAGAAGCTGCTAGCTTGGGGCAATTTCTTCCCTTCATATCAGGAGCGAGGAGCCTCCGCCGCAATTGGTGGCCAGGGAATATCCAGTTTCTCCACTGCACGTTTGCACACATCTTGGACGTCTGAACTGAGCAACGGCTTTGCAGCCCCATTGTCATTCCTGGCCTCAGTCAACATGGAACTCGAACGAAAAAGGAGTCATCCTCGTCGTCCTCCGACACCAAAAGGTCCTCTCCAAATGAGTCCTCCTCCTCATAGTCGAGCAGGAGCGGTTCCTCAGCTTCGAGAGGATGCAGGTCTAGCACCGAGCCCCAGGACCACGGTGCGGGATCACCTTGAGCCGCCTTGAGCTGGTGTGCTGCGGTGGCGGGCTCGGCCACTCCGAGCTGGTGTGCTGCGGTAGAGGCGGGCTCATTCAGAGCGGGATCCCTCTCCGAGAGGCAGGCTTGGCAAGCCAGCCGGCGGCGGAGACTTTTCACCATGAACCAGGAGCAGTGGGGGTACGAGCCGGGATGATCTAAAGCGGCTCGGGCATGTTCCAGCCTGAGGCACGCCGAGCAGACTTGGTGTGAGTCATTGCTTGAGATCTTGATCCCGCAAGTGCAAAGCCGAGCGCCATCCTTCTCCATCTCCATGGTGGGAGAAAGCTTTTCAGCTGTTGCCATGTTCATTCACTGGAGTGCCAACAAACAAAGCGCAGAAAACTATCTTGGTGGTCAACGCAATAGTCCGTCCTGTATGGTGGCAGGGCGTAGTGTCAAAGACCACTAACGTGAGGCGGCAGAGGGGTTTGCTCTACCTATAAGCAGTTAAGCTAGCAGTCAGAGACACAGAATCGCGGTAACTTGGCCTAGTAAAGCGAGAAGAGGTGATTGAATGACGGGCGACACTGTGACTGGAGCTTATATGGGGGTCCAGTGTCACAACGTCGCTACTGCCAGCCACTCAGGGCTGGCAGTAGTGGTGTAAAGGCTTCTGTGAATACGAGAGGGGGCGTATCCCATAGTGAGACATCGAAACAAATGCTATAGGTTGTTGTGCCTCGTTACTGTTAATCATATAAACAGTTCAAACAGTAGTTGGAAGCTTGGTCTGCATTAATATGCTGTGAAATGTAATTACTAATTCTCCTAGTCCCTCAGAGACTTGATGCCCGACACACAGCGCCTTGTGAGCGTACACAGGTGTGAGGTGAGGACTAAAGTTATATAGTGAGGATTACATTATTCTCTCCTCTAGCATCAGCACCTTGTATTTTATATCCATTCATCACACACAGACTGATATAGAAGGTTCCAGGTTCTATTCCCACCTGGACGGGGCCTTTCTTTGTAGACTTTGCATGTATTTCCTATGTCTGCGTAGGTTTCGTCCGGGCGGGTACTCCTACCACTAAAAACATGTGCAATCGGCCTGAATGAATGAATGTTGTGAGTGAGTGTTTGGTGGGGGTCGAAGGGGCCGATGGCGCAGACTGGTTGCCTCGCTTCCATTAGTCTACCCCCAAGGCAGCCATGACCACAACCAAGTATGGAGTGAATGAATAATGCAATGTAAAGTGTAATGAGCCCATGTGGCCTGTGAAATTAACATGGTACAATTTGCTCCCACAGAGCATGTTCCTAAAATCAATCAATCAAAAGCTTAGGTTTCAACTTTTTATTTCTACACAACAAAAACGGCGTGGTTAAAAATATGATACCCGGCCCAGTGTTGTCACATGGGTCACAGATGTATTTATTTTATAGAAAAAAAGACCCAGGCTTTAAAGTAGTGCTAGGAAGGTGTAAAATCTCCATCAGAATCTGTTTTGCAGTGTCTTTTGGAGTCGTCCCGGGCCATGAGATCACGAGAGATGAGAAAGGCTGCAGCAGCTGGACCAGTGACAATGATGGTGTCTCCTTGTAACGTTCACGCAGATGTGATGGCCTCAACCTCTGCACCGAGCGATCACATTTTCTTCAGTTTGGCTTTACCCAAACCTGGAAGCTTCTTGAATCAAAATAGAGATGAGAACAAGATGAACACATATCAAAAGTGACCAAAAAAAGCCTCAAAAGAGCAACAAAAATGTGACAAAAAGAGATGAAAAAGAACGTGAAAAAAGTGACAGCACAGTAACAATGGAAGGAAAAAGATCTGTTTAGATCAGTTTTGTAGGTGTTTGCTTTCAAATGAGGCGTTACACTGGCCTATGGGTATGAGCTCCAGTCCAGAAGATTTTAGATTTGGGTAAAGCTGGACTGGAGAAAAAGCGCTCAGTTAAGACGGGTGGTAAGAGGTTAAACTTGCTGTTAGCTGGAAATCTCAAACCCTCCAGACATTTTGACTACTGTTGTTACAGTCTGAAGAACAAACACTGCTTGGATCATTTCAACACAAAAAATGTTTAAATAATACTGTATTAAATTTGTGCTATAGTTGACTAGAGGGTCTTCTCTGCATCGGGCAGACATGTTGATTAGTCAAACTGTGTGCGTCCAGCAGACAATGGCGTTGAATGGACAGTCCAAATTTTGTGAAATGTCTGAACATTATCTTTATTCAACCTAAATCTCAATGAATCACATTTTGTGCTCATAAGATAAATTCAATCTGTTTATGATTAAGATGCCTCAAAAATGATGAGTTTGTATGTTTGGATTAACAGTGCACATCCCAAAGTAGTCCAGACGCCGAGATCCAGGCAATTTAGAAACACTCCATATCTCTTCATTATTTCATCTTTTTCCAATATAAAGCACCTGTCTAATCTATTTGACCTTTTATTCACACCTAAAGGATCCATGATGCTCTCACCATTTCTTCTCTAATATGTCTTACTTATTTCTTTTGTTTTTTAAGAAATATATTTTTTTTATTGACAAACCTTGAAGTTTTGAATCATGAACTTCTTTGTCTAATATGTTCAAAGCAGGTCATTATCTAGAACTTCCTCAAGATGGCGCTCTTGTGCTGTTTTCTCAACGGTGTGAAATAAACAGTAGAATAATATAATCGTTTACATATCACATATTATAAGTTAGGCAAGGCAAGGCAACTTTATTTATACCGCGCATTTCGTACACAAGGCAACTCAATGCGCCTTAGTTATTGTTATTGTGAATAACAGTTGGGAGTTCAGGACAACAGCAGGTTTGAGCTGAGTGAGACTTTTATTTGTGTAGTTTTTGTGTCTTCTAAAGTGTCAGCCTCATTTTCTGAGACACACCTTTTCAAATAGTTTCACTTTGAACCTGCTTGTTCGGTGTGACGCTGTCGCAACTCATGTGAGTATTCTTCATTTATTCATTAATAACACTTTGAAACTAAATCTTAATTACCATATGAGAAGAATATTTCAATCTGTATCAGATTCAATATCCAGAAAAAAGAAACACTCAACATTTAGAATTGAATGTAGACAGGGTTGAGCAAAAATAAAATAAACATGATTATTGTTCTGAACTAAAATGAAAATTAAGATGGCATTTATGTGAGATTTGCAAATTACAAAACACACTCACAGAAGCAAATGTTTTATTATTCAGTTACAGTTGGTCACCATCATGCTTTTTTTTTTTTTTTTTTTTACAATTTGTACTTGTTTTTCATTGAGCCACACTACTAAGTGTTAGACACCTGACTACTGCCACTACTCAAATTATGTTCCTCACTATCATGACAGACAATATATTATCTACTCCTATGACTGTTTACTTTGTTATCCGATACTTGGCCTATACAGGAATCTATGTTTATCGTTGATGTTGATATATGGTCTGTTGTCAGATGCAGCTCTGTTAACCAAATACCACTATGCAAAATAATAATAATAATAATAATAATAATAATAATAATAATAATAATAATAATAATATATTTTTATTATCTGACTTAGAGCAGCCATTCCTAATGTCTGGGACATCACAGCCCCCTTTATTGATCTCAAAAGGGCTGTCAGGGCCCCCCAAATCATAATCATTAACTCCATTCAGAGCAATTTGTAATTTTTTCCGGCTATAATTTTATAAAAACCTAAATCTACCATCGACTGTAGCTAAACACTGGTTTGAAGTGGTGTATTTGTCCAAATAAATGTATATTTCAATATAGCTTTTGTAGTGCCTCTGACCTTTGGGAACCACTGATTTAAATAAATGCAGTAAAGAAAATGACTGAAATATATAAGTGACACTAATGTATGAAAATGTAACAAACTATCTGTCTGTAACGACGTGGTAAACAAATACCTTCAGATATGCAATATGACAAGTCTAACAAGGAAATGCTGCAGTTCGGCTGTTTGATTTAACCCTGTCGTAGCTGCTTTACTTGAGGATAAGACAGTGGAAATGGGTAAAAGTAAAGCAGAATTTAAATAATACCTCACCAACTTTTATTTATGTCCCCTGTCGATACACAACTACATCCAAAATATTTATCCCAGCCACAATTTGTGGCAAGTCATGACTGGAAGAGCCAGGACTAATAATTCAGGAGGTTTGAGGTCTTGAGCAAAACATTTCACCCATTGCCTGTACTGTATTAACCTGGCTAACGCCAGGCTGCTGTGTGCGCTCGAATCATTTCAAACTGCACAACAGCCTGGGGACCATGGCCAAAATTTCGCGTGGATTTGGGAACCAATCACAGAACGAGGAGGGACGGCAAGATGTTTATTTACGGATTAAAACAAAACGTTTATTTACGGATCAAACATGACAGCAGCAGACGCGACGCTATTTTTCGATCGAGCTTTAGGCTGTGTTCTAAATAGTTTAGCTCTAAAGTTTACAGCGGGTACGTCATACGTCATCTCATACGATGATACGATTGGCTGTGGCCTCGTGCAGATGCATGATAGATGTTCGTAGCGCCCTGTAAACCACACCTCTCCTACGAGAAAATGAATTGGTGGTCCCAGGACTAAATATCACTTGTGATTTTAGTCTGGCTAGTACTGTATAGTAGTGAGTGAGTGTTTGGGGGAGTTGGAGGGGCAGATGGAACAGCTATCAAGTTTTAAAGGGCTTTCTAAATAAAGTTGGTATGAAATAGTATGGTGGAGATTAGCAGCCTCGCTTCTGTCAGTCTGCCCCAGGGCAGCAGCGGACACAATAATATCTTACCACCAATGAGCATGAAAAATTACGACAGTGTAGCGCTCTGAGAAGATTGTCAACCTAAGCTTGTAAAGGGCAATGCAAGTAAACCATAATGTATACAGAGCAGTAATCAGCCTATAGAGTAAATAGTGTTGAAAGGTTTTGTTTTTGTCTTTGTCTTTGTCTTTTAAAGCTTTGTAACAATAATTGCGTCTGAACTTATTGCAGGAAACACCCAGAGGCGTTGGAGCAGCTTTCCATTCCTGCAACCGAACAGTGAGTTTTGTTACAAACTAAATGTTTGGTAGTTACAGTATTATGAAGTCACAAACCTGTGAATGCATGTTCTGAGTTTATTCTCTTATATCCTGAACATTCATGTATTGTTCTGACTCAAAGTATCAAAAAACACACACATCCTAGTTTACCTTATACAACACACAGTTTATTTACTGATAACACACATCTGTGTCCAGGGTTAGAGACACACACTGGACTGCAGCTCATTCATTTGTAAAATCATAAATGACAAAAGCTGCAATCACAACATCAATGCTGGTAAATCCACACTGTGAAAAAAACATGAATGAATACAATGGTGTTTTAAACTAATAACTTTATCTCTTTATTCCAGTGTCCAAACATCCATGTCTGAACCTGGTCCTGTGTGGGAGCAGAGGAGCAGAGAAGAGCTCAGTAGTTCAGTCCATGTTAGGTCAGGCTGCAGCTCCCAGCCCAGGGCAGTGTGTCCAACACCAGGGAGAGGTGTGTGGGCGCTGGGTGTCTCTGGTGGAGCTGCCGGCTCTGTCTGGAAAACCTCTGAAGGCAGTGATGCAGCAGTGCCTCAGCTGCATCTCACTCTGTGGTCCTGAGGGCGTCCATGCCTTCATCCTGGTTCTACCGGTGGGTCCCCTCACCGACGAAGACAAGGCAGAGCTGAAGACCATCCAGGACACATTCAGCTCTGCAGTCAATCCCTTCACTATGATTCTGTTCACTGTGGACTCAGACCCCACTACAGCTGTGGTTCACTCTGACAAAGGAGACAGAGACGTCCAGGAGCTGAGTCAGAGCTGTGGAGGAGGACATCTGATATTCAACACCAGGGGGCAGCAGCAGGTCTCTGAGCTGCTGGAGTCTGTAGAGACTCTAAGGGCTAAGAACAAACCTCACAGTTACACGACAGAGACTCTACAACAGGTTCACATCGAGAAGATCTTAGCTCTGCAGAAAGAGCTTCAGGGGAAAGGTAAAGTATACTATGATGTGACAAAAAACATTCACCATTATCATGTGAAAGTTAATATTATATCCTGTTTTGCAGATGATCAAAGAGCTAAAAGTCTGAGGATAACCCTGATCGGTAAAACTGGCACTGGGAAGAGCTCTTCTGGAAACACCATCCTCGGAAGAAGAGTGTTTAATACCATGCTGAGTCAAAATTCAGTTACTACAGAGTGTCAGAAAGCAGAGGCTGAGGTGGACGGTCGTCGTGTTGCCGTCGTGGACACTCCAGGTCTGTTTGACTCAAACACATCTGTTGAAGAGGGAAATGAGGAAAAACTGAAGAGCATCAGTCTTTTGGCTCCTGGACCTCACGTCTTTCTGCTGGTGATACAAATCGGACGATTGACCCCAGAAGAAAAACAAACACTAGAACTCATCAAAAGGGGATTTGGTAAAAATGTTGAAACGTTTACAATCGTTCTGTTGACTCACGGAGACAAACTGGAGCATGACAATATTTCAGCTGAAGATTATATAATGAATGGATGTGATGAATCTTTTAAGGAGTTAATTTCTAGTTGTGGAAATCGGTATCATGTGTTTAATAATAGAGAAGAGGAAGACCACACTCAGGTGAAAGCGCTGATGAAGAAGATTGATGACCTGGTGAGGGAGAACGGAGGAATCTGTTACAACAACGACTTGTTACTGGAGGCTGAGGTCGACATGAGGAAAGAGATTCCAAAAATACTCAGAGCAAAGGAGAGAGAACGAGAGGAGATGGTCAGGAAGCACCAGGAGGAAATGGAGGAAATGACACAGAAAATGGATGAACTGAAAAAAGAGAAAAAAAGAGAGGCTAAACAGAGATCAGTGATAGAAAGAAGACTACAGCAGAGCAGGGCACAGGAGGAAGAGGAGAAACAGAAGTGGGAAAAGGAAAGGAAAGAATCAGAGAAGATTTTAGTGGAAAGATACGAACAACAAATGAAGTCTATGGAAATGTTGTTTGAAGAGGAGGAGAGAAAACACGACAAAGAGTTGATGTTGATGAAAGAAATGTTACAGGAAAAAAATATGATAGAGCAGAAAGAAGAAGAGATGAAGAGAGAGAAGCAGAAGATACAGAAAAGAGTGACAGAACAGATGGAACAAATCCTCACAGACAGACAACAGAGAAGGAGAAAACTGAGTGAAAAGGAGGAGAAAATAATGGAGCAGAACTGAGCAGAGGGACTTAGGGAGTCACAGGTTCCAAAAACACTGAGGAAAGACAGTCAGACAATCCAATGTATCAGACAAAAAGTATCCAGTCGGCAGAAGCACATCTGTACGTGTAAAAACGGATTATATCGAGGACACACACTTTTGTATCAGCAAAAACAACAGTAATGGTCTAAAAAACAGGTTTCCCTAACACAGGGTCAGAAGCTTCCCTGACAATGTAAACTATGTATAAGTACTTAATGATAGTAGTTATAGTATATAAGTACATTAAACACAGTCGACCAAAGTGCTGGACACAAAATACACAAAAACTGACCAAACAATGTGACTAAGGTATAAATATCAACTCTTGTGTTGCTTTGGAATCATCATTGCTTTTACTCTGTTTTATTGTTTATAAAGTTTTCACATTCTTGAAAATGATTCATAGGCACATCTTTTTTTTTAAATTAAGATCAGTTGAAACCAGGACATGTTTATTGTTGCTTCAAAAAAGAATCAAAATGAAACTGTGACATAATAAAAATAACCAATACCTTTTGAATGGAAAATGTTTATTTGTGGTGATTTGTCTTTGGTTAATAAAGTCTTTAAAACTGTAAACAGTGACTGTATTGAAGTGTATTGAAAAAAGAAAGGAATTATTCAGACTTAACATAGTTTGATCTCCTGCTGTGACTGATGAGCAAAATGAGCACAAGCAGGAAGTATAAAAAATAAAACACATAATCACTGACTTCAAACCTGCAAAACAACTTCTCTTTGTAAAAGACAACGCCATAATACATTTCGGCGCCAGATGAAAACTACTTCCTGTGTGTTGTTGTTTTTATTTTAATTTAAACTTACTAACTGTTGAAGCTGTTGTTTTTGTTGTTGTATTGTGAACCTAAATCTATTCTAATATCTTTCTCCTGTAAACATTACCCAGACTGGATGAAATGTTGTTATTACATATTCCAGCTCCTCACTCTGCTCCTCTGTGCTCAGGGACAACATTTTTAAAAACTGGTTTAACTGATGGAGCTGTAAGAGCCAAACCTCAAACATTCAGTCTTCATAAATCTGTTCCCTCAAACAATAACAGGAATATTTCATCGTAGACGTTTAAGGGAGACGGTCCTTAACCTTCACATTATGATAAAACAGCGTATGTGAAACTACATGACAAATATTGTTCATCTTTTTAGTTTATGTGCATTGTCCCCTGTGACTCCTGTGGTCTCGAGGGCAGGTGTGGGAACGACCAGCCTCGAGACCATTTGACCACGCCCCCAAGGCATGTTTCATGTTTAATATAGCTCAGAGTCATCCCCTTCTGGAACCGCCACCTTAACGTGGTGGAGGGGTTTGAGCCCTCGAATGATCCTGGAGCTCTGTTGTCGGGGGCTTCGTGCCCCTGTAGGGTCTCCCAGGACAGACAGGTCCTATAGGTGACGGGTCAGACAAAGAGCGGTTCAGGAGTCCCTTATGTGAGACCAACAGGTCAGAGAATCATGAAGCCATCCTTCTGTGGACCCACCACCTGCAGGAGGAGCCATAGGGGCTGGTGCAATGACCCAGCAACGGAAAAGTGGTAGAAAATGGATGGATGGATCAGGGTCATGTGATTTTACTTTACATATCACACCACAGTGACTGACTTGATTGTCAAGTGCTGCATCGTGGCAACTGTGAAAGGGGTAGATGCAAGTTCACCATTTTATACATACTGCCACCTCAAATCATACATGTAGCTGCACCTGCTATGTTAAGCTCGTGCATGACGGCAATTCGGATCCAAAGTGACACCTTTTTGAGGGACAGTGCAGGATTTTAGAGGCAGTTGTGGTGAACAGGTCTGAACTCATTCTACACATTAGGACATGGCTGGAACATGTAGGGGGAGGAAAATAGATAATTTTACCATTTTTAAACTCCGTGCGTATAGTCCCTTTAAGAAAAGGAAAGAGGATTTTATTCCAGGAAAATTGAACAACTATTTTCTTCTTTGTGGAAGTGAAAGGCCTACTATGTGATGATAGGCTGGCAGTGATGAAGAAGGCAAATCTCCAGTGTCATTACACCTTGAAACATTCTTAACTCCACGAGTTGAAATGGATTTGGATAAAATGAGTACCTTTCGGTGGCAGGGCTCCGGGGGTGGATGAGATGAGTACCTTAAGTCTCTGGATGTTGTAGGACTGTCTTGGCTGACACGTCTCTGCAACATCGCGTGGCGGTCGGGGACAGTGCCCCTGGATTGGCAGACCGGGGTGGTGGTCCCTCTCTTTAAGAAGGGGGATCGGAGGGTGTGTTCCAATTACAGAGGGATCACCCTCCTTAGCCTCCCCGGTAAGGTCTACTCCAGGGTGCTGGAGAGGAGGATCCGGCCGATAGTTGAACCTTGGATCCAGGAGGAACAATGCGGTTTTCGTCCTGGTCGTGGCACACTGGACCAGCTCTACACCCTTCATCGGGTGCTCGAGGGTTCGTGGGAGTTCGCCCAACCAGTCCACATGTGTTTTGTGGATCTGGAGAAAGCGTTCGACCGCGTCCCTCGTGGTGCCCTGTGGGGGGTGCTCCGGGAGTATGGGGTCCGGGGCCCTCGTGGTGCCCTGTGGGGGGTGCTCCGGGAGTATGGGGTCCGGGTCCCTCGTGGTGCCCTGTGGGGGGTGCTCCGGGAGTATGGGGTCCGGGGCCCTCGTGGTGCCCTGTGGGGGGTGCTCCGGGAGTATGGGGTCCGGGGCCCTCGTGGTGCCCTGTGGGGGGTGCTCCGGGAGTATGGGGTCCGGGGCCCTCGTGGTGCCCTGTGGGGGGTGCTCCGGGAGTATGGGGTCCGGGGCCCTCTGCTAAGGGCTGCCCTTTGTCACCGGTTCTGTTCATTACCTTTATGGACAGAGTTTCTAGGCGCAGCCAGGGGCCGGAGGGTGTCCAGTTTGGGAGCCTCAGAGTCTCATCTCTGCTGTTTGCAGATGATGTTTAGTAAAACCGAAAGGACAAGATCGTGAATACAAGCGGTCGAAATGAGTTTCCGTCGCAGGGTGGCTGGGCGCCCCCTTCGAGATCGGGTGAGGAGCTCAGTTACCCGGGAGGAGCCATGATTCTGTTACTCGTCCAACATTAGTTTGTGAATGTGTGGTTGTCAGAACAGTTTTTATAGTTATAACATGTCTCATTATGGTGTTTCTAAAGCGGTTCACTTTACCCGTTGATTTCTCTGGTCTGTCTCAGTTTACCCTGTGGGTGGGGTAAAGTGAGACACACGACCACTTTTTTAAGAACACTCATATTTTCATTGCCCTTTGTCCTGAAGACCTGCTGATCATTTCCAGCTTGGCAACATCCTGAATTAATAAAAACTGTACCACACTGTCCCGCTCTCCCCTATGTCTCTGTGGCCTGGTGTGGCCTCAGGGGCCCCCCAGAACAGCTGGAGGAGGTGTGGCCTCAGGGGCCCCCCAGAACAGCTGGAGGAGGTGTGTGTGGATCAGCCCCACGACCCGACCCCGGATAAAGCGGAAGAAAATGGATGGATGGATTGATGGATCTCTATATCTAATATTGTATTTTGTTTTTATTTGTAAAATGAGCAGTAGTGTTGTGTCATAGCGTCCTACATGGACACATTTGGAGCTGGTTGATGGTTAATGTCTCTGTCTCAGTTCATTCACATAAAGGCAACTGTTGTCAGATGAACAGAAACCACAAGAATAATAAAAAAAAAAAGTTGGACTGAATCCCTTAAACAGCAAGATCAAACACAAGAGGATTTTCAGATTTTGTGATTCTTTCCCTTCAAATGTGAAAGTTTGACCTCAAAGTGTAGAATGCCACAAACACAAGCTAACAAATATCAAAAGCTTCACCTCTCAAATGTCAAACATAAATACACAGCCACACACATTGGTCAGTGATAATGTTGCAACAGCAGTAACTTCTGTAATCTTTATTGATTATTGCGGAATTCTTCTGCAGTCAATTATTGGTTTTCATGTTCTTTATTATTATTCCTCTTCCATCTTTTTCCCGATTTTCTCCAGCTTTCAGCACCTTCATGCTTTGTGCAATTTATGCAAGTTATGCATCAAAACGTTCCTCATGTTGAGGAGAAGGTGCTGTTACTTTTGTTCCTCATGTTGAGGAGAAGGTGCTGTTACTTTTGTTCCGCATGTTGAGGAGAAGGTGCTGTTACTTTTGTTCCTCATGTTGAGGAGAAGGTGCTGTTACTTTTGTTCCTCATGTTGAGGAGAAGGTGCTGTTACTTTTGTTCCTCATGTTGAGGAGAAGGTGCTGTTACTTTTGTTCCTCATGTTGAGGAGAAGGTGCTGTTACTTTTGTTCCGCATGTTGAGGAGAAGGTGCTGTTACTTTTGTTCCTCATGTTGAGGAGAAGGTGCTGTTACTTTTGTTCCGCATGTTGAGGAGAAGGTGCTGTTACTTTTGTTCCTCATGTTGAGGAGAAGGTGCTGTTACTTTAGTTCCTCATGTTGAGGAGAAGGTGCTGTTACTTTTGTTCCTCATGTTGAGGAGAAGGTGCTGTTACTTTTGTTCCTCATGTTGAGGAGAAGGTGCTGTTACTTTTGTTCCGCATGTTGAGGAGAAGGTGCTGTTACTTTTGTTCCTCATGTTGAGGAGAAGGTGCTGTTACTTTTGTTCCGCATGTTGAGGAGAAGGTGCTGTTACTTTTGTTCCTCATGTTGAGGAGAAGGTGCTGTTACTTTAGTTCCTCATGTTGAGGAGAAGGTGCTGTTACTTTAGTTCCTCATGTTGAGGAGAAGGTGCTGTTACTTTAGTTCCTCATGTTGAGGAGAAGGTGCTGTTACTTTTGTTCCTCATGTTGAGGAGAAGGTGCTGTTACTTTTGTTCCGCATGTTGAGGAGAAGGTGCTGTTACTTTTGTTCCGCATGTTGAGGAGAAGGTGCTGTTACTTTTGTTCCTCATGTTGAGGAGAAGGTGCTGTTACTTTTGTTCCTCATGTTGAGGAGAAGGTGCTGTTACTTTTGTTCCGCATGTTGAGGAGAAGGTGCTGTTACTTTTGTTCCGCATGTTGAGGAGAAGGTGCTGTTACTTTTGTTCCTCATGTTGAGGAGAAGGTGCTGTTACTTTTGTTCCTCATGTTGAGGAGAAGGTGCTGTTACTTTTGTTCCTCATGTTGAGGAGAAGGTGCTGTTACTTTTGTTCCTCATGTTGAGGAGAAGGTGCTGTTACTTTTGTTCCGCATGTTGAGGAGAAGGTGCTGTTACTTTTGTTCCTCATGTTGAGGAGAAGGTGCTGTTACTTTTGTTCCGCATGTTGAGGAGAAGGTGCTGTTACTTTTGTTCCTCATGTTGAGGAGAAGGTGCTGTTACTTTAGTTCCTCATGTTGAGGAGAAGGTGCTGTTACTTTTGTTCCGCATGTTGAGGAGAAGGTGCTGTTACTTTTGTTCCTCATGTTGAGGAGAAGGTGCTGTTACTTTTGTTCCGCATGTTGAGGAGAAGGTGCTGTTACTTTTGTTCCTCATGTTGAGGAGAAGGTGCTGTTACTTTTGTTCCTCATGTTGAGGAGAAGGTGCTGTTACTTTTGTTCCTCATG
Source organism: Gobius niger (assembly GCF_951799975.1). Taxonomy (NCBI): domain Eukaryota; kingdom Metazoa; phylum Chordata; class Actinopteri; order Gobiiformes; family Gobiidae; genus Gobius; species Gobius niger. The sequence goes on along the minus strand of NC_136870.1, from coordinate 65,227 downwards.
TTGAGGAGAAGGTGCTGTTACTTTTGTTCCTCATGTTGAGGAGAAGGTGCTGTTACTTTTGTTCCGCATGTTGAGGAGAAGGTGCTGTTACTTTTGTTCCTCATGTTGAGGAGAAGGTGCTGTTACTTTTGTTCCTCATGTTGAGGAGAAGGTGCTGTTACTTTTGTTCCGCATGTTGAGGAGAAGGTGCTGTTACTTTTGTTCCGCATGTTGAGGAGAAGGTGCTGTTACTTTTGTTCCTCATGTTGAGGAGAAGGTGCTGTTACTTTTGTTCCGCATGTTGAGGAGAAGGTGCTGTTACTTTTGTTCCGCATGTTGAGGAGAAGGTGCTGTTACTTTTGTTCCTCATGTTGAGGAGAAGGTGCTGTTACTTTTGTTCCTCATGTTGAGGAGAAGGTGCTGTTACTTTTGTTCCTCATGTTGAGGAGAAGGTGCTGTTACTTTTGTTCCTCATGTTGAGGAGAAGGTGCTGTTACTTTTGTTCCGCATGTTGAGGAGAAGGTGCTGTTACTTTTGTTCCGCATGTTGAGGAGAAGGTGCTGTTACTTTTGTTCCGCATGTTGAGGAGAAGGTGCTGTTACTTTTGTTCCTCATGTTGAGGAGAAGGTGCTGTTACTTTTGTTCCGCATGTTGAGGAGAAGGTGCTGTTACTTTTGTTCCGCATGTTGAGGAGAAGGTGCTGTTACTTTTGTTCCTCATGTTGAGGAGAAGGTGCTGTTACTTTTGTTCCGCATGTTGAGGAGAAGGTGCTGTTACTTTTGTTCCTCATGTTGAGGAGAAGGTGCTGTTACTTTTGTTCCTCATGTTGAGGAGAAGGTGCTGTTACTTTTGTTCCTCATGTTGAGGAGAAGGTGCTGTTACTTTTGTTCCGCATGTTGAGGAGAAGGTGCTGTTACTTTTGTTCCTCATGTTGAGGAGAAGGTGCTGTTACTTTTGTTCCTCATGTTGAGGAGAAGGTGCTGTTACTTTTGTTCCTCATGTTGAGGAGAAGGTGCTGTTACTTTAGTTCCTCATGTTGAGGAGAAGGTGCTGTTACTTTTGTTCCTCATGTTGAGGAGAAGGTGCTGTTACTTTTGTTCCTCATGTTGAGGAGAAGGTGCTGTTACTTTTGTTCCTCATGTTGAGGAGAAGGTGCTGTTACTTTTGGGACTTCTGCAACTTACGCTTTTTCCGCAATCGGCCAAAATGTCTGAGATTTTTCCCATTGACTTATAATGGGGCTGCCGCAAATCCATGCTTTTCTGCACTTTTTTCTGCATTTTATGCAATTTCTGCACTTTGTGCAGGTTCAGCTTCTGCAACTTGTGGGTTTTGAGAAAAAATGGTCCTTCTGCAGTTTTCCAGTTTTTTTATACGAGAGTTTGAAATGTTTGCATTGGTGTGTATGTGGGAATCCAGCCAATGGGGAAACTCCGCCTTTCAGCCATTTGTGCTTCTGCCAATCAAGCACTGAGGCCATTTCAACAGTTTGACCAGTTTATGGAATATAAAAGTTTATGCAATATTTATGGAATTTAACCACTTTATGCATTTTAAACCGTTTATGCAACTTAAGAGTTTATGCCATTTAGGATTTATGAATTTTAAAGAGTTTATGCAATTCACATAATTTATGCAAATTAACCCATTCATGCATTTTACCACTTTATGCAGTTTATACTGTTCATGCAACATGACATTTTATGCATTTTACCAGTTTATGCAAATTAGATTATGCAAATTAAGCAATTTATGCAATTTGAACAGTTTATGCAATTTCTGCATTCGCTTCCTGCAATTCCGCAGTCAATCGCAATGGCGCAATGTGATTAAATCTAAAATGTGAAAGTATTTTGGTGCAAACTGTTGGAGACTCCGCCCCTCATGTGAAGTCACAGTGGGTTAGTGATTCCAGAGACTACTCAGGGTTTATACAGACAGAATTAGGTCAAATTTAATGATATGAATGTGATTCTATAATGCCCAAATACTTTATTTTACTGCCACAAATGCAAAAAGGCAAAATTAGGAATAATGAAAGAGCAAGCTGCTAAATGAATATTAGTTGTCCTCAAACCCATTTCTTTACCCAAATCTAAAAGCTTCCCGACTGAAGCTCACAGCCTGTAGACCAGTGTATTGCCTCATTTCAAAGACCTACAAAACCATTGTAACTTTTTTGTCGCTGCATTTTTGTCACATTTTTGTCTCTTTTTTCCTTGTTTTAGTAGTTTTGTTTAAATGTTTTGTGCATGTTTATGCTTTTGTGTTCTCCTTGATTCGTCCTGAGGCAGTCGTACCTGCCATGTGAGAAAACATATAGACCATAGTGTCTGAAGAACCACTCTCCATTCATGTCTTTCCAGGCTGGTGCAGTAGGGTGTCTCAGTCTCACTGTACAGATCATCCTGACACAGGCGTCTGGAGTGCTGTATAACCTCAAAGAGATACTAGGTTCACCCAGCTGCAGCTTTTCCTCGGAACCGTTTATCTGATGCCTGCTATTTCGTACAGCCAGAATCCATCTTGCCTCCTGGTCAGCCTTGGAAGTTGTTGTTGCGGTTGCTGCTCTAAGTTAAAGCTTCAGGTTTCTGACATCCTCCCCTTCCACCCAGTGATCCTCGTTCCCTTATACCCATGCATATCTGTTTACCCACTTTAGACCCAAGTTTCCGTTGGGTGTCTCTCTTTTGTGTACCAGCTTAGTTTCCTTCATGCTCAGTTCTCACTCACCTCATTCTTCCAGGTTGTTGGCCCATCGCTCCTTAAGGGCTGCCCAGTTGCGTCGAAGAAGGGCTCAAATGCAGAGAACTATTCGTTCACTTTAATTTGAGGTTGTGGTCCTTGTGAGTGAAATGTAGATCCGTGTTTTCTCTGATGTTGGGGAGCAGGACCTCACTTCACGTACGCTCTTTCCAGTCTCCGTCCTATAAATACCTCCTGGTCCCTCTCCTCAACGATTCCATGTACGTGCCCCTCCCTCCCACCCATATTTCACTACTACACTGCGTTCCAAATTACAAATGACATTTTTCTAAGATTTTCTAAATTGTCAACTCAAATGAGAGTCAGCATAATTTTCATGTCTTTACCTGGTAGAGAATCATTTAAATGTGGTGGAAAAAATTTCCTAGTGATAACAGTATTTTTTTCAAAAATAAATGTAGTAAAAACCTCAAAATCCACTGTTCCAAATTATTATGCAACTCATCGTTTCAATACATTTTAAAGCTTGTAATTAACTGAAAATGGTCATTTGTTGAATTTGTAGCATTAGGAGGTCATATTTACTGAAATCAGAAGCTATTTCAATCAAAAAAATCTCACTGAAATCTCACTGATAATGTACTGCTTCAGTTTGTAAAAAGGTTGTTGAATATGTAGTGGGGAAAAGGTTTATACGTTTGGGCCCAAACATAAAACAAACAGGAAAATCCTTTTTTGTTTTTGCCGACCTGCATGTCATCCAAAGTGTCAGCCTCATGCTCTGAGACACACCTTTTCAAATAGTTTCACTTTAAACCGGATCGTTGGAGGTGACGCTGTGGCAGCTCATGTAAGTCTGTGTGTTTTATAAATTAATAACTATTATATATTATATAAAACTGTCTCATTGACTTAACAAGAGAAATAGTCATATTTGTACTTTTTGGTCAGTGTGAAAACAGGAGAAAGACTACGCTATTGCAAACAGCTCAGATTTAGAAAAGAGGCTCAGGTTTAACAAACAACTTCAAACAGACAATGAATAAGTTACAGATGTGATCTCTATAGCCATTTCCATTTTGTTATTTATTACTGAGGGTAATTGAAGAATCATCGATGCTCAAATTAAACATACCTCAATAAGCAGTTTCTCTTGGTAAATCACAATAACAAGTTACTCAGTCTGAGTGGGCGCTGTATGTAGAATACATATTTTGCCTATTTTGATTGTTTTGTCCATAGACCAACAGCACTTTATTATCAGTCATGTTTCTCACCATATTTTTGTGAAATTAAGCCAAATATCAAAATACAGTATCCAAACAAACATTATTAATCAGATTTTAAATGTTTATTTATTTATTGGTTTATTTGATAGGAACGGTGCATGTTAATGAACACACAGCACCGGAGTGTAGCCATGGACCACTTTGCATCTCTTGGCCCACACTCACACTCAAAAAATCGGCATCATGTTCAATGCAATAGTGGAGGTGATGAGCAAAACAATAAGCCCTTGGCTTGAACTAAAACAGTATAAGCTACGACTCGAGGACAATAGTTTCAACAGCTCAGAGACTCCACTCTTTAATCTTGTCGTTTATAACTGGAAGGAACTTTTGTAAAATGACTTAACAATCTTAAAATGTGCGTTCCGTTAATGAAGTTCCACTCGTGACTGCAACACAAATAAACTTCTCAAAACCAACCAAATTATCGCACTGTAGATTGAGATGAAACGGTAAAACTCACCACAGAGTTATGGACTTGTGGAGTGAGAACAGAAATACCAAAAAGGCCAAACATTGTAAATCCTTTGAATGGAAACTAGAAAATGTACAAACTGCACTGACAACGAGGGGCAAGACGGAGTCACCTGACAACTCCCAGCATGCACTTCTTTGCAAACATTTGTCTAAAATGTATAAAAATAGAGGTCTGAGGTTCTGTGGGTCCTGGAGGGAGTTACAATAAACTATTTCCTCTTATATTCACAATGTGAGGGGTAGAGATGCGCGGGTGACCCGAAACCCCCGTGCGGTGCCCGCGGATTCAGTCGGGTCGGGTACCTCAAAATTACGGCAAACTTCGGGTGCGGGTGGGTCGGGTTACAAAGCGCACTTTTTTGTGTCCTTATATTGTTGGCTTACTACATACAGTGCATTCTTATCCATAAATGCCACAAAGTCGACTGTGTTTAGATGAATGTTTAGTTTTATGGCATGTTAGCATGTTATGTTTAGAGTCACCTGGACGATCGCTTCTGTGTGACTTTGATCACGGCTAAAAAGCGTCACAATAGCCGTGTCCAAGCACATAATGACACGCACATGTGATGAAAGTAATGCATCAACAATAAGCAAGGTGAAACTAATATAAAAGACACAGCCTCTTACTGACCTGAGGAGGGAAACTTCTTAGCGTCAGGCGAAGCTGCTCCACTTTAGTCCAAACTACTTGACAGAAAGACTCGTCCATGACGTGGTGGAGGTAAAGCCTCATGATAGTTTCTGCTCCTTGTTTCCTGATAAGTCCATGAGCGATTTCAAAGGTTCCTCAGCGGTGCAGCAGTAAAACAAAGCATCAAGTGCTAATTCTCCTGTAAACCCGCGGTCACGTGACGCGCTCACGTTTGAGTGATATCCAGCTGCAGCGTGACTCATGCAGCAGTTTTTTAATGTGCGCGGGTCGGGTCGGGTCGGGTCGGGTCAGCAAACTGAGAGGCTTTTCTCCGGGTCGGGTGGGTTGGTACGGGTCAGAAAAAAAGCCGACCCGCGCATCTCTAGTGAGGGGCATGAGTGTTTTGTCCCAGAGGCCCATTGCTCATTATACCAGATTATCTGTGAACCATGACTCAAGAAAGCACCACCAGAGCGGTATAAAAGGCGTCACATCCCTCTAGTGGAGGAGTTGTGTCATTGCGTCTATGTAATGATAGAGTTTCTAATGGCTTCTCCCGCTAATTGTGGGCCGGTGTCAGGTATAACAGGCCTGATCTCGATCTGACTGGCCCAAAAGTATGTCGGCCCACCGGGAAAACTCGCGAATCTCCCGATGGCCAGTCCAGCCCTGCTCACACTCTCAAACACACTCTCACTCATCCTGGCCTATTGTACATGTTTTTAGTGGTGGGGAAACCGGAGTACCTGGAGGAAACCTACACAGACACGGGGAGAACATGTAAACTCCACACAGAAAGCACAGGCACCACAGAAAACGACATGACACTAATGTTTTGTCAGGATCTGCAGTGGATTTACTATGTTGTTTGCTTGTATGAAGTGTTTTGTCAGCTGGGTTCATAAAATTGCGGCACAAATACTGTACAATGGTCTTTAGTCACATCATTGTGGTGCCTCTCGGAGCATGTGGTGCCCGACACACAGCTGCTCTTACCACTTGTCTCATTCACAATAGAAAATGTTGTTTTTGGTTGAAAGAATTGAGATTCCTCACAACGTTCTGTGTGAAGAGTTGGACAGGCTAAGAGCAGTTTTGGTTTCACACGTACGAGGGGACAGAAGTGTCTTCTGAACTTCTCTAATAAATCCTGTGACTCTCAAGAAACTTTCTTGTTCAGACTTTTAATTACTTCAACTCTTTGGTCAATAATTTCCAAAGGTATGTGATCTGACGAGTAAAACAAGGAAATGCTGCTGTACCTCAGGCAGTTTGATTCAGCGCCCATGCATCCGGTTTCTCTCGTTTTTCAAACTGCAAAAAAAGTAACTCAAATCGAGCGCTAGGAAGAGTCCTGCTGGTTCTGAACTTCTTCCATTTAGGAATAATAATAAAACAGTTTTTATATATACTATATACATATATATATATATATATATGTAAAAAAAAAAAAAACTCTTCCTCACCCTCCGCGGGCGGTCTCTTTTTCCTCCTGCTCGGGTCCTCTACCAGAGGCCTGGGAGCTTGAGGGTTCTGCGCAGTATCTTTGCTGTTCCTAGAACTGCACTTTTCTGGACCGAGATGTCTGATGTATTTCCTGGGATCTGCTGGAGCCACTCCTCCAGTTTGGGGGTCACTGCCCCGAGTGCCCCAACGACCACGGGCACCACTGATGCCTTCACCCTCCAGGTTTTCTCCAGCTCTTCTCTGAGCCCCTGGTATTTCTCTAGTTTCTCGTGTTCCTTTTTCCTGATGTTGAAGTCGCTTGGTATTGCTATGTCGACCACAACGGCTTTCCTCTGCTTTTTGTCCACCACCACAATGTCCGGTTGGTTCGCCATTACCATTTTGTCCGTCTGTATCTGGAAGTCCCACAGGATCTTGGCTCGGTCATTCTCTACCACCTTTGGAGGTGTTTCCCACTTTGACCTTGGGGTTTCCAGCCCATACTCTGCACAGATGTTCCTGTACACTATACCAGCCACTTGGTTATGGCGCTCCATGTAAGCTTTCCCTGCCAGCATCTTACACCCTGCAGTTATGTGCTGGATTGTCTCATTGGCCTCTTTGCACAGTCTACACCTGGGGTCTTGTCTGGTGTGGTAGATCTGGGCCTCTATTGCTCTGGTGCTCAAGGCCTGCTCCTGTGCAGCCATGATGAGTGCCTCTGTGCTGTCCTTTAGTCCGGCTCTGTCTAGCCATTGGTAGGATTTCTGTATATCCGCCACTTCAGTTATGTTTCGGTGGTACATGCCGTGTAGGGGCTTGTCCTCCCATGACGGGACCTCCAGCACCTCATCTTCTGTTCCCCATTGTCTGAGACATTCACTGAGCACGTCATCTGTCGGAGCCTTGTCCTTGATGTACTTATGGATCTTGGATGTTTCATCCTGGATAGTGGCTCTCACACTCACTAGTCCTCGGCCTCCTTCCTTACGGCGAGCGTACAGTCTCAGGGTGCTGGATTTGGGGTGGAACCCTCCGTGCATGGTTAGGAGCTTTCGCGTCTTAACATCTGTGGTCTGTATCTCATCCTTTGGCCAGCTTATTATTCCTGCAGGGTATCTGATTACTGGTAGGGCGTAGCTGTTTATTGCCCGAGACTTGTTCTTGCCATTGAGCTGGCTTCTTAGGACCTGCCTTACTCGTTGGAGGTATTTGGCCGTAGCCGCTTTCCTTGTCACCTCTTCGAGGTTGCCATTTGCTTGTGGGATTCCGAGGTACTTGTAACTGTCCTCAATGTCTGCTATTGTTCCTTCTGGGAGTGAGACCCCTTCTGTGTGGACTACCTTCCCTCTCTTAGTCACCATCCGACCACACTTCTCTAGTCCGAATGACATCCCAATGTCTGCACTGTATATCCGGGTGGTATGGATCAGTGAGTCAATGTCTCGCTCATTCTTAGCATACAGCTTGATGTCATCCATGTAGAGGAGGTGACTGATGGTGGCCCCGTTCCTGAGTCGGTATCCATAGCCAGTCTTGTTGATTATTTGGCTGAGGGGGTTCAGACCTATGCAGAACAGCAGTGGGGACAGGGCGTCTCCTTGGAATATGCCACATTTGATGGAGACTTGTGCAAGTGACTTGCCATTGGCTTCAAGGGTGGTTTTCCACAACCTCATCGAGTTTGCAATGAAGGCTCTTAGAGTCCTGTTGATGTTGTATAGCTCCAGGCATTCAATGATCCAAGTATGTGGCATTGAGTCGTAGGCTTTCTTGTAATCAATCCAGGCAGTGCTCAGGTTAGTGTGTCGGGTTCTGCAGTCTCGAGCGACTGTTCTGTCTACCAGGAGCTGGTGTTTGGCACCTCTGGTATCTTTACCGATTCCCTTCTGAGCTGTGCTCATGTATTGATCCATGTGCTTACTTATCTTAGCCGCTATGGTGCCGGACATGAGCTTCCACGTTGTGGAGAGGCAGGTTATTGGCCGATAGTTGGATGGGACTGTACCCTTTGAGGGATCCTTCAGGATCAGGATTGTGCGCCCTTCGGTTAACCATTCAGGGTGATTCCCATCCCTCAGCAGCTGGTTCATTTGTGCTGCCAAGCGCTCATGGAGAGCCGTGAGTTTCTTAAGCCAGTAGGCGTGTATCATGTCAGGGCCTGGTGCTGTCCAATTTTTCATACCTGAGGCTCTTTCTTGGACGTCTGCCACTGTGATGGTAACTGGATTCTGTTCAGGGAGGTTGCTGTGGTCCTCTCTCAGAGCCACCAGCCACTGTGCATCACTGTTGTGTGCTGCCTCCTTCTCCCATATGCCTTTCCAGTACTGTTCAGTTTCCAGCCTTGGTGGGTCTGCTCTGTTATTGTTACCCTGCCACTGAGCGTACACTTTCGCTGGTTGAGTTGCGAACAGACGATTTACTCGTCTGGCTTCGTTGTCTCTCGTGTACCTCTTTAGGCGGCTGGCCAAGGCTTGGAGCCTTTGTTTGGCAGTTTCCAATGCTTCAGGTATGGGCATCTGGCTGTACCTTGTGGGTACTTGCTTTTTCATTGCACCTTTCAAGGCCTCTGTCAATTGACTCACTTCCCTCCGTGCTGCCTTGATGTTATCCTCCAGCCTTCTTTTCCATGGTGGGTATTTCATCTCATGGTTGCTCTTACGATAGCCAAGCGTCTCTAGGATCACTGCTGCTGTGGAGTAGATCAGCTCATTGGTTTCAGTGATGGTTGATGTAGGAATTGCTCTCAGAGCTGCATTCACATCTTCTAGGAGACTTTCTGACAGTACTTCTCTTAGCCTCTGTAATTGGCTTCGGGGTTGCCTGCTGGACATTTTTGCCATGATCTTATTTTTCAGGTCAGTCGCTGCCTCGTTCAGCGTGATTGCGCTTATTGGGGCTTCGTACCCAATCTCCATTGGGAGGGCTGGTGTAAACTCCCCTCTGACCTGGTGTCCTGGCTCCCCGTTGCCGGAGCATTGCTGTTGTACCTCGTCAATCTCAAGTTGTGATAGCAGTTGCCGTTTGTGGATGTTGGAACACTGAGCTACAAGTTGTTTTGCCGTGAGTTTGGACTGTGGGTTTCGAAGTAACCATTTCTCCCACATCCTCTGCATGTAGCCCCTCTGACTAGGGTTACTGGAGTAGTAGCATTCCATCAGAGCCCTGTTCTCGCATCTCTCCCATTTCCGCCTTGTTCCAGTAGCCCATTTTACATCGAGGTGCTCTGGTTCCCCAGCACCTGACGCAGACCTTGTTTGGCCGGGCGACGTCTGAGCCGGCATGTCATTCATTTCATTGTCTCTCATCATTGTATGAGGTAGGCAGTAGCGTGAAGGGTCTTGCCTAAGGACCCACACTGGCAGCCCATTTCCCCAACGGGGATTCGAACCGGGGTCTACTGTGTGCAAGTCGGGTGACTTACCACTTGAGCTAGCCATATAAATATATATATATTTATAGTAGACATTATATTTATTTTGGTCTTATATTTAAAATTATAAAAATCATTTTTTTAAATAAAATATGAACAAATGTGCATTTTCCCCTAATTTGATGTTGTTTGATGTTGCTTTTAACAAACCTAATTCAGTGTTCTTATTAACATTGTTCATATATGCTTAAAGGGATATTTCAGGATTTTTTACATAGGGTACCCTGGCTAACCCCAGACTAAAATCACAAGTGATATTTGGTCTGGGGACCACCAATTTATTTTCTCATAGGAGAGGTGTGGTTTACGAACATCTATCATGCGTCTGCACGAGGCCACAGCCAATCGTATCATCGTATCCGATGACGTATGACGTACCCGCTGTAAACGTTCGAGCTAAACTATTTAGAACATGGCCTAAAGCTCGATCGAAAAATACCATCGCGTCTGCTGCTGTCATGTTTGATCCGTGAATAAACTTTTTTTTTAATCCGTAAATAAACTACAAGCTTCCGTATATCGTCCCTCCTCGTTCTGTGATTGGTTCCCAAATCCACGCAAAATTTGGGCCATGGTCCCCAGGCTGCTGTGCAGTTCCAAATGATTCGAGCGCACACAGCAGCCTGGCGTTAGCCAGGTTAGACATAGGGCCTCATTTCCTAGTTATCCAGAGTGATGCTGATTTCTGGAGATATTTTTTTGTAATTCATGTAGTTCTTGTATTTGAAGAGTTTCGTGGCGCTAGGCTAATGCAAGGCTAGTGCATTTCTATGGTATCAGCTAGCCCTAAGTCAAAAATCCTGAAATATCCCTTTAAGACACATCCTCAATACCATAGTAATAATTTCTTACGTGGTCGTAACAAGGAAAGCATCCAGGGTTAATGGGGCCAATATTATTCCGTTTATGTCAATAATTTACCCATGGTTTGTAACGCAGTAAAGATACAATTATATACTGATGATACTACTCTATACTCATGCAAAAACTCAGGCTGAAGCAGCTGCAGTTCTCTCTGGAGCCATGGTCCCAGTATCTCTCTGGCTCCAAAACTCCTGCTTACACCTAAACACAAAACAAATGTGTGCATGTTCTTCTCACGTCAGCAGGCAGAGGGGGAACAGCCATCTGTTCTAGTCAATGGCGAGCAACTAGAGGTGGTGCAACAATTTAAATATCCTGGAGTCATTTTGATTCAAATTTAACTTTCAAAGACCCCATGGCAAGAAAATATGCAATATTGTTAAATTTAATTTGACAAACTTTAAACAAATAAGGCCTTACCTGACGGTACAGTCAGCAAAGGTTTATATGCACACTATGATATTTAGCCACATGAATTATTGTCACACGACTTGGTCCCACACGTCTCAGAGCACTTTAAAGCCACTCAAGTCTCTGTTTAAGAAAACACTTCAGACCTGAGATAAGAAGCCCCTGCATTATCATTACTGTCATATTGTAAGCAAATAGAACATTTTAGATTTTCAGAGCTATCAGTTTCTGGATGCTTGCCTTATTTTTAAAGTTCTAAATGGACTGGCTCCTCCACTCTTAAAGGATTTTATATGTAGAAAAAACAATATTGGAGTCAGAACCAGAGCACTAACCAGGGGAGACTTGTGCAAAGGCTCTGGACTAAATTCAGTCAAACAGTGCCGTCCATCAGAGGCACATCACTTTGCCGGAGCACATGCAAAACTGTGGGACCTTCCTAGCATTTAAAGGGGTCCTTAAAATGTCTTTGAAATCCAAACAGTCATGCTCCCATTAATGAACACATGCTTTTCCTTGGACTTTTCCTTTTTCTTCTGCTTAACTAATATTATCTTTAATGTGTGTTTGTTCTTTTCTACCTGTCGTAGGACAATGGATGTCCTTAGCTTTTGTGCTAATTCCATCACATGTATGTGGAAGCTGTCGGCCGACACATCGATGAATATGTACTGTCCTAATTCAAATAAATAAATAAATGAAAAAAATGAAATGCACAACCGTGAGAATTCAAGAATTAACTTCTTTTTTTTCTTTTTCAGTCTCATAACTTTTCTACAATGATGTGTTTTATTACAGGTATGTCCACAATGGGATCCAGCAGCTCACGTATGTCCACAATGGGATCCAGCAGCTCACGTATGTCCACAATGGGATCCAGCAGCTCACGTATGTCCAGAATGGGATCCAGCAGCTCACGTATGTCCAGAATGGGATCCAGCAGCTCACGTATGTCCACAATGGGATCCAGCAGCTCACGTATGTCCACAATGGGATCCAGCAGCTCTGAGTTCCTGACCCCAAACAGTGAGTGTTGTTACAAACTAAAGGGTTTGAGGTCAAGTATTTGTGAATCAAGTTTCTCATTGCATTGTCTTTAAAGGCCTTTGTCCTTTATATTCTGGATTTGACGTGACTGTAGGTTATTTAAGATCAGCGTTGTTTTAATCAAGTCAGATCAGGCTGTAACAGAGGGTACATTAACCAAGAAGGATCTGTCAGATCTCTTGACAGATACAGTTTTTAGTGTTGACAGAGGATCATTTTGATAGATAAAAAGAAAAACTAACTAAACTAACCATCACATCTCCTTCACACACTTTACTCTAGTTTTCTCTACCTTCACAGAAATTAAACAGCTGATGGTTTCCACACAAGACACACACACAGAGCACTTTGGATTTATCAGAACAACATGGAAAACAGCGAGAAGAGCGGGGGAGGCGTGGCAGCACTGACACATATTTCTCTAAGACCAATACATTTTACTTCATATTAGCAAGACTATGCTCTCAGCAAGATCCTATACAATCAACATTGACATGATTGAACTTTTTTAAAAGTAGAAAAAATAAAACTACCAGCTGAACAACAATCTATAGTTTACAAACATGAAGCATCAATATTTAAACCTCAGTACCAAGACTTACTGGCAGTGTGGAAATAGTATTGTTTTGGTTTATAAAATGATTATCATGACAAAGCCACTGGCCAAAGATTAAACTATTACTCAGGAAATACGCTGAAGTTAAGTAAAAAAAAGCCTTTTATTGCACACTGTTGGTTACATGTAATAAAACACATGTATCTCTCCATTCCAGTGTCTGAGCTGAGAGTAGTTCTTCTGGGGAACTGCTGGAGTCAAAAGGCCTCGGTGGGAAACCTCCTTTTGAATAAGGAGTTTTATAATGTTGATGAAGAACCACCACGAGTATCTACAATTCACTGTGAACTAATAAAGAATAAAGCTCTCACTGTGATCAACACTCCAGATGGGCTGGTGGACTCTGACCTGTGGGACTCTTACCTGTGGGACTCTTACCTGTGGGACTCTTACCTGCGGGACTTTGAAGACTGTTCCTTTGAACAGTGGAGGGCCAAACACATACAGCACGTTAAAAGCCTGAGTGTCCCTGGTCCTTATGTGTTCCTGCTGGTTCTCCAGCCTGAAGACTTCACTGAGCAACACAAAACCACACTACAGTCAGTCCTGCAGAGCTTCAGTGAGCAGGCCTTCAACCATTCACTGGTGCTGATCTCCACACCACGAGCAGAGACACCAGGGCTCATGGAGAAACACATGAATGATCCACAAATAAGAGACATGATCAGGAAATGTAACTACAGATATCTGCACCTGAAGAACCTGGAGATAGAAGAACTTTTAACACAATTAACCCAAATTGTAAAAGAGAACAATGGAGAGCATGTTAGATGTTTGTCCACTCTGAACCTGGTCCTGTGTGGGAGCAGAGGAGCAGAGAAGAGGTCAGTAGTTCAGTCCATGTTAGGTTGGGCTATGCTATTCAATACAAACAACAAAAACACGTATGTGTGTACATGTGGCAGTGTGTCCAACACCAGGGAGAGGTGTGTGGGCGCTGGGTGTCTCTGGTGGAGCTGCCGGCTCTGTCTGGAAAATCTTATTGGGAACTGAGGCAGCAGTATCTCAGCTGCATCTCCCTCTGTGGTCCAGAGGGCGTCCATGCCTTCATCCTGGTTCTACCGGTGGGTCCCCTCACTGACGAAGACAAGGCAGAGCTGAAGACCATCCAGGACACATTCAGCTCTGCAGTCAATCCCTTCACTATGATACTGTTCACTGTGGACTCAGACCCCACTACAGCTGTGGTAGAGTCTGTCAAAGGAGACAGAGACTTCCAGGAGCTGAGTCAGAGCTGTGGAGGAGGATATCTGATATTCAACACCAGGGGGAAGCAGCAGGTCTCTGAGTTTCTTGATTATGTAGAGACTTTAAAGATGACATTAAAGAACACTCCCACATGTAAGTATCATTAAACTACAAAAACAAATACAGGATACAACACTTCTTACAATAGTTCTGTGTTCATCTTTACTTGCATACCTTCTTCTCTTCTTAACATTTTGAGGGAAAATATAAGTCAGGAACAAACACATTACCTTTGTCAGACGTACATCAGTCCAATTCTGAAAGGGAAATATAATACTTCACTACATTTCTAAAAGCCTCTAAAGTTAAAAGTATAGTATGAAAAATAAATTGACAAAAAAACATTTACAAATAACTAAATATTATTTCACCTCTAGTGCTTATTTATTTATTGGTTTATTTGGTCGGGACAGTGCATGTTAATGAACATACATGGGTCTCATGCATGTAAACAAGCCACACCGGATTGTAGCCTTGGGCTAATTTGTACTCAGATAATGAAACCAACAACACTCATACAACCATACTAATATTGATAACAATTATGTCCAATGTCTCACAGGTCTGAGGATTGCACTGATCGGTAAAACTGGCACTGGGAAGAGTTCTTCTGGAAACATCATTTTGGGAAGAAAGGGTACATTTCAAACAAAACCAAGTCAAAACCCAGTCACTAAAGTCTGTCAGAAAGAAGTCTGTAAAGTTGATGGACGTGCTGTTGCTGTGGTGGACACGCCCGGTCTCTTTGATACGACCAAGTCTGATGACGAGGTGGATGTGGAAAGACTGAAATGCATCAGTCTTTTAGCTCCGGGACCTCATGTGTTTCTGCTGGTGTTACAGTTAGGAAGATTCACACAAGAAGAAAGAGAGACACTTGAACTTATTAAGAAAACATTAGGCAAAGGTGTTGAAAAATTTATGATTATTCTTTTTACACACGGAGATGAGCTCCGATATCAAGACTCTGAAATGTCAATTGATACATTTATTGACAAACATTGTGATGATTCCTTTAAGCAGCTGCTCTCAGAATGTGGAAACAAATATCATGTATTTAATAACAGGGAAGAGGAAGACCGCACTCAGGTCACAGAGCTGCTGGAGAAGATCATTGTCCTGGTGAGGAAGAATCGAGGCGGCTGTTACACCATCGACATGTTACTGGAGGCTGAGGCGGCCGTTAAGGCAGAGATGGAGAGGAAATATAAACAAGAAATAAATGACTTGAAACAGGTCATTGATAAAGAAAAAGAAAAGAATGCATTCATTGTCAGGAAACTGGAAAGAATATTAGAAAGAGTAAAGATGGGTGACGAGGATTCAGCTTCAGAGTGAAATGCACTTTGAAAGGTTTGTTTAGTTTAAAAAGTGAAGGTAGGAACATCTTGAAAAGACGTTAACAAACCCTGGCAGAAGTTTAGATTTTTTTTCAAAGAATATGACAGATGAGAGAGAGAGTTTTCTTTCACTCGTAGTTAGTGGATGTGTGAAGACATTTATGGTGAAACAACTGAGTTTGCTCTTTTTCAATCATAATGAAAAAAGAAAGTACCAAAATGACCCTGATCTAAAGTTTGTGATCAAGAGGAATGGGCCGATTTACCATTAGATTCTATACAGAACCTTCTCCACAACCACCACAAGACTCCAAGCTGTTATTGATGCATCAGTCTTTTGGCTCCTGGACCTCATGTTTTTCTGTTGGTGTTACAGTTTGGGAGATTCACAAAAGAAGAAAGACAATACACCGTACTAACAACTGGGGTGTATAAACTTTGGATCAGGGCCATTTTTGGTACTTTCTTTTTTCATGATGATTTTGTTGAAGATACCACCGCCCTGAGTGGGCCTTGGTCATGGCACCAAGAATATGTCTCATGTGCTTTTGCTTCTGCAGTCCATATATTTTGTTCAAGTCACAATTACATTATATTGTTGATTTATAATGCATTTGGTATGTTTTTCATTTGATATACGTTCCATGTTTCAATGTTTGATGTAATTTGATTTGTAGGACTCATGAGAGGCCATGGAAGCCAAGTGTAAAGTTTGCTATTATAAATCCGTTATAATACATGTGTCATGATATTGTTTTGTTACTTTTGTATTATTCTAATGTTTTGAAACTTTATGAAGATTCTGAACTTATGATCTTAAAGTGAGAATGTTCTGTATGTGATTGTGACATGGTGCCTGATGTGCTCCCTCCTGCCTGCTGGTGGCGCCCTGTGTATAAATGGCCCATCAATTAGCTTCCTGTTCTCTGACCTCAAGCACTTCCTGCTTTGGTGCACCACCACGCCCATCTCAGGTATAGCCTTTCAATCCATTATATCAAAAATAACTTTTCTCGGCCGGACCCGCCCTTTAAGGCCTCCGGTCACTTAAAAGCGCTTGGCTCTGGACCATCGAGGGAGGTCATTTGGCATGTGGCCTTCATTTCAGGTGCAGCTAGCCGGATAGCTACCAGGTTATAGCTAACCGGCCTTTCCCCACTCTTAGTTAATCCAGCCTTGTGGAGCTCAGGGTCACGGAGAACCAACTGTTGCTCTGAACCATTCTCTGAAAATGGTTCTGATACGAGCTCTGCTTAACTGCTCTTGTTATTTGATCTAATTATTCCCTCATAAAGGCATCCAAAAGTGTAGACGATATTGTTGGTTAGTGTAAAAAAAAAAAAAAAAAAAAGAGGAAAATATGGCAGGTTTGTGAATCTAATCACTATGATATATTGATCAGGGACAACATTGGACATTGGGTGTACGAAAAATCACCGCCTGTTCTGGCATTCATCAATTTCAATCAAATCCTACAAGTCAGGAGGTGGTGTAGCTACATGATACACCAATTTTAACCAAACACTAGCATGGAACTACATGGCCACATTGCATATGTGCCCGATCATGGAAAGTAGGGACACATGTCGGTTTCGGGGCATTTTGAGATTTTCACAGATCATCAAAGTATAGTCTCCAAGCTTTCCAACGATGTGTAACACATGGAACGCACGCACACACACACACACACACACACACACGTCTTTACAGCAGGTTTTTGACATATATATCCGTTGGATTTTCACAAAACAAGCAGCGTTTTGCAACTTGTGATCCAATGTCTCCTATTTCCCACGTATGTGAGTCTCTGTGTGAGTTTGCATTATGTCATCGAGAGAGTGCGGCGTGAGGGGTGCACACGCCAGTCCCGTTCATTGTTGGACCGAATTAAAGTCTGCGGGGAAAAGAAAGCGCTTTACAAACGCGCACCACATCACAAGAGAAAAGAAGCAAGCCGAAGGCCGGGTCTCAGCTAGTTCAACCATAATCACCCGGCAACAACATAACCCCAGACTCCTCTTCTCTACAATAAATCGACTCCTGTCTCCACTGGATGCACCTCAAACTCCAGCCTCCACTGACCTCTGCTGCAAATTCCAGGACTTTTTCCAACTTAAAATCCAAACCATCCATTCTTGCACAATAGGTACCACCTCCCATTTTACCCTCTGCATGTACATTTGTCACCTTCACACCAGTAGATCACCATTGGGTTCCCTCCTTGATCCAAAGCCAACGTTTCTGGTTAAAGCTTGCACCTCCACTTTGAGTCAGCCCATTGCACATTAACAGCTCCTTTGCATCTGGCACAGTCCATCCCTCTCTTAAGGCGAGACGCTGCAGGTGAATAGGGAAAAAAAATAAATGTAGAGATATCAATTTGAAACTTTTGCTGAACATCACAGATATAAATATGAGAAAAAAATGTATTGCATTTTTTCTGTCATTTTATGTTTTCACATAAAAATAAGGCATTTTGAGCATTAAAATTGCCAAAATTGCCTATATTTTGGGCAACAAATTAAAATTAAGATTAAATGTTATGGTTTTATTTTATTGACATATTAGTAACTAAGATTTTCTCAGAGGGATTTTGGATATTTTGTTTAGTTTGTTCAATAAACTAATCATCAGTGAAAAAATCTGTAAAAACTCAAATTCCGCCTGTTTTTTTGGTTTCAAAGCTGAATAAATCAGGCTAGGAATTAGATATTAAAAAATCCCTCTGAAAAAACCTTCAGAATGTTGTTGTGTCTCAGCCTGTAAAGTGTGGAGTCTGTGGGAGCTTCTATAAGGGCTCAGGCTCTGCCCGAGTGCGGCTTCTCTCATTCAGAGAAAACCAGCCCTGAAGTTTTGTAGCGAGTGCGCATGCTCGGCCCGTTCTTCCACTTTTCCGCTCCAGCGTCTCGTAAGAGGAAAAACACCATATTTGGGTGAAAGCGTCATCACGGGGCCCCTTAGCAGGACACGTGGATGTCAAATCTGTCAATATTTATGAATGAAAACCCGCGGGAAAGACGGCCTTTCTACTTCCGGGTCGCCCCCACCTCGCAGACAAAACATCAAAAAATAAACATCATCATTTTTATATCTGACATGAAAACTAAGATGTAAAGGGAGGAAAACAGATACAAATCTCCACTTCGACCACTGCGTGAAAAATCAATACTTTCACCTGTCGTGTCTCGCCTTAAGAGAGCTGCAGTCACATCAATCCTCAAGAAACAGGGCCTGGACATGGAAGAGCTCTCCAACTATCGGCCGATCTCCAGCCTTCCTTTTCTAAGTAAGATCCTGGAGAAAGCAGTTGCTGGTCAAATCCAGCTACTGGTCAAATGAGCTCTTTGAACCTTTTCAATCAGGATTTCGACAACATAACATTACTGAAATAGCCCTTATCAAGACAACTGTTGACCTCCTCCTTGCTGCTGGCTCCGGACAAATCACCATACTTATCCTCCTCGATCTATCCGCCGTATTTGATACAGTTGGGACAGATCATAAGGAAATATGGACTAAATGTTCACTCATATGGCGATGACAAACAGTTATACATCTCCTCCAAACCCACTGCCCAGCTTCCTCCTCAGTCCCTCTGCCTTGCAGAACTCCGGACCTGGCTTACACTGGCAAGACAGAGCTCATGGTTGTGGCTACCAAACAACGGCTCCGGAGGCTTGGGGATCTGGTTCTCACCATTGATGGCAACAACATCTGCCCCTCCCCATTGGTCCGCAACCCGGGTGTCATCTTGGATTCCACCCTTTCCTTTGAACCACACATGCGCTCAATAACAAAGTCAGCCTTCTTTCACCTCAGGAACATCTCACGCCTCCGCCACTCACTTCCGGACTCAGTTGCAGAAACACCTTTGAAGTATGATAAAATGTATTTGCGAGCTTTTCGTTTATATGGCTCTTTAGTGTTATATTACAATGCATGCAAAGTGTTTTTGAGTTTTCTGTTACAGCCAAGATTCAGTGGAAATACCAAAGATAAATGTATCCAAAATGTCCATGCACCGAGGCCACAGTGTGGGAAAAATAACAAAACTGCTACACCGCCCTCGAGAATGGAATGGCGGAGTGATATCATAAAATGGTTATGAGGGAGGAGCTACAAAATTACCAACCAATGGAAACAACTACACGTAGCCTAGGCTCATGAATATATGAATACTCTGACTTCACTATGACCTCAGTCTCCTCCGGTGTGGCTGGGGGCTAGGAGATTTGATTGTCAGGGACTGGGAAGCAGAGCTCTGTTTAGATGATCTGTTAGGGAAATAAATCTTCTTGATTGAACCTCCTGAATACTGGTCATCTATATCTCTGGTATGTGTTATCAGCTGATAGTGAAGTATCGTTGACTTCCCGACTCCTCTTCCAGTTTTGAACATGCAGTGAAGTGTGTTGTTACGACGGAAGGTAAAGATAACATGAAATAGTATACGAGGTTTATACTTGTTTATTATTTTAAGGTGACGAGTGGAAAACAACACATTCCTTCACTTTCATAACCTCACGACTGGATGACTGCGATGGAGTCCTGTCCGGGATCCCTCAAAAGCTCCTGGACAGGCAAAACTCTGCTGCCAGGGTCCTGACTCACGTCAAGCCCTGGCAACACATCACTCCCACTCTCATCCATCTGCATTGGCTTCTTGGAAAATATTGCATTTAGTACAAAATCCTTCTACTTACCTACAAATCCCTCCACTCCCTGGTCCCTCAGTACCTGTCAGACCTCATCCACACTTACACTCCGGCCCGGTCGCTTCGCTCCTCCTCAGCTCAGCTGTTCCCCACACCAGGTTGCACACATCTGTTCAAATTGGCTTTTGGCCTTACTTGGCACCAGTCCAACAACCCGTTTCTTCTGTGTGTGTATGTGTTGTGCTTGGCTCCTGTGAAGCGCTTGGGGTGTCTTGAAAAGCACTATATAAATCCAACAGATTATTATTATTATTATTATTGAGTGAGGACACCCAAATGTGATAATCTGGCATGTAAAGGCGGCCCAGGTTGAGAACAAGGAGCACTGATGCCATGAGACCCAACATCCTTGGGCACAGACAGTGTGAGACCCTCCGTGAACATGCGCACGCTCTCTGGAGAGAGATGGGCTGTGTAAGTGACAGAATCCAAGGTCAGTCCCAGAAATGCCATATATGGCCAGATATATGGCCAAGCGAATTCCCCGCTCCCTGAGAGGGGCTAACGCTACCTCAATACACTTGACAAACACTCTCGGGCTTAGTGAGAGGCTGAAGGGCAGCACTGTGTATTCATATGTCATGCCTTGAAACAAAAACCTCAAATATTTTCTATGGGTTTATGGATATGGAAATGGTTGTCCTTCAGGTCTATGGACGTAAACCAGTCGCCTGGACTGACTAACCGGATCAATGCCGAGTGCGTGAGCATTCGAAACTTGTACCTCCTGACATACAAATTCAATGCTGTCAGATCTAGGGTTGGACGAATGCTGCTCCCCCCTTTCTTCTTGACCAGAAAATACCTGGAGTAAAAGCTGCTGCGCCTCTGATCCAATGGTATTTGCTGAATGGTTCTTTTTCCAAGCAGTGAGGATATTTCCTCCGCTAAGATCATGGCTGAATGCCCTTGAGCTTGGGAGGATATTAAAGCAGTTCTAAGTAACTCTTCCCCCTAGAGGCCATAAGCGCAACTGCAGGTGTAGTAGCAAGTTACGATTTTTTAACTTATTAATTGTCTTGGAGAGTAAATCCTACGCTGACAGGAAAGGTGAAGGCAGAGAGGGTTACTGTGCATCCAATTATACAATGGAAATATGTTTTTTCACTCAAACTTGCTGTAAGCTGTAAATGCTGTTTAAAGTTACGTTAGCCCACAGTTAGCTTTGCACGTTAGCATGTTAGCTTCTTCTTCGTGATTCCATTAGTGTGTATTGGTGACTCCGGTCCGGTGGCAGTCAAGTTGCAAACTTGGTTTTCTGGCCAGAGACACCGGGGGAGATGAAAGACCCTCCAATCATCCCATAAACACTTGTATTACCCCCACAGGGCCTACGGGAAGGATTTATTAAGGTAAACACATTACTTAGTACTGCTTTAAGCCGTTGAATTTTGGAGGTACTGTAGCAAGCCTGAAGCCTGTAACCTCTGGTTATAGTTCTCAACACCCAGTTTGATTTTGTGCATTTCTTCAAGCTCTCTGCCCTGACAGAGAGGGTGGAGTGGGCCAGCTGCACTTGGGTATTCAACAGCAATCGTGTGCCGTCTTCTATCGGCGGCAGGATGTTGGTGGGGCTTCCAGTGCCTAATGCACTGGAAGCAGTATGCGCAGAGGCCCAGGGAAGAACGTGGGCTCCCCCTAGTGGCTCGGAGCGAAAAAGGAATCTGTTTTGCAATTTTGATTCTTTTTTGCTTGATCTTTTCAAAGTTGTGCACTGTGCCCTGCTTTGTGCCTGGATGCGTCTTTGCATAGTTTATTTTTGAAAAATGTGTGTGTGCTTGTGAGACTCGTGAGTGGCATGGAACAATCCAACACGTGAACATAGTCTCTCTTCCTCTTGGTGGGGACATGCGGGGAAAACACTGGTTCCTCCTGAGGGGGGATGACCTCCTGTGGCACACTGGAACAGACAGAGGTGGGCAAACGTAGAACCGCGTCGTCTCCGTCCGAAAGCAGCGCAGTGGACTGCTAAGACGCCTTCTTCTTCCTCCTCAGCGGCTGTGATGTCGTTTTCTTTAGCCACGCAGGTCTAACCTGCTGGGGGCCAGCAGCAGACACGGCAGGAGCCTGGAGCTTTGGTCATCGCTGGATGCGGAAGGAAGGAAGGATTAGCCGGCCTGTTGGAACCCGCTTGGGCCAAGTTGGACCTCAGGGGCGACTGAGTGGCGGGCATCTTGCGTGGGAGACAGAGCTGAAGGTCTTCGTCATCTTGTTTTCTATCTTCGCACCGCTGTTGCATTGAGACAAAAAATCCCCTCTGGAACGACCGACATGTCCAAAATGTCTTCCCTTTCTTTGTCAGACAATCAGAATCAGAATCAGAATAGTTTTTATTGCCGTTGTTTGTAAACAGGTTCACAACTATAAGGCTTTAGGGGCATGCATAAGAATATTAAAATAAATAAGATAAAAATAAGAGGTAAAATATGGTAGACGACAACAATTTACATAGAACAACAGGATTGGATTTACATATGGTGCATAAGGTGATAAAGTGATATAAAGTGATACAGTGATAAGTGGTGCAGTGGATCTAAGTGCGGACATAGTGCAATAGAGCAGATTACAGTCTGTTATTAGGTCTTTATCGTTCATGAGTCTGCTGGCTATGGAAAAAAACTGTTCAAGTGACGGGATCTATGGGTCTTGATAGACCGTAGCCTCCTGCCTGAGGGGAGAGGGTGAATAGTCCATGTCCAGGGTGAGAAGGGTCAGCTGTGATCCGACCCACACGCCTTCGTGTTCTGGAGGTGAACAGGTTATGGATTAATTAATCTTGTCTCAATTTATAAAACCTTCGCAGAGGTCATAACTTGGACTGACATGTGTTTTCTGTCTTGTCATCCTTAGGTAAGATGTTTTCGTAAATGTTCTTGTACTTTGGTCCAAATGATTGTCTAACCTATAGGGTTAACGATTAATGGCTAAGAAAACATGTTTTGCCCAGTTCTCTACACTTCTCTGTGTTTAAAGTCTAAGAGTTATGTATTATCTGTGTTCAAGGGTCGAGAGTTATGTGTCGTTTGGGACACAACAGCCAAGCCTATATAAACATGGATGTGCAACTGGTCTTTAGACTTCCGTGGTACGTCCATAGAAACATGTTGAGCTGTAACATGTATTCTGTGACATCTGATTGAATAAATGACCTTAAGAAGGAAACCATTCTCCTGAGAGTGATTTCGATGTGGACCGGAGCAGATGGCGAACTTAGTTGCGCACCTTTTTAATCCTTTACAAGGTCTTGGAGAGATGGTAGCTGACAGCCAATCACCTTCTCAGCAGCAGCACAATGCGTTGCAGTCGATGCTTGTCCCGGTCTGTAGCGCCGGGGAACCACACAGTGATGGACGAGGAGAGGTTGGACTCGATGGCCGTGTAGAACAGCACCAGCATGTTGGTCGGCAGCTTAAGTTTCCTCAGCTGCCGCGGGAAGAACATCCTCTGCTGGGCCTTCTTGATGAGGGAGCTGATGGTTGGCTCCCATTTGAGGTCCTGGGTGATGGTGGTGCCCAGGAAACGGAAGGAGTCCACAATGGAGATGGGGGTGGGAGAGATGGGGGTGGGAGAGTCTGTCAGGGCCAGGGGGGACGGTGGAGCTGTGTCTTTCCTGAAGTCCACGACCTTCTCCACTGTCTTCTGGGCGTTCAGCTCCAGGTTGTTGTGGCTGCACCAGGATGCCAGCCGGTCCACCTCCCTCCTGTAGGCGGACTCATCACTGTCAGAGATGAGCCCGATGAGGGTGGTGTCGTCCGCAAACTTGATCAGTTTAACGGACTGGTGACTGGAGGTGCAGCAGTTTGTGTACAGGGAGAAGAGCCAGGGGGAAAGTTCACAGCCCTGAGGAGTTCCAGTGTTTGTAGTCCGAGTGTCTGAGACGATCTTCCCCAGCCGCACGTGCTGTCTCCGATCCGTCAGGAAGTCAGTGATCCACCTGCAGAGGGAGTTGAGCTGAGCTGGTAGAGCTTGTCTCGTAGCAGTCCAGGGAGGATGGTGTTGAAGGCAGAGCTGAAGTCCACAAACAGGATCCTGGCGTAGGTTCCTGGGGAGTCCAGATGCTCCAGGATGAAGTGGAGGGCCAGATTGACTGCGTCGTCCACAGACCTGTAGGCGAACTGCAGCGGGTCCAGGAGGGGGGCGGTGATGTCCTTGAGGTGTGGCAGGACCAAGCGCTCAAAAGACTTCATGACCACAGACGTCAGCGCCACCGGCCTGTCGTCATTAAGTCCTGTGATCCGTGGTTTCTTCGGAACAGGGACGATGGTGGACGATTTGAAGCAGGACGGCACATGGCATGACTCCGGGGAGGTGTTGAAAATGTCTGTGAAAACGTGAGCCAGCTGTTCCACGCAGAGTCTCAGAGTGGAGGGGGAGACACCATCCGGCCCGGGGGCCTTCCGCCGGTTCAGTCTTAGGAATTGCCGGTGCACATCCTCCTTGTGGATGGAGAGGGCAGAGCGGGAGGGGGGGTCCATGGCGGCCTTTGATAAAGTGCTGGGGTCGTTGACGGTGGGGGTGATGATGGGGGAGCAGGGGAAGCTGGAGTGTCAAATTTAGGCACCTTGCCCTCTCCTGAAACACCAACATAGCCATACATTTCCCTATAGCCTGTACAGCACAGCGCTGGACACGCAGGGATATGTCAGCGACAGTGGTGATGTCGTCCTATATGGCAGGATTTGGGACTTGAGACATGTCCTCGCAGAGCACCGCTTGGTATGCAGTCAACATGGAGGTGACGTTTAGAGCTCTCACCGACAAAGCGGCCGCTTTGTAGGCCCGTTAAGTCATGGTGGACTGAAAGCGGTCAGACTTAGAGGGGTGGGCAGGTGGTCAGGTGAAGGTAGGCCGCCACCATGGACTCCATATGCAGCATGCGTGCAATTCCGAGCCTGTCCATGTCCACACAATTCAGAGAAGAAGCGCCCAAAATTGGGTTCTTGCTGCAAAGAGGGTCTTTCTAAGAGACTGACATCTCCTCGAGTAGCTCTGAGAAGACCGAGAGAAGCTGCTAGCTTGGGGCAATTTCTTCCCTTCATATCAGGAGCGAGGAGCCTCCGCCGCAATTGGTGGCCAGGGAATATCCAGTTTCTCCACTGCACGTTTGCACACATCTTGGACGTCTGAACTGAGCAACGGCTTTGCAGCCCCATTGTCATTCCTGGCCTCAGTCAACATGGAACTCGAACGAAAAAGGAGTCATCCTCGTCGTCCTCCGACACCAAAAGGTCCTCTCCAAATGAGTCCTCCTCCTCATAGTCGAGCAGGAGCGGTTCCTCAGCTTCGAGAGGATGCAGGTCTAGCACCGAGCCCCAGGACCACGGTGCGGGATCACCTTGAGCCGCCTTGAGCTGGTGTGCTGCGGTGGCGGGCTCGGCCACTCCGAGCTGGTGTGCTGCGGTAGAGGCGGGCTCATTCAGAGCGGGATCCCTCTCCGAGAGGCAGGCTTGGCAAGCCAGCCGGCGGCGGAGACTTTTCACCATGAACCAGGAGCAGTGGGGGTACGAGCCGGGATGATCTAAAGCGGCTCGGGCATGTTCCAGCCTGAGGCACGCCGAGCAGACTTGGTGTGAGTCATTGCTTGAGATCTTGATCCCGCAAGTGCAAAGCCGAGCGCCATCCTTCTCCATCTCCATGGTGGGAGAAAGCTTTTCAGCTGTTGCCATGTTCATTCACTGGAGTGCCAACAAACAAAGCGCAGAAAACTATCTTGGTGGTCAACGCAATAGTCCGTCCTGTATGGTGGCAGGGCGTAGTGTCAAAGACCACTAACGTGAGGCGGCAGAGGGGTTTGCTCTACCTATAAGCAGTTAAGCTAGCAGTCAGAGACACAGAATCGCGGTAACTTGGCCTAGTAAAGCGAGAAGAGGTGATTGAATGACGGGCGACACTGTGACTGGAGCTTATATGGGGGTCCAGTGTCACAACGTCGCTACTGCCAGCCACTCAGGGCTGGCAGTAGTGGTGTAAAGGCTTCTGTGAATACGAGAGGGGGCGTATCCCATAGTGAGACATCGAAACAAATGCTATAGGTTGTTGTGCCTCGTTACTGTTAATCATATAAACAGTTCAAACAGTAGTTGGAAGCTTGGTCTGCATTAATATGCTGTGAAATGTAATTACTAATTCTCCTAGTCCCTCAGAGACTTGATGCCCGACACACAGCGCCTTGTGAGCGTACACAGGTGTGAGGTGAGGACTAAAGTTATATAGTGAGGATTACATTATTCTCTCCTCTAGCATCAGCACCTTGTATTTTATATCCATTCATCACACACAGACTGATATAGAAGGTTCCAGGTTCTATTCCCACCTGGACGGGGCCTTTCTTTGTAGACTTTGCATGTATTTCCTATGTCTGCGTAGGTTTCGTCCGGGCGGGTACTCCTACCACTAAAAACATGTGCAATCGGCCTGAATGAATGAATGTTGTGAGTGAGTGTTTGGTGGGGGTCGAAGGGGCCGATGGCGCAGACTGGTTGCCTCGCTTCCATTAGTCTACCCCCAAGGCAGCCATGACCACAACCAAGTATGGAGTGAATGAATAATGCAATGTAAAGTGTAATGAGCCCATGTGGCCTGTGAAATTAACATGGTACAATTTGCTCCCACAGAGCATGTTCCTAAAATCAATCAATCAAAAGCTTAGGTTTCAACTTTTTATTTCTACACAACAAAAACGGCGTGGTTAAAAATATGATACCCGGCCCAGTGTTGTCACATGGGTCACAGATTTATTTATTTTATAGAAAAAAAGACCCAGGCTTTAAAGTAGTGCTAGGAAGGTGTAAAATCTCCATTAGAATCTGTTTTGCAGTGTCTTTTGGAGTCGTCCCGGGCCATGAGATCACGAGAGATGAGAAAGGCTGCAGCAGCTGGACCAGTGACAATGATGGTGTCTCCTTGTAACGTTCACGCAGATGTGATGGCTTCAACCTCTGCACCGAGCGATCACATTTTCTTCAGTTTGGCTTTACCCAAACCTGGAAGCTTCTTGAATCAAAATAGAGATGAGAACAAGATGAACACATATCAAAAGTGACCAAAAAAAGCCTCAAAAGAGCAACAAAAATGTGACAAAAAGAGATGAAAAAGAACGTGAAAAAAGTGACAGCACAGTAACAATGGAAGGAAAAAGATCTGTTTAGATCAGTTTTGTAGGTGTTTGCTTTCAAATGAGGCGTTACACTGGCCTATGGGTATGAGCTCCAGTCAAGAAGATTTTAGATTTGGGTAAAGCTGGACTGGAGAAAAAGCGCTCAGTTAAGACGGGTGGTAAGAGGTTAAACTTGCTGTTAGCTGGAAATCTCAAACCCTCCAGACATTTTGACTACTGTTGTTACAGTCTGAAGAACAAACACTGCTTGGATCATTTCAACACAAAAAATGTTTAAATAATACTGTATTAAATTTGTGCTATAGTTGACTAGAGGGTCTTCTCTGCATCGGGCAGACATGTTGATTAGTCAAACTGTGTGCGTCCAGCAGACAATGGCGTTGAATGGACAGTCCAAATTTTGTGAAATGTCTGAACATTATCTTTATTCAACCTAAATCTCAATGAATCACATTTTGTGCTCATAAGATAAATTCAATCTGTTTATGATTAAGATGCCTCAAAAATGATGAGTTTGTATATTTGGATTAACAGTGCACATCCCAAAGTAGTCCAGACGCCGAGATCCAGGCAATTTAGAAACACTCCATATCTCTTCATTATTTCATCTTTTTCCAATATAAAGCACCTGTCTAATCTATTTGACCTTTTATTCACACCTAAAGGATCCATGATGCTCTCACCATTTCTTCTCTAATATGTCTTACTTATTTCTTTTGGTTTTTAAGAAATATAATTTTTTTATTGACAAACCTTGAAGTTTTGAATCATGAACTTCTTTGTCTAATATGTTCAAAGCAGGTCATTATCTAGAACTTCCTCAAGATGGCGCTCTTGTGCTGTTTTCTCAACGGTGTGAAATAAACAGTAGAATAATATAATCGTTTACATATCACATATTATAAGTTAGGCAAGGCAAGGCAACTTTATTTATACCGCGCATTTCGTACACAAGGCAACTCAATGCGCCTTAGTTATTGTTATTGTGAATAACAGTTGGGAGTTCAGGACAACAGCAGGTTTGAGCTGAGTGAGACTTTTATTTGTGTAGTTTTTGTGTCTTCTAAAGTGTCAGCCTCATTTTCTGAGACACACCTTTTCAAATAGTTTCACTTTGAACCTGCTTGTTCGGTGTGACGCTGTCGCAACTCATGTGAGTATTCTTCATTTATTCATTAATAACACTTTGAAACTAAATCTTAATTACCATATGAGAAGAATATTTCAATCTGTATCAGATTCAATATCCAGAAAAAAGAAACACTCAACATTTAGAATTGAATGTAGACAGGGTTGAGCAAAAATAAAATAAACATGATTATTGTTCTGAACTAAAATGAAAATTAAGATGGCATTTATGTGAGATTTGCAAATTACAAAACACACTCACAGAAGCAAATGTTTTATTATTCAGTTACAGTTGGTCACCATCATGCTTTTTTTTTTTTTTTTTTTTACAATTTGTACTTGTTTTTCATTGAGCCACACTACTAAGTGTTAGACACCTGACTACTGCCACTACTCAAATTATGTTCCTCACTATCATGACAGACAATATATTATCTACTCCTATGACTGTTTACTTTGTTATCCGATACTTGGCCTATACAGGAATCTATGTTTATCGTTGATGTTGATATATGGTCTGTTGTCAGATGCAGCTCTGTTAACCAAATACCACTATGCAAAATAATAATAATAATAATAATAACAATAACAATAATATATTTTTATTATCTGACTTAGAGCAGCCATTCCTAATGTCTGGGACATCACAGCCCCCTTTATTGATCTCAAAAGGGCTGTCAGGGCCCCCCAAATCATAATCATTAACTCCATTCAGAGCAATTTGTTATTTTTTCCGGCTATAATTTTATAAAAACCTAAATCTACCATCGACTGTAGCTAAACACTGGTTTGAAGTGGTGTATTTGTCCAAATAAATGTATATTTCAATATAGCTTTTGTAGTGCCTCTGACCTTTGGGAACCACTGATTTAAATAAATGCAGTAAAGAAAATGACTGAAATATATTAGTGACACTAATGTATGAAAATGTAACAAACTATCTGTGTCTGTAACGACGTGGTAAACAAATACCTTCAGATATGCAATATGACAAGTCTAACAAGGAAATGCTGCAGTTCGGCTGTTTGATTTAACCCTGTCGTAGCTGCTTTACTTGAGGATAAGACAGTGGAAATGGGTAAAAGTAAAGCAGAATTTAAATAATACCTCACCAACTTTTATTTATGTCCCCTGTCGATACACAACTACATCCAAAATATTTATCCCAGCCACAATTTGTGGCAAGTCATGACTGGAAGAGCCAGGACTAATAATTCAGGAGGTTTGAGGTCTTGAGCAAAACATTTCACCCATTGCCTGTACTGTATTAACCTGGCTAACGCCAGGCTGCTGTGTGCGCTCGAATCATTTCAAACTGCACAACAGCCTGGGGACCATGGCCAAAATTTCGCGTGGATTTGGGAACCAATCACAGAACGAGGAGGGACGGCAAGATGTTTATTTACGGATTAAAACAAAAAGTTTATTTACGGATCAAACATGACAGCAGCAGACGCGACGCTATTTTTCGATCGAGCTTTAGGCTGTGTTCTAAATAGTTTAGCTCTAAAGTTTACAGCGGGTACGTCATACGTCATCTCATACGATGATACGATTGGCTGTGGCCTCGTGCAGATGCATGATAGATGTTCGTAGCGCCCTGTAAACCACACCTCTCCTACGAGAAAATGAATTGGTGGTCCCAGGACTAAATATCACTTGTGATTTTAGTCTGGCTAGTACTGTATAGTAGTGAGTGAGTGTTTGGGGGAGTTGGAGGGGCAGATGGAACAGCTATCAAGTTTTAAAGGGCTTTCTAAATAAAGTTGGTATGAAATAGTATGGTGGAGATTAGCAGCCTCGCTTCTGTCAGTCTGCCCCAGGGCAGCAGCGGACACAATAATATCTTACCACCAATGAGCATGAAAAATTACGACAGTGTAGCGCTCTGAGAAGATTGTCAACCTAAGCTTGTAAAGGGCAATGCAAGTAAACCATAATGTATACAGAGCAGTAATCAGCCTATAGAGTAAATAGTGTTGAAAGGTTTTGTTTTTGTCTTTGTCTTTGTCTTTTAAAGCTTTGTAACAATAATTGCGTCTGAACTTATTGCAGGAAACACCCAGAGGCGTTGGAGCAGCTTTCCATTCCTGCAACCGAACAGTGAGTTTTGTTACAAACTAAATGTTTGGTAGTTACAGTATTATGAAGTCACAAACCTGTGAATGCATGTTCTGAGTTTATTCTCTTATATCCTGAACATTCATGTATTGTTCTGACTCAAAGTATCAAAAAACACACACATCCTAGTTTACCTTATACAACACACAGTTTATTTACTGATAACACACATCTGTGTCCAGGGTTAGAGACACACACTGGACTGCAGCTCATTCATTTGTAAAATCATAATTGACAAAAGCTGCAATCACAACATCAATGCTGGTAAATCCACACTGTGAAAAAAACATGAATGAATACAATGGTGTTTTAAACTAATAACTTTATCTCTTTATTCCAGTGTCCAAACATCCATCTCTGAACCTGGTCCTGTGTGGGAGCAGAGGAGCAGAGAAGAGCTCAGTAGTTCAGTCCATGTTAGGTCAGGCTGCAGCTCCCAGCCCAGGGCAGTGTGTCCAACACCAGGGAGAGGTGTGTGGGCGCTGGGTGTCTCTGGTGGAGCTGCCGGCTCTGTCTGGAAAACCTCTGAAGGCAGTGATGCAGCAGTGCCTCAGCTGCATCTCACTCTGTGGTCCTGAGGGCGTCCATGCCTTCATCCTGGTTCTACCGGTGGGTCCCCTCACCGACCAAGACAAGGCAGAGCTGAAGACCATCCAGGACACATTCAGCTCTGTAGTCAATCCCTTCACTATGATTCTGTTCACTGTAGACTCAGACCCCACTACAGCTGTGGTTCACTCTGACAAAGGAGACAGAGACGTCCAGGAGCTGAGTCAGAGCTGTGGAGGAGGACATCTGATATTCAACACCAGGGGGCAGCAGCAGGTCTCTGAGCTGCTGGAGTCTGTAGAGACTCTAAGGGCTAAGAACAAACCTCACAGTTACACGACAGAGACTCTACAACAGGTTCACATCGAGAAGATCTTAGCTCTGCAGAAAGAGCTTCAGGGGAAAGGTAAAGTATACTATGATGTGACAAAAAACATTCACCATTATCATGTGAGAGTTAATATTATCTCCTGTTTTGCAGATGATCAAAGAGCTAAAAGTCTGAGGATAACCCTGATCGGTAAAACTGGCACTGGGAAGAGCTCTTCTGGAAACACCATCCTCGGAAGAAAAGTGTTTAATACCATGCTGAGTCAAAATTCAGTTACTACAGAGTGTCAGAAAGCAGAGGCTGAGGTGGACGGTCGTCGTGTTGCCGTCGTGGACACTCCAGGTCTGTTTGACACAAACACATCTGTTGAAGAGGGAAATGAGGAAAAACTGAAGAGCATCAGTCTTTTGGCTCCTGGACCTCACGTCTTTCTGCTGGTGATACAAATCGGACGATTGACCCCAGAAGAAAAACAAACACTAGAACTCTTCAAAAGGGGATTTGGAAAAAATGTTGAAAAGTTTACAATCGTTCTGTTGACTCACGGAGACAAACTGGAGCATGACAATATTTCAGCTGAAGATTATATAATGAATGGATGTGATGAATCTTTTAAGGAGTTAATTTCTAGTTGTGGAAATCGGTATCATGTGTTTAATAATAGAGAAGAGGAAGACCACACTCAGGTGAAAGCGCTGATGAAGAAGATTGATGACCTGGTGAGGGAGAACGGAGGAATCTGTTACAACAACGACTTGTTACTGGAGGCTGAGGTCGACATGAGGAAAGAGATTCCAAAAATACTCAGAGCAAAGGAGAGAGAACGAGAGGAGATGGTCAGGAAGCACCAGGAGGAAATGGAGGAAATGACACAGAAAATGGATGAACTGAAAAAAGAGAAAAAAAGAGAGGCTAAACAGAGATCAGTGATAGAAAGAAGACTACAGCAGAGCAGGGCACAGGAGGAAGAGGAGAAACAGAACTGGGAAAAGGAAAGGAAAGAATCAGAGAAGATTTTAGTGGAAAGATACGAACAACAAATGAAGTCTATGGAAATGTTGTTTGAAGAGGAGGAGAGAAAACACGACAAAGAGTTAATGATGATCAAAGAAATGTTACAGGAAAAAAATATGATAGAGCAGAAAGAAGAAGAGATGAAGAGAGAGAAGCAGAAGATACAGAAAAGAGTGACAGAACAGATGGAACAAATCCTCACAGACAGACAACAGAGAAGGAGAAAACTGAGTGAAAAGGAGGAGAAAATAATGGAGCAGAACTGAGCAGAGGGACTTAGGGAGTCACAGGTTCCAAAAACACTGAGGAAAGACAGTCAGACAATCCAATGTATCAGACAAAAAGTATCCAGTCGGCAGAAGCACATCTGTACGTGTAAAAACGGATTATATCGAGGACACACACTTTTGTATCAGCAAAAACAACATTAAAGGTCTAAAAAACAGGTTTCCTGAACACAGGGTCAGAAGCTTCCCTGACAATGTAAACTACGTATAAGTACTTAATGATATCAGTTATAGTATATAAGTACATTAAACACAGTCGACCAAAGTGCTGGACACAAAATACACAAAAACTGACCAAACAATGTGACTAAGGTATAAATATCAACTCTTGTGTTGCTTTGGAATCATCATTGCTTTTACTCTGTTTTATTGTTTATAAAGTTTTCACATTCTTGAAAATGATTCATAGGCACATCTTTTTTTTTAAATTAAGATCAGTTGAAACCAGGACATGTTTATTGTTGCTTCAAAAAAGAATCAAAATGAAACT
This sequence comes from Gobius niger, assembly GCF_951799975.1. Lineage (NCBI taxonomy): Eukaryota > Metazoa > Chordata > Actinopteri > Gobiiformes > Gobiidae > Gobius > Gobius niger. The sequence goes on along the minus strand of NC_136870.1, from coordinate 31,985 downwards.
GTGACATAATAAAAATAACCAATACCTTTTGAATGGAAAATGTTTATTTGTGGTGATTTGTCTTTGGTTAATAAAGTCTTTAAAACTGTAAACAGTGACTGTATTGAAGTGTATTGAAAAAAGAAAGGAATTATTCAGACTTAACATAGTTTGATCTCCTGCTGTGACTGATGAGCAAAATGAGCACAAGCAGGAAGTATAAAAAATAAAACACATAATCACTGACTTCAAACCTGCAAAACAACTTCTCTTTGTAAAAGACAACGCCATAATACATTTCGGCGCCAGATGAAAACTACTTCCTGTGTGTTGTTGTTTTTATTTTAATTTAAACTTACTAACTGTTGAAGCTGTTGTTTTTGTTGTTGTATTGTGAACCTAAATCTATTCTAATATCTTTCTCCTGTAAACATTACCCAGACTGGATGAAATGTTGTTATTACATATTCCAGCTCCTCACTCTGCTCCTCTGTGCTCAGGGACAACATTTTTAAAAACTGGTTTAACTGATGGAGCTGTAAGAGCCAAACCTCAAACATTCAGTCTTCATAAATCTGTTCCCTCAAACAATAACAGGAATATTTCATCGTAGACGTTGAAGGGAGACGGTCCTTAACCTTCACATTATGATAAAACAGCGTATGTGAAACTACATGACAAATATTGTTCATCTTTTTAGTTTATGTGCATTGTCCCCTGTGACTCCTGTGGTCTCGAGGGCAGGTGTGGGAACGACCATTCTCGAGACCATTTGACCACGCCCCCAAGGCATGTTTCATGTTTAATATAGCTCAGAGTCATGTGATTTTACGTGACATATCACACAACAGTCAATGACTTGATTGTCATGGAGACTGTTAAGAAAAGGAAGGAGGATCTTATTCCAGGAAAAAAATATCCATGATTTCTTCTTTGTGGAGGTGAAAGGTCAGTGTGCCCAGTATGTGATGAGGGGCTGCAGTGATGAAGAATCTCCAGCACCATTACACCTCCAAACAAATGCGTTTGGAAAAAATCATGCCTCTGCTCAAGGCTGACTGAGTGTTGCATGAACTCTAGGATGATTGCCGTAAAATTGTAAGGCCCTATCCAGGAACCGCCACCTTAACGTGGTGGAGGGGTTTGAGCCCCCGAATGATCCTGGAGCTCTGTTGTCGGGGCTTCGTGCCCCTGTAGGGTTTCCCAGGGCAAACAGGTCCTAGGTGACAGGTCAGAAGCCCCTTATGAGAGACCAACAGGCCCGGTTAGAATCATAAGGCCGTCCTTCTGTGGACCCACCACCTGCAGGAGGAGCCATAAAGGGCTGGTGCCATGTGATTTGAGCAGCTCCAACCGCTGCCCCCACGACCCGGCAACGGACAAGTGGAAGAAGATGGATGGATGGCCCTTGGAGAACTTCATAAAAATAGATTTTCCTTGATGGGAAAAAGGTTTCCCACCCCTGTTCTAAGCCATACTGAACTTGTGTCTTCAGACCAGCAGGTGGCAGCTTCTTCTTCTTCTTCTGTAATAGACTTTGTACAATATAGCTGGCACACACAAGTATCATGTTCATCACAATAAAACAAGGCAATAATAATAATCATGTTCTCACAGGTTTGTCTTGTCTGTTGAATCCAGATTGTGATGCAGAAGTAAATAAGAAACGTGCATCAGAATAATTAGTTTCCTTCATCAGAAAACACTTGCACTGAGAATGACTTTCTTTGGCCATTTTTATTTCCATTATTTACGTAGAATTTACACAAGTGAGAAATGCAACAATGTCTTTATTGAGAAAACCACGGCCTCGTGTTTCCAGTCTGGTGCAAGTTCCATGTTGTTTTTTAGATACACATACTATATTCTTTACTATATTCTATATCTACTATATTCTTTTTGTAGCTGTTGTTTCACTGTGAGCCTAAGTCACTGCTAAAGTATGTTGTGTATTTGTGTATTTGTGCACACATTACTGAGGGTGAGTGAAACCCAGTTCTTCACATGACTTTGGTCTCATCAGTGTGATCTCCGTCTCTTCACGACCAACAGGTTTAAAACAGGTTTAACTGATCAAACTGTGAGAGCCAAAACTCCAGACTTGGCAAAAACAAATGAACCGTCTTCACCACAGGAGATTCTTTATGTTACGTTTGACACAAAAACAATTCAATCTAACAGTAAATGTAAAACACTTTGAGTGAAAAATGAAGGTTGAAAAGCGCTACACAGAGACCATTCACCATGACAGTTCATATGACTCAGACTTCAATCATTATGCTAACGATAACTATATGAAGCTATGTGGATTGAACTTTTAACCTTGGTGAGTGCAGGGAGTCTCTGTGAATCCTGAAGTCTTTACCTGAGTCCCCCCAGACCTCTGCCTGGTCAAATCAAAGAGAGAATATTATACAAGTACGACGATACATTAAACAATAGATTAAACATAAAAGCATTTTCAGTTTTTGTGATTCTTTCCCTCCATATGAACGTCATCAAATTGTAAAATGCCTCAAACACAAGCTATAGATGACAATGTGTAAATATAAAAAAGCTTCACCTCTCAGACATCAACCATAGAAAACACTGGATACGCAGCGACACACAGTGGTTAAATATGATATTTAACTCAGTTCAGGTGGGGGTTAAGAGGTTTATCCATGTCAGAATCAGACGTTTATCCTCAGTTACTCAGTTACTCACAGTGCTCGAGTAACATTTTGAACATGATTTCAAAGTAACGTTACTCTAACTTTTGGCGACTCGACCCACCTCTGCTGACACAGTAAACATAGCGGAGGAATGTCAGAATCATAAGGCCTTGATAGTTAACCTCTTAACCCCTGCTTTAACGGAGCACATTTTATCTACTTCGGCTTTACCCAAATCTAAACGCATCTTAAAAAAGGAAAAGGTGTAAATATAGCAAATGAAAACGAGGATGAAAACACAACAAAAAAGTGACAAAAGAGTGAACGTCTATAAATAAACATGACAAAATAGCTTTTAAAATGTGACAAAAATGGAGTGACAACGCAAAACAATAACGTTAGGATCAATTTTGTAGGTCTTAGCTTTCAAATGAGACATATTACACTGTTGCTCTTCAGTGGAGACGTTTTGAAACTTGGCCGGCCTTAACTGAGACTGACGTTTTCTCTCAGCTAAGGCCGGCGGTTAAAGGAGCACGTCAAACAGGAAACACTGGGAAAGATTATGGATCACATTTATGAAGATTCTGTTGTTTTACTTCGACATAAGAGCATTAAAGCGACCTAAGCTGTGAACAGTGAAGTTACAGCAGCCTATTACCTGTTGCACAGCTCCACCAAGTGGCCAGTGTTGGATTTGCAGCGACTCTTCTTCACTGTAATCAGACAGAAACAGTGCGAACATGATCAAAACGCCGTGATGATGAGGTCTAATGGGATGAATGTCAGTAAGAGCATACGTTTGAGACACAGACTGTGATTTAAAATGACATTATTCAACATTAACCTCTTAACTCCCACCTGAACCGAGCACATTTTCTCCAGTTTGGCTGCAGATGTACAAGCCTCATGACAGCAGCGACTATAGCAACCAAGACGAGGATGAAAATGCAAAAAAAAAGTGAGAGGAACGTGCCAGAAAAGCGACAATAGTCCGACAAAAAAGCAAGGCCGTGGGAACCCAGGGTGCTGAGGGCCCGGCAGCACCCCCTGGTGGATAGCTTGTGAACTGCAGGCAATATTAACCCCTTAACTCCCACCTGAACCGAGCACATTTTCTCCAGTTTGGCTTTACCCCAATCCAAAAGCTTCTGGAAAAAAGGTGTGAAAATAGCAACAAAACTGAGACGAAAACAAGGATCAAAATGTGAAAAAAGTGAGAAAACATTGACGAAAAAGTGACAAAAAATGGACAAAAAATTGACAAAGAATTGACAAAAAAGTGAGAAAAATGTTACGAAAAATTGAGAAAAAATGGACGAAAAAATGATGAGAATTTGACATAAAAAATGCGAATAATTTGACGAAAAAGTGACAAAAAAGTCACGAAAATGTGACAAAAATGAGTCTACTGCCCGACAAAAAAAGTGATGAAAAAAAATCTGACGTGAGGAAAAAGATCCATTTAGTTTTGTAGGTCTTTCAAACGAGGCGTTACACTGGCCTACAGGATTTGGGTAAAGCTGAACTGGAGAAAATACTCTCGGTTCAGGCGGGAGTTAAGAGGTTAATCAATAGGATTTATGCACAGAAAAAGTATTTTGGGGGTACATTTTGTCCCTCAGCGCCCCCTAACTAAACCATCTTCCCACGGCTCTGTGTGTTTTTGTTGTGTTTTTGTCATGTTTTCCCCCATTTTTTTTTTTACCGTTTTGTTGCTTTTTTATTGCATTTTAGTTGCATTTCTGTCACTCTTTAATGCTTTTTCTAGTTTTTTTTCTAAGCTTTTTTTTCAGGAACATTTTGGGTCAAATCAAACTGCAGGACACGTGCTCCTTTAAGGCACTTACACATCAAAACAAAACAAAAAAACTAGTTATGCCGAGTTTTGTGGGGTTTAATGTGAAGCACTTTGCCTGACTGTGTTACTTCCTCCCCCTCCGAGCCCAGCCCCCTCTCAGCCAAGTCACTTCCTCAGAAACAAACTGGGGCTCAATACGAAACCATCAAATTGTAGCCTCTAAGCACTAACACTAGCAACTAACTCCTTAACCTTTCATGGGGTCAACTGTTAGACCTCTATGCAGTTAGGGAACTAGAGCTTCAGCTGCATTTGCACAATCCGTCCATCCTTAAACAGGGGAAAGGGAAGTGACATCACCAACAGCTGCTTTTCTTCTTCTTTAAAGTTATTGGTGGAGTGCAGGCCAAACAAAAGTGCATGTCGCCCCCTAGTGTCCAACAACAACATAGTGTCCAAACAAAGACATTTAAGGAGAAAAATAAATCCACATGATCCAAACATTTCCCTTTAGTGTTATTTTATTTCAACAGCTGTTTCATAAAGCTACAGCAGCAAATGATCCATACATATTTCTACTAAATGAAAACAAAAGCATTTAATCTGTTTCCTGAGTTTCCTCTTTAACACTGACATGTGACTGAGCTGTGGGGACAACAACATGGATTTATCACTTTTATAAAGTTTGGCTTGTGCAGAATCTTCATTTTTAATTATTATTATTTTTATTATTAAATGTGCTCCTGTCAATCAACAGTGGTTGCGCATGAATCACTCGAGGGTGGGGGCGAGGGGGGTGGGGGGATTTGGCGCAGTGGCTTGTGGGATGGCACATAGCTCCTAATCACTGGTTAGTTAGCATCAGAGGTCCCTATGCTAAAGTGGCTATGATAGTTAGCATCAGAGGTCCCTATGCTAAAGTGGCTATGATAGTTAGCATCAAGGCTCCTTTTCCTAACTACTTCCTAACTGACTTACCAATTCAGAGGCAACTTGCCATGGCGGACGCTGACGCACATCCGGTTTGGCGTAAGAGCTCTTAGCAATCTGACCATTTCGGACGCAGCAACAGACTCTGAGCTCCAGCACATGGACTCTTATCTCTCACACAGACACGGTGAGTTGGACTTTTGCTGTTTTAGCCTCTTCAAACCTCTTAACCCCCGCCTGAACCGAGCGCAGTTTCTCCAGTTCACTTATACCCAAATCTCAAAGCAACAGTGAGACGCCTCATATGAAAGCTCAGACTTGTCTCCGTGTTTTTTTTTTTTTGCTTAATCATCACTTTTTGTTCCCATTTTTTTCTTCCCTTTTTTAAAATCTCTTTTCCTCACGTTTTAGTCGTGTTCCTCTTGCTTTTCCGGCACATTTTGTCGCTCTTCTGACGCTTTTTTTTGGTCACTTTTTTTGTTGCATTTTTGTCATATTTTCATCCTCGTTTTCGTCGCTATTTCGATGCGTTTAAAAACAAAAAACAAAAAAACAAATAAAAAAGCTTTTGGATTTGGGCAAAGCCAAACTGGAGAAAGTGCGCGCGGTGCAGGTGGGGGTTAAGAGGTTAAATTGTACATTAGAGTTCTTCAGAAAAGTGGATGGATCCAGGAGCTGTTACAAAGGCCTGTCGGTGGGACATTGTTCAAAGTATAAAAGCAGGGAAGGAGTTGAGGCAGATTCCTTCTCAAATACACACACATGTCTGTGCTTTTTGCATTGAGTTTGAGTCTGAGACAAAAAAAGTGAAATTGAACATTTATCCCAAGCTGCTGAGTGTCAGGCATTACAGAAAGAACATCACAAATGGGACACATCCACTTTCCTCACCCCATGAGTAAAGTGAAACTCGAGATCATTTCAAGTGAAAATTTATTTCAAAATAGTTGGTCCTCAATCTGTCTGAGTGATGCTCACAGTTTGGACACATCCTGAAAAGAATGTGACGTATTATAGAAGAAACACCAAGGTATAACTTGACTCTGCCCTGCCCTAAATGCAAGTCTCATCATGACTAAAAGTAAAGCAAACCAAATAAAAGGACTGTCAACTGTCAGCAGGGAAAGGAAGTGTTAATGTGATGATGACCTCATGTATGTGGAGGTATGTAAATGCAGGCAAGGCAAGTTTATTTGTATTTCACAATTCATACACAAGGCAATTCAAAGTGCTTCACAGTTGCATAAAATTACAAGAAAACAAACAATGGAATCAATAAAAACATCAACATAAAATTAATCAATTACAGTGAAAGGCGAGAGTGCAGATAAAATACTTTCAGTCACATACACGGGTAAAAAGAACAGTTTTCAGCCTGGATTTGAATATTGTCAGAGGCCTGTCTCACATCCTCATAAAGACTGTTCCAGATTTTAGCTTTAGCCTCAGCGTGTTTAGTCCTGACTCTGGGAACCACCAGGAGTCCCCTCCCTGAAGTTCTCAGGGCCCGAGATGGTTCATACGGCTCTAACATGTCAGAGATGGACTTGAAGAGACTTGTAACAAGCAGAGCTGTTTTAAAGTCTATTCTCTGAGTGACAGGAAGCCAGTGCAGAGACCGGAGCACTGGACTAATATGGTCGTATTTCCTGGTTCTGGATGTTCTGCAGCCGCTACAGTCGTCTAACCTGCTGGAGACAAACACATGGATCAGTCTCTCTAAGTCTGGATTTGACACGATTCCTCTGATCTGAGCCATGTTTTTGAGATGCTAAAAAGCTGCTGATGTTATTGCTTTGATGTGGCTGTTTAAGTTCAGGTCTGAGTCCGTGATCACTCCTAGATTTCGAACCTGATTTGTTGGTTTCAGAGAGAGAGACTCGAGGTGACTGATAACACTTTGTCTTTGTGCGCTGATACTCTGTTCTTTAGCTTAGAGTGACAGATACAGCTGTGTGCGTGACATCTGTGCAGAATGTCCCTTGTCTCAAACACCTGGAAGCCGGGATAATCTAGCCTCTGTGGTCGATAAGCGGTGTGGAAATACACGTCTTTTTATGCATTCATTTGAAAATACTCTAGAGTGTTGTTCTAGTTGTACAGTGGGAGAGCAGCTCCCTGGCATTACAGTGAATCTGAATCAGAATAGTTTTTATTGCCGTTGCTTGTAAACAGGTTCACAAACTCGGAATTTTTCTTGGTGAGACGTGCAACATTAAACATAAAAAACATATAACACAGAGTTTAGATAAAAATAAGCTATACACTTTAAACTATAAGGCTTTAGGGGCATGCATAAGAATATTAAAAGAAATAAGATAAAAATAGGTAAAATATGGTAGACGACAACAGTTGACATAGAACAACAGGATTGGATTTGCATATGGTGCATGAGGTGATAAAGTGATATAAAGTGATACAGTGATAAGTGGTGCAGTGGATCTAAGCGCAGACATAGTGCAATAGAGAGTGCCGTGAGGTATGAGGTGTGTGATCTTATGTTGGTCAGCAGAGGGACCTGAGTAACAAAGGAAATCAGAATATATCTTAGAGAATCGTCATGTCATACATTTAGTGGATAAAGATTCTTTGTTTTAGGGCAGTAAAATCAGCCTCTGTGCTATATGTACCTGGCTGTTCTGGTAAACCTGCAGACTCTCTCTCCTGTTCTGTCCTCATGCTGTCCTTTTGGGTTAATAAAGGCTCGAAGAACTACTTTGCTGCTTAGCATTCTTGTTAGCAGAGACATGGACACGCATCTACACTCATTCATCTAATATGAGATGTGTTTGATTTCAGTGCCTGCCCTGATAACTTTATGCTATACATGGGATGTTATAGTCCATGTTTAAATGTGGCTTTTGCATGTGCCATGCAAATAACCTATAGGTACAGATGTGCCTCTGCAGTGGCCGAGCACAGGTATGAAAATAGTTTATTTGGTGACAGTGTAATAGTTTAAGTACTTTTCTCTGACACAGAATTTTACCCAATAAACAACATTGAAATATTTATTTTGTGACAGATATTTTCATCATGTCGCTCATAAACGATCAAACATGTGCCTTTGTTGTGAGCGGCTCAGGAGCTGTGACTGGATGTGACGTATGTGCAGCATACTTTTAGAAGCACATATTTATACGGCGTCAGAGCAGCTAAAGCTACGCCTCTGTTCCAGTCTCTGCCACTGTTTACTTACCGTCTCCTAAACTCGTGGCGATTGAGCTGCATATTCTTGACATTGTCTAGTCTGCTGTACTTTTCACCTCCACAATCAACTTTTCTCCATCCATCCCAAACACAAGGACACTGCGCATGTTGTGTTCTTCAAAAAATCTACAGGAAGCTTATTCAGAAGGATATCTGAAGTCCGTGCCGTGTGGCCGCACATACAACAATGCTAAATATCATGTTGGTTAGAATGGAAACAGTTCCACGTGTATGCTGCTCTCCTGCGCTCATGTGCTGTAATTCCTCTGGTTTAAATGTGGATTAGTTAGTTTATTGCGTATTGAAACAGGGACAATGTACAAAACCATAAGTCTTTACAAAAGAAGATGATTTGTACCAGATTTAGCAGAGCCGCTATTTTCCATCTGCAGTCTGTGGACATGACTGTAGCTTTACCAGAAGTGAGTACGTCTCCAGCTCGTCTCCATGGAGAATTTGAGATTTAGACAGGTTGGGTTTTCAGATCCATTCTTTGATTACCCACTGCAGTAATGACATTACTGCTCATTGGGATCAGGTTTTGTACTGATGACAACAGTATAGTCCAAAATGCTATGCTAATTTGAATAACTGCCTTGTATAAAATGTCTCTCTCAAAATGGCTGTAGTGAATGTCTTGAAATAGGCCTCTGTCTCTTTAAGAACCTCTGAGCCTTTAGACACGCCCCCTCCACACGCTGCCTGTGGCATCAGTGGGGAGGGGGTTCTGCTGAGGAGCAGTGGTTGGTTACTCGGCTGGTGACCAAAGCTCGGAGGCGTCTCCAGGAGGTGGGGGCGTTCCTAGGAGGACTCAGGCAAACCTATCCCTAAAATGGCCGCCATGGCACCAGCCAAAAAATCAACAAAAATGTGACAAAAATTAAACAAAAAATTAACAAAAATTCAACAAAAATGTGACAAAAACCTATCCCTAAAATGGCCGCCATCAGAGTTTTTACAGATTACTCAGAAATATGTGAATGTGCCAAGGCAACACTTCAGCCATGTTTTTAATGAGGGAGTGACAGAATAACATGATGGAAAGCTTGAAAAAGTCCATTTTGCATAATACCCCCCCCTTTAACACTACCCTCACCACTTTCCTATTTCATTAATTATGTGAAGAAAAATCCTCTGAATTCCTTCACTGAGAATACTTATCTATGTACATGCAGGAGGGAATGTGTTTGGAGGAGGTTTATAGTGTTGGTAGGTTTTGCCCCACGTAGACACAAGTAAGAGCAGAGATACTTCATTATAGTTTGACTCGAGTAAAAGTAGAAGTAAGTACTGTGGGAGGAATAAAGTCTATTCATTTCTGTGTTTTCAGGATTACACATTCAAAAGGACAAACTGCTGACGTAGATGTGCTGTGACCATAACCTTCTAAAACCAGCCTTTTCCTGCTGCCATGGAGGTCTACAGGAGAGATGGAGAGCACCTGTCTTTGGAGGACTTAAAGTGGGATCTAAAGCAGCTGGATATTGACCATCAATATCTTAGAAAGAGAAACATTCCCACTTACCCCAGGCCGGAGCTGCACGTGTCCCACGTCAGCCACAGCACTGACCTCGAGGGCCTGCAGGGCATCAGCGCAGACGGAGGCTTCAGAGACCCTCCAAACTACCCTCCAAACTACCCTCAAGAGCCCAAGGTGGTGTGGTTCAGCCTGACGGCTTCTCCTGCCGAGCTGAGAGCCGCCGAGCACAGGAACATGACTCTGGTTCACCCTGGAGGACGAGAGGAAAACATCGAGCCATCCGGGGTTCAGCTCCAGGACTTTGCCACGTCTCCGGCCTTCAGCTCCAGCTCCAGATACGGCTCCTTTCGCTTCACCTTCAGCCTCGGGGACGTCCTGGACCATTACAGCTCATGGGTGAGTCTGTCCGCGAGAGCCAGAGATGCAACACATTCCAAAACCTGTGCGAGGTTCAGGTTTATTTTATTTGTCCTAAAGGCATGAAAAAAGAAAACATGATTAGGGCGATGGTGGCGCAGGTGGTAGAGCAGGTCGTCTGGTGATCGGAAGGTTGAGGGTTCGAATTCCAGCGCCCAACAAATGCACTCTGCTGTTGTGTCCTTGGGCAAGACACTTCACCCTCTGCGTACACTGGTGTGTGAATGAGAGAGTGAATGGGTGACTGGTTCCTTACTGCAATTTTTTTTTATAAGTTGAGTCCATTTACCAAGGACATAATGGAGGACATGCCATTCAACACAGAACATTTCACAACAAAACCATTACAAAACCTAAGCCCGAGTTCAGGAGACCCACTGAAATGGGGAGCAATGAGTTCTTATCAGAATCGGTTTTATTGTTAGTGAACACATTCATAAACCTGGAATTATTTTTTATACTTGTGAACAAACAGAGGGACAGACACGTGATACAGACACTGAGACATCTCCAAGAGAGGGAAGACAGGGAGGCGACAGGTCAGGCAGTGGTGTAGCAACGGCACCAAGGGCCTCAAGCCAGAAAGCCCTTTATAATGTGGTGGAGCCATGAGTACAGTCTGTCCACTGCTCATTCTAAGTTAAAGGGATATTTCAGGATTTATTTATAAAACATGTATATGGTTAGTCTGGTGTTATAAGTGATTTGCCTCAGGTGCTCTGTGGAGCGGGTCACACTGTTTTTAATGCAGGCTAGCTGATACCATAGACCTGCACTAGCCTTGCATTAGCCTAGCGCCACAAAACTCTTCAAATATAAGAATTGCATGAATTACAAAAAAAATATCTCCAGAAATCAGCAACACTGGATAACGAGGAAATGAGGCCCTATGTCAAACATCCTAAAATATCCCTTTAACATAAGGGAGCTATGACTCCCTATAGCAGCAGGAGGAGGGGGATAAATAGAGCTCCAGAGTGTTGGTGGAGAGACGCTGTAATTCTGCAGCACCAAAGTCATTAAAGACTGTGCATGTCACGAGTTTGATGCAAGTTTATGAACAATGGGCCTGTTCATGGGGCCCTAACCAGCTGCCTGCATTGCCTAATGGCGAGGTCAACCCAAAGCAGTGTTAAATTAATTATGCAAAATTGACTTTTTCAAGCTTTCCATCATGTTATTCTGTCATTCCCTCATTAAAAACATGGCTGAAGTGTTGCCTTGGCACATTCACGTATTTGTGAGTAATCTGTAAAAACTCTGATGGCGGCCATTTTAGGGATAGGTTTTTGTCACATTTTTGTTGATTTTTTGTTGATTTTTTGTCACATTTTGGTTGATTTTTTGTCATTTTCTGTTAAATTTTTGTCACTTTTTTGTTGAATTTTTGTGACATTTTTGCTGAATTTTTGTTGAATTTTTGTTAAATTTTTGTCATTTTTTGTTAAATTTCTGTTGAATTTTTGTTGAATTTTTGTTGAATTTTTGTTGAATTTTTGTTGAATTTTTGTTAATTTTTTGTTGAATTTTTGTCACATTTTTGTTGAATTTTTGTCATTTTTTGTTAATTTTTTGTTGAATTTTTGTCAAATTTTTGTCGATTTTTTGGCTGGTGGCGGCCATTTTAGGGATAGGTTTGCCTGAGTCCTCCTAGGAACGCCCCCACCTCCTGGAGACGCCTCCGAGCTTTGGTCACCAGCCGAGTAACCAACCACTGCTCCTCAGCAGAACCCCCTCCCCACTGATGCCACAGACAGCATGTGGAGGGGGCGTGTCTAAAGGCTCAGAGGTTCTTAAAGAGACAGAGGCCTATTTCAAGACATTCACTACAGCCATTTTGAGAGAGACATTTTATACAAGGCAGTTATTCTAATTTACTGCATTTACAGACCAACAGAAGGTTTGTCATCATTGTAGTGTGATAGGCCTATAAACTGCGTTTCCATCACTGAACTAAAATGCGCATTTCGAAGTTGCGCATAATTTACGAGTGATGGAAACACCAAATTTCGCATTTAAACTCTTAATTTGCATAAAACGTTTATCCGCTCGCTTGAGGTGTTTTTTGATTAGTGCGCATAACTGTTGATGCGTATTTTGCGAGATGGAAACGCAGTTTGTTGAATAAATGTCATGAAGCGAATAAACAGACGTTGGTGCTAGCGTCGTTTCCATGGTAACATGGCTGCTTATGCTGGGTTTAATGCGCCTTAATGGGAGTCTTAACAGAACGCATCAGTTTGTGACATGACACGATTCACCCTCTGTTCGTGGAGTTCGCAGCGGAGCGTGTCCTTTCGTGATGAGGAGTGGCGCTTCGTAATTCAGCGTGAGGGCATTCGTACAGCATTCGTACAGCATTCGTACAGCATTCGTACAGCATTCGTACAGCATTCGTACAGCATTCGTACAGCATTCGTACAGCATTCGTACAGCATTCGTACAGCATTCGTACAGCATTCGTACAGCATTCGTACAGCATTCGTACAGCATTCGTACAGCATTCGTACAGCATTCGTACAGCATTCGTACAGCATTCGTACAGCAGTCCGCCTCCAGGCCCGGGACAGCAGCACCTGCCGCCGCTGCTCCTCAGGTGCTTTTCCTCCTCCTGCGGTCGTTCCTCCTGATGTTTGAGAGCCAGTTCCTGCCCCCCCTATTGCCCCCCCGCTGGAGAACCCCACTGTTATATATTTGTCACGATTTTCCCCGCGTTTGTGGGGAAAAAAGGGACAGTTTTGAGCACTTAATGACACAGTACAGACAAAGACAAAGACGTCCTTGAGGGGCAGAAGAACGGCGGCATCTCAGCACTGATTGGTCCGCGGTGATGCCAGGTCGCTCTGTTCTTTATCCCTTATCTCTCCGGCTGAAACCGGTATCCTCACACTTTCACTGACTGTTATCGTATACGCAGAGACACTTTCTGAGCCGTCTGTCCCAGCTCAAGGCTGAGGCATCAGTCTCTTAACATAACACACAGTACCAGCCAAAAGTTTATGAATCGCCTCGGAAAACTCAGAGCCAAATACAAGCAGTTTCCTAGCCTGGTTATCCCCAGACAAAATATCACAAGTTATATTTAGTCTGGAGCCACCAGTTCATTTCCTTGTAGGAGAGGTGTTCTTTAGGATTGTCCATAGCCGTTTATTGTGCTGAATGTCTCTCATATGTGTCTGCAGTCGCCATGGCCAATCGTATTATTGTATCAGATGACTTGTGACGAACCCGCTGTAAACTTTCAAGCTAAACTATTTAGAACACGGCCTAAAGCTCAATCAAACGATGGAGTCGCTGCTGTCATGTTGGATCCGTAAATAAACTTTATTTCTTCTGTATGTGGAATAGCTCGTCATTGTCTTGCCGTCCCTCCTCGTTCTGTGATTGGTCCCAAATCCATGTGAAGATTTCAGCCACGGTCCCCAGGCTGTTGTGCAGTTCCAAACGATTTGAGCGCACACAGCAGCATGGGGATTCCCAGGCTAGCAGTTTCCTGCATTCTGGGTCATGTGAGCGCCTGGAGAGCGATGATTAAAGAGACTGATGGACAACAATATGAAATCAAGACATTTTGGTCCCAAACAGGGCTGTGACTCTGAAAAGATTATAGACTGATTATAGCCTAATATCATCAAAGATCATAACTAATACCTATGGGCATAATTTTAGAGTAATGTTCATTCATTCATTCATTCATTCATTCATTCAAGTATAAGTCTATAGTCCGCTCAGTCCCACTGACAGAGGAGTGAAACCAGGAAAACTGGGCTCATTAGAAATACTTTAACTTTGCTATAGACAGACACAGGCTGATAGAGCTCATCTACAGTTGAAGCCAATAGAGCGGAGTGCATGTCGATCCTGTTGGCCCCGCCCTCCCCTTTCTTTAGTGCACACACCTCTATGCCCTGCATGGACCCTCTGCTAGGAATGTTTTTCTGACTTTTGTGGGCTTTTAAGATCAGTGACAGTCGCAGCGCGGGATATCCCCCCCATCCCCCCGTAAATTACGCCTATGGGTGAGGTGACTCTGCAGACCTTTGGGACTTTATTTTAGCGTATATATTCTGTTCTTTCTGTGTTAATGATATGATTATTGCTGTGTGTGTGTGTGTGCAGTTCTGTGGAGGAGCCCGGCCGGTCCTCAGAGTCTATCGCACCGTCCTTTACAAACAGGAAGTGATGTATGCAGTGCTGGTCCACAGGCCGACCCACAGGAAGAAGTTCAGACGGTTCCCCCTGCTGGAGGAGAGCAGCATCCGTGCGTACAGAGCGAAGCCTGAGCCGCACTTCGTCAAGCAGTGATGGGACGCTGTGGCTCGTACATTATTGCTTATAAGAGGCTTTGTCCTGGTCAGTTCTTCAGAAACCGAGCCAAGACTGACGAGCTTTCCTCGCATTTTACTGTAAAAAGTCCAGTTTTATCTTTGAACTTCACCGTGAAGCGGCTGTGTGACGTACAGGGTCAGTTGTCACATTTTAGGGGAAAAGAATTATTTTTGTGGTACTTGACTTTAACATCCAAACTGCTACTTTTCTTATCCAAGGTGAGTGCCCAAAATGATCCATTTTAATTCTAGATACTGCTTTTTTAATTTATCAGACTCATGAAATTGCGTTTCCTGTGAATGATGATGATTATGCATCTCAGTGGTTTTGGATATTTGGAAAGGTTTTTGTCGTGTTTCTTAGACTGGAGAAAACCTTTGTGTCAAACCTCCTATGACATAACTTTTATTCTTACATCCTGAGCCTGTGCCAATGACACATAAACATGTATTTTAATAACAAATAAACTTGTGGACTCGTGGTTTGAATGCTTGAGCGTTTTAATCACAATTGACAGGAAAGAACAGTGAAGAAAAGCATCTTTTCCAAACCCTTCATTCTGCTCTGTGAGGCACGAGGCCCGAAGAGCAGCTCTTCAAACATGCAACTTGTCGATTCACTCCTTGATTACAAAGTAGCGGGAAAAAGAAACGGTTGATTTGAGATTTGCGTTGATATTTGTGCAGAACTGGCTGGTTTGTGCTCATGTCGCAGCCCAGGAGTTTGGAACTACTTTTTCATGCAGATGAAAGGAATGCGAACAGAGCATCTATAGTCGTTCCAGCACTTCTTGCCTGTAAAGGATGAGACATGTTGAGGTTGAGGTTTACTTTATCGTCCTAATAACATACGAGAGAGAGAGTGGCTTACTTGAATAGTTGATGAGGGCGCAGTGCTCAGATTGACGATAGTTGTTTGGTTCCCCACGACACCAGCCGGCGTAGTTATAGCGTCCAGAGTTAACCCAGAGCCAATATCGTTCCTAAACACAACACACTCACTCTTTTATTCTTGTTAACCTCTTAACTCCCACCTGAACGAAGCATATTTTCTCTAGTTTGGCTTTACCCCAATCCAAAAGCTTCTGGAAAAAAGGTGAGAAAATAGCGACAAAACTGAGACAAAAACAATGATGAAGATGTGACAAAAAAGTGAGAAAAATGGACAAAAAACGGTCAAAAAATGGACAAAAATTGACAAAAAAATTATGAAAAAGTGGCAAAAATGTCACAAAACAATTACTAAAAATTGACAAACAAATATACAAACAAAACTACGAAAAAATGATGAAAAAGTGGCAAAAATGTCACAAAAAATGCCAAAAAAATTACAGAAATGTGACAAGAAATTGACAAAAAAATTGACAAAAAAGGACAAAAAAATACGAAAAATGACCAAAAAATGATGACAAAATGATGAACATTTGACAAAAAGTGACAAAAAATTCACTATTTGACCAAAAAATTACAAAAAAGTTACAAAAATTAGTTGAAAAAAATGATGGGAAAAAAATCTGATGACGAGAGGAAAAAGATCCATTCAGATAAGTTTTGTAGATCTTAGCTTTCAAATGAGGCGTTACACTGGCCTACAGGATTTGGGTAAAGCCAAACTGGAGAAAATGCTCTCGGTTCAGGCGGGAGTTAAGAGGTTACATTTGGTTGGAGAAAGTTGTAAGTGACTCACATTGGCTGCATCAAACAGTCCGATCCATGCTGGTCTCTTCTGGGCAAGAAGCTTGAGGAAATGATTATCTCTGCTGTTGTGGACTCGCGCCGATCCTCAGGCAGTACCTCTGGATGAAAGAGAACATTGTGAGTACTTTCACTTACTGCATTCTTTAGACACGTGTCCGTTTGCAGTTACCTGGGCCTGAGACCAATGATAGCGGTATGGGAAATACACGTAACGGCGTCCGCTGTATTTGCACCATCTCCGAGCTCTGCAGTGCGGCACACACCTTTTGGCTGAAGAGTCGTTCATTCGTCACATTGATGCTTCTTTATGAAAACGACAGACCTCAAAGCTTCACTTACCCCTTCCAGCACCGTCCTCATCTTCAGCTGAAGCAAATACCAGCTCATGTTATTTGGATGGACGGTGTTGTAGCCGTGTTATTTGTCTCAAAATATTCTGTAGGTCTAGTAATGTCCACTGTGGAGTTATATGAGAGTTACTCACCTTCACTCAGCTCAGTCTCCTCGGTTTCTGCAATATAGGATCAAAAAGATTAGGGCTTCACGGATCATTGTGTTACTTTGTGATCTTCTGTGTTCAAAGTCACTGTTTGGTGGAACACAGGCTCTCACTCACCGTCAGTCTGTTCAGTCTCATCCACAGACTCTGGATCAGCCACTTCTGTAAAGTTTAAACAATATATCAGTCATAAGGAAGTCATGGGTTAAGATTTGCTACAATTGAGGCAAGTTTATTTATATTTAACACACAAGACAATGCAAAGACGTGACATAAGATATGGGATACACACAGTCCACACGGTCAGGGTCGGGGAGGGAGGGGATCTTCAGCTCCAATGTCAGAGTAAGAGAAGTTTATTCCATTGCACAGCATTAATGTGTAAACTTTAGCTTCCTCACAAATGTCCTATGATCTCTTTTGTAGCTACTCACTCATATAAATGTTATCTGTAGATTCAGAGTGCCTCAGCCCATCTCTTTTTGTCAGAGTATGCCTGGCCCTACAAGCTTGAAGAGCACCTGTTTTATAAGTGTACCTGCTATCTTCTAGCACTCACTATCCGACCACGGTGATCCAGCGAGCTCTGTCTCTTCTCCTCTAGACTACAAGTTCATGTTATTTGGATGGATGGACTTTACGAAATCCTAGTTGGGTGATGTTGTAGCTGTGTTATTCGTCTCTCGAAATATTCTGTAGGTCTAGTAATGTCCACTGCAGAGTTATATGAGAGTTACTCACCTTCACTCAGCTCAGTCCCCTCGGTTTCTGCAATATAGGATCAAAAAGATTAGGGCTTCACGGATCATTGTTGTGTTACTTTGTGATCTTCTGTGTTCAAAGTCACTGTTTGGTGGAACACAGACTCTCACTCACCCTCAGTCTGTTCAGTCTCATCCACAGACTCTGGATCAGCCACTTCTGTAAAGTTTAAACAATATATCAGTCATGAGGAAGTCATGGGTACAAAAGAATATATGCAAAACTACAGGTTTAATCAGGTTTAAGTTCAGGCAAAGCACATACACAAAGATATGGGATATACACAGTACACAAGGTCAGGGTTGGGTGAGGGAGGTGATCTTCAGCTCCAATGTCAGAGTAAGAGAAGTTTATTCCATTGCACAGCATTAATGTGTAAACTTTAGCTTCCTCACAAATGTCCTATGATCTCTTTTGTAGCTACTCACTTTCGTTCTTTGGTTTATCCTCAGATGGATCAGCTGCAGGAGACGACAACAACAGTTAGTGGGAATGTAGAAAATACACAAATCATCTGAACATGATTGTCTAAATCCTCTAAAGCTCACCTCTGGTCAGGGCCAGTACGGCCCCAAAGAGCAGACACAAAACCAGCAGCTTCATGACGATGACGTCCAGCAACAAAAACCTGGAAAATACAGATTCATTCATGAAATGTCAGTGGTCGAGTGATAGGAAGAAGAAGAGGCCAACCTTTAGAGTCTTGTCTTGGTTCCTCCAGTCTGAGGTACTGACCAGCACAAAGCTCTGCTCTTATATACTCTAAGAGCAGCCATCTCCAAAACTGTGATCTGTGTACAAGCGTCTCATTACTGTTTGACTTCAGGAACACCCAGATAGTGTTTAGTTTACTTATTTCACGCTCGAAATGACCGTTTTAATTAATATTCTTGAGTTACATGTGCGAATGACAGAACATTATGGTCAAAGCTCTGAAATCTTTACCAGATTATCTTTTTAAAGCATTTAGATGGATGGATGGATGGATGGATGGATGGATGGATGGATAGATAGATAGATAGATAGATAGATAGATAGATAGATAGATAGATAGATAGATAGATAGATAGATAGATAGATAGATGGATGGATGGATGGATGGATGGATGGATGGATGGATGGATGGATGGATGGATGGATGGATGGATGGATGGATGGATGGATGGATGGATGGATGGATGGATGGATGGATGGATGGATGGATGGATGGATGGATGGATGGATGGATGGATGGATGGATGGATGGATGGATGGATGGATGGATGGATGGATGGATAGATAGATAGATAGATAGATAGATAGATAGATAGATAGATAGATAGATAGATAGATAGATAGATAGATAGATAGATAGATAGATAGATAGATAGATAGATAGATAGATAGATAGATAGATAGATAGATAGATAGATAGATAGATAGATAGATAGAAGGCTGTATTCCTATATGGCAGTGGTTCCCAAAGCTAGTCTACAAAACAAATATCATCATTGCCATATCATTGTCGTTCATGCCAGATCTGGTGCTAATTGGTTTTAAGGGCTTGTATTAACCCAACAGACTGATATGCAGTTTGATTATAGCTTTGAAAGAAACTTTCCTTGAGCTTTCTATTTGAATTTATTGAAGGTAAAGTGTTGCGGTTTGTTAGGACATAGAACCATAATGTGATGTTTGGTTTTTAATATGTAAAGCACTTAGTGTTCAATTTTTTTGTCTGAAAAAGTTTGAAGGATTGACTAAAGCGAATGGGGGGCCTGACCTTTATTGTTGTGGAGTAAATGTATTTTTGCCACCACAGAGTACAGCAAAAAACACACGTTCTTACATTGTCTTCTCCTATTTGTTTCACTGAGGCACGGATTTAAAGACTTTCATTTCAGAAATATCAACCATGATCCATAAAATATATATTTTAAGAGCAAATACAAACACAGCTAAATGACCTGCCCAACACCTGACCTGTTTTAACTCTGTTCCTTTTGCCTGCAATGACATCATCCTTTTGACATAATGGAGTTAATGAAAATATATTAAGAGCTCTCATTTGTTTCTGACATAAAATACATGTCTATGAACAAAAGTCATTAGACATAGATGCTAACTTTGATATAGACAAGATTTAATACGTGTACATAGTACTTATTTATCCTTTAGCACAATTCAATCTGTCAAACAATATTGACTCTTCCTCTGTGAGGCGTGGTGGACGTGTCCTGTGGTCGGTGGCTGTTACGAGAAAGAAAAAGGAAACAGATGAAGAAGCTACAATTATTTCTTTATTTTTAACAAATATGTTTATTGAAATTTTCAATTTAAGGACAACTTAAAAAATCCCCCCCACCCGAAAACCCACCCTTTACTCAATTACAGCGAAATCATTTTCTACAAATCAAAGTGTTTCCAAGGCGTAGAGAGGGCAGCCACATGTCTTTAAAGTCCTTCCTTTGGCCGTACATGTCACTAAGTTACTGGACATCACTTTAATCCACTGTTTGACTCCAGGTCCTTCTGTGTCCTTCCATTTCAGAGCAATAACAGATTTCACCTGCACCAAAAATGGACAAGTTTTTTGTATTACATTTGAAGCTATTTGGAAACATGTGCAGTGTACAGAGTTTACCATCTAAGGGCATTTTACATTCAATGACATCAGAAATGAGCACAAATTTGCTTCCAAAAGATTTGAAGTTCCTCACCCTGTCACATACAATGATAAAGTGCCCCCTTTTCTTGACCACATTTGACACAATCTTCAGGAATACTAGGGTTGAAATGATGAGTTTCACTGCTGTGATAAAGGTTCTAAACAATTATTTCTAATACATTTTCTGCCTAAGGAGATACATTGTGTTTTAGAAGTGTTATTACAGTAGTTTAAATAATGTATTACTGTAAAACTATGTCACAAAAGACTTGATTTCATTGATATTTAAGTAGCTTCCTCATGCTGTGGGATTTCGTATCTGTTTCAGGAAGTGCACTTGACAAACAGTGGCTTAATTAAACTTACTTAGGAACCACATGGTCAAAGCAAACACATGTGTTAAAGTGATACTGTTGACACACGAGTCAGTGTGTGGAGCATGGCCAGGACGTCCACACCAATTCGTAGGAAGCAACATGAAACACTGCCATTGTTTACTCTGCAGTCGTCATTATTATTGTGGTACGTACTGAACTGCTTCATCACTAATTACTTTACTTTTATATATTTATCATGAGGCTCTGCACTGGAGCCGCGAAGTTGTTTCAAGATACAAAAAAAAACATATGAAAATGGAATCATGGAGTAACATAGTCAAGTCCATCAATGTTGGGACATTGACTCCATTCTTGTGTTTTTGGCTCAATAAACCGACACAATGGATTTCAATGAAACAGACTTTCAGCTTTAATTTGAGCCTATTTAATCCCAATGGGATGAACGGTGTAGGAATTACATCCGTTTTTATACGAGCCTCCCACTTTTTAAGGGACTAAAAGTAACAATTTAAATCAAATGTTTTCCTTTTGTAATATTTGGTAAATCCTTTGCAGTCATTATAGCCTGAAGTCTGGAAGGCATAGACGTCTCCCCCAAATGAATGATGCTGAAGTACAATTAATTATGAACAATTATGAACAATTATTAAGGGAGGAATGGAGGAACCCCGCCTACAGAGACTGGACAAGAAGAACTGAAGCTCCAACATGAACTGGACGTTCTGACCCGTTTACTGAGGAAGGTTAGGGTTAGGGTTAGGGTTAGGATTAGGGTAGGGTTAGGGTTAGGTTAGAAAATTATCACGATGACCCTCCCTGTTCATTCCTTGATGAATTAAACAGTTAAGGAGAGTCAAAGGCAATGCACGGGCCCACGTACGTCGCTGAGTTTCCTCATTCCAGCGGCACTGAAAGTTGTCATACTAAACATATTGTTTTAGGTAATGGACGTAAAAGTGATGATAGACCTTAAAATGAAAGGGGGAAGAAATGGCTGTGGTGATAAAGAAGGAGAGGAAGAGCAAAGGAGTAGAACCCTTGTCCGGGGTCGAGCCACTCCCCCCACCTGCCGCATGCTCCACCAAACCAACCAACCACACACATCCAAAGAAGAGGTATGGTTTAGGGTTAGGGTTAGGGTTAGGGTTAGGGTTAGGGTTAGGGTTAGGTTTATGAGTTAGACCCAACTCCCTAGTGGAGCTCGGTAATGCACGGGCCATATCTGCTGCAAGTTGTACCATGAGGTTTTCCCAGAGTCGCGTTGTACAACACCAAAATAACAAACTAAAATAACAAGCTAACATAATCCATAATGCAAAAAATGATGTTTTTTTGTAGAACTAAAATTGTCCTTCCTATAACTTAGGTTTAGGCATGGGTCCACTGACCTTAAGGTTAGGGCCAATGATTGGATTAGGCCATCTATCCCCCAACTCAACTTGGTTTAATGGAGAAATTAATAGAATAAACTGATAATGTAAAATTAAATTAAATGTGAAATTGTTTTTAAATGTCGGCTAAATTGCCTTAAAAATTGGGTTCAGCGCCCCCTGGTGTGTATTATCCATTGATCTGAGTCACTCTTAGGTCCACATGTGTCCTTGATTAAGCCTTGCTCTGACTGAATGCTCCCTGCTTGGTGAGCTTCTTAGGGTTAGGGTTAGGGTTAGGGTTAGGGTTAGGTTTTAGAAAGTTGTTTTTAAAATATTGCCCAATAGGCTTTTAGTGCACTGGCAACAGGTCAGTCCATATAACCCGATGTTCAGGGCCCACAGAACCAGCAGAATTTATTTTATTTTATTTTTATTTTTATTTTTTTCTTCCCCTTACTACTCATTAAGTCCATAAGGCTTAAGCGCAATGTTTTTACACTGCCAACTTATCCCCAGAAGATCCCAGTTTGCCCAATCCGCTGCCCCAGCCCACCCGAATGTGTACAACTAATATTGATTTATATAATGATGCCCTCTGCCCAAAACCCAAAGCTCACCTCCATTTAATTACTAAAGTGCCAGGGAGATAACCTCAGAGCAGTCCAGGGAGTCCAGCGAAATGCGAGAGAGAATATATATCCGCTCACCAGTAGCTTTGCAGTAGAAAACCATCAAAATCCTACTAAAGTTGTATACTTGTGGAATAGGAAAACTAGATTGGGAAACCAACATCCAAATAAGAATATCTTTAAAGTGCAAATCATGCAACGTAAACCCAAACACAAGGCCGATGATTCTCTCCCCCAAATAACCAGGACCCGTAGACTAGCACCCTGGAGAGCTCCTCTGGCCGTAAGGCCCCCAGCGTGTCTCCTGTGCAAACAAGACACACGCTGGAGGCCTTCAAACGGAGCACGGGTCGACAGAGCCTCAAACTGCGTCCTGAGTGACACTACTTTGGCCAATTACAATCAAGTAATGTCAATAAATTTGGAGAAGTTATGAAGTATTAGGGCAATTGGAACCAAGCCAAATCAGTGCCCATGTTGTACTGTAGTTTAAGAATTTGGAAAAAAATGTTGAAAAAATAAAATTTGAAAAAAGTTTTTTGTAGAAATACACAAGTTGAGGCCCCGACCACGTACCCTTTGATTTAGAAAAATAACTCTACACCAACTTAAGGTTAGGCGCAACTCCACTATTGTTAAATTTAGGTGAATAAACCCTCGTTGTGAAGATTAGGCAACACAATCACTATCTTTAAGTTTAGGCAAAAAGCAACATCATCATTAAGTTTAGGCAAAAGTAGCATCATCATTTGGTTTAGGCAAAAGTAGCACCATTATTAAGGTTAGCATAAATGACAGGGTTAGGCTATCACAAAAACTAGGTAAGACAAGTTAAAATAAATCAGTCCTATATGAGTAAACAATGTAAAGAAAATATATATATATATATATATATATATATATATATATATATAAAAAAAAGAGGAAACAGTGGAAATATATGTCAAGGTTTATTGAAACAGATAAAAATAAAGTAAATGACATCATTCGGGTGAGCTGAAGCAGCGGAAGAGTCGGCATAAAACCGGAGTCCCCAAAAGACCCCAACCACGATCCCACATATCTCCGAGGAACCCAGATTAAACCCAGTTTAAACCCGTTGGGTTTCTAGTTTTCAACTTCTCTATCCACAGTTTCTCCTGTCCCCTTCTCTGTGCCTCCGTCGCCAAACACCGGTCCCAGATTGGGCTGAACGGCTAATGTAAATTTATGTCGATTTGAAGCTGAGCACACCAGTGTCTAACAACGGCGTGTGCAGTAGATCGAGTCCAATGAATGAGGTCGTTAGTAGTGACGATGGAAGAATTTGGTAGGTTAGTCAAATAGGAGTAATGTTGATGAATAAAGTCGTTAATGGTGTTAAGCGCACGGGTTTGAGGCCAGGATAATTGAGTAGAAAAATTAATAAGTGCTACGTAAATCTGCGCGTTGGGGAATTTTTGTCGACCTAAATTGTGAATAACACGAAGTTGTTTTATGGATGTTCTATGGGGATCTTGATCTCTATTATTTAGCCCGACCGACAGCACCACAACCTTCACATGCGGATGAATTCTGGTCTTAGCCATCACCTGTTTGAAATGGTAGAAAGTGGCCCCGGGAAAACAATCTATTTCGACTGCGTCGTTTTGAAAGCTCCCTATTCTGGACAGATTGGAGTCGCCGAGGATGTAAATCGGTCTGGCGCACTGGAATTCCCAGTCGCATATTTTCCTAGTAGGTCTAGCTTTGTGGACTCTGGGTACTCTCACAGAATGAGCCGTCAGGTCCGCACAGAGCGCCGGTGCCCGGTCGTGAGAGGGCCCACCCCCATGGGGAAGCGATGAGGGCTCAGGGTGGTTTTGTGATGCCCTAGAGAGTACGGCAGTGTTATGCCTGGAGGGCTCTCTTGTCATCATAGCCCCCATCACCACTTTCCCATGAGTGGGTGAGCCCGTAGGCCAAAGCAACTCGGCGCCCGGTGCGGAGCGGGACCCCGGATCTGCGGGAGGTACAGAGGTAAGAACGTCATTGTTAGAGGATTGGCTATGTTCAGATAGGATTTCCGTAACAGTTTGCAAAATGGCAACATTAGAGAGGTGAGTACCTCTATCATTCCTAATTAAAGAGTTTGAGGTGAATAGGCCAGACCTTTTAGTCAATTTTGGAGAAGTGTCTCTATTTACAGGTACGCTACCGGGGACGACGTTACCGGCTCCAGACTGAGGCCGCGGGGCTTGGAGCTCCGGAATAGGAGAGAGACCACGCGACCCCAACTCCTGGACCACGGCTTGGGACGCGACCGGAAGTGCAGTCGAGAAGGTAAGTAGGGGAGGGGGGAGGAGGAAGGGGATGTGTAAACCAGCTGTACCATTACTGTTATGTTTAGGTAGCGAGCCACAGTTCCTGTGCTTCACAACCTGGATCGCTGGAGACAACGGAACAGGTGGCGGAAGCCGTGGAGGGAGTGGCTCGGCTTGAGACGGAACAGAAGGAGAGGGGATAGGACATAACTCAGGAGTCGAGGAGGTAAGTGGGACTTCGGTAAAGGGGGGTAGTGGGGGAGAAGGAGCTATGCTAAACATTCTATCCCTAACTTGTCTAGGATCTCCAGCAGGACCCGGTAAACCGCCCATGTGCGCAGTGACCGTGTCCACCATGGGACTCCGCGCCCCCAGACTCAGAGATCTGGAGTAGGTTGGAGACGCACGGGCAGGAGCACGGTCACTACGAGTACCGGATTGTCGGCTATCTGAGAGGGAGGGAAACTGTACTGCATCCTCCACAGAAAGGTTTTGGTCAAGCGATGGCAACGTGTCTGAAATGTGGGACGGCTCGTCCTGGTTCTGTAACAGTGATTGAACCACAGTGGCGGTGTTTGGGTCAAGGCGGCCTTTGTAGCGCTTTTTGGCCCAGCCCAAGGCTACCCCAAAGGCCGTTGTGTTAAACGGCAAAGTGTGGTAAGTAGAAATAACCCTACTGTAGTGGTTCTGTAATATGTTTAGGTTTTCAGACAACCAGTGCCTGGTGATTTTGTCCACCGCTTGACGTACTTCCTCTGTGGGGGAGGAAGGACGAATGAAAAGGGTAAGTTTTCTAACCTGTTTTAACATGCCCTTAGGCGGATTCTGAGTTTGGATAGCCCTCTCAATCACGGAAAGATGATGTACAGCTTGGATAAGCTTAAACATAGCTTTTGCTAGTCCCCGTGTGGGCTCATCTAACGACTGATTCCCGTGTACAAAATGGGCGGGTTAGGGTTAGGGTTAGGGTTAGGGTTAGGGTTAGGGTTAGGGTTAGGGTTAGGGTTAGGGTTAGGGTTAGGGTTAGGGTTAGGGTTAGGGTTAGGGTTAGGGTTAGGGTTAGGGTTAGGGTTAGGGTTAGGGTTAGGGTTAGGGTTAGGGTTAGGGTTAGGGTTAGGGTTAGGGTTAGGGTTAGGGTTAGGGTTAGGGTTAGGGTTAGGGTTAGGGTTAGGGTTAGGGTTAGGGTTAGGGTTAGGGTTAGGGTTAGGGTTAGGGTTAGGGTTAGGGTTAGGGTTAGGGTTAGGGTTAGGGTTAGGGTTAGGGTTAGGGTTAGGGTTAGGGTTAGGGTTAGGGTTAGGGTTAGGGTTAGGGTTAGGGTTAGGGTTAGGGTTAGGGTTAGGGTTAGGGTTAGGGTTAGGGTTAGGGTTAGGGTTAGGGTTAGGGTTAGGGTTAGGGTTAGGGTTAGGGTTAGGGTTAGGGTTAGGGTTAGGGTTAGGGTTAGGGTTAGGGTTAGGGTTAGGGTTAGGGTTAGGGTTAGGGTTAGGGTTAGGGTTAGGGTTAGGGTTAGGGTTAGGGTTAGGGTTAGGGTTAGGGTTAGGGTTAGGGTTAGGGTTAGGGTTAGGGTTAGGGTTAGGGTTAGGGTTAGGGTTAGGGTTAGGGTTAGGGTTAGGGTTAGGGTTAGGGTTAGGGTTAGGGTTAGGGTTAGGGTTAGGGTTAGGGTTAGGGTTAGGGTTAGGGTTAGGGTTAGGGTTAGGGTTAGGGTTAGGGTTAGGGTTAGGGTTAGGGTTAGGGTTAGGGTTAGGGTTAGGGTTAGGGTTAGGGTTAGGGTTAGGGTTAGGGTTAGGGTTAGGGTTAGGGTTAGGGTTAGGGTTAGGGTTAGGGTTAGGGTTAGGGTTAGGGTTAGGGTTAGGGTTAGGGTTAGGGTTAGGGTTAGGGTTAGGGTTAGGGTTAGGGTTAGGGTTAGGGTTAGGGTTAGGGTTAGGGTTAGGGTTAGGGTTAGGGTTAGGGTTAGGGTTAGGGTTAGGGTTAGGGTTAGGGTTAGGGTTAGGGTTAGGGTTAGGGTTAGGGTTAGGGTTAGGGTTAGGGTTAGGGTTAGGGTTAGGGTTAGGGTTAGGGTTAGGGTTAGGGTTAGGGTTAGGGTTAGGGTTAGGGTTAGGGTTAGGGTTAGGGTTAGGGTTAGGGTTAGGGTTAGGGTTAGGGTTAGGGTTAGGGTTAGGGTTAGGGTTAGGGTTAGGGTTAGGGTTAGGGTTAGGGTTAGGGTTAGGGTTAGGGTTAGGGTTAGGGTTAGGGTTAGGGTTAGGGTTAGGGTTAGGGTTAGGGTTAGGGTTAGGGTTAGGGTTAGGGTTAGGGTTAGGGTTAGGGTTAGGGTTAGGGTTA
Source organism: Gobius niger (assembly GCF_951799975.1). Classification (NCBI taxonomy): domain Eukaryota; kingdom Metazoa; phylum Chordata; class Actinopteri; order Gobiiformes; family Gobiidae; genus Gobius; species Gobius niger. Next base: position 4,642 of record NC_136870.1, on the reverse strand, counting down.
GGGTTAGGGTTAGGGTTAGGGTTAGGGTTAGGGTTAGGGTTAGGGTTAGGGTTAGGGTTAGGGTTAGGGTTAGGGTTAGGGTTAGGGTTAGGGTTAGGGTTAGGGTTAGGGTTAGGGTTAGGGTTAGGGTTAGGGTTAGGGTTAGGGTTAGGGTTAGGGTTAGGGTTAGGGTTAGGGTTAGGGTTAGGGTTAGGGTTAGGGTTAGGGTTAGGGTTAGGGTTAGGGTTAGGGTTAGGGTTAGGGTTAGGGTTAGGGTTAGGGTTAGGGTTAGGGTTAGGGTTAGGGTTAGGGTTAGGGTTAGGGTTAGGGTTAGGGTTAGGGTTAGGGTTAGGGTTAGGGTTAGGGTTAGGGTTAGGGTTAGGGTTAGGGTTAGGGTTAGGGTTAGGGTTAGGGTTAGGGTTAGGGTTAGGGTTAGGGTTAGGGTTAGGGTTAGGGTTAGGGTTAGGGTTAGGGTTAGGGTTAGGGTTAGGGTTAGGGTTAGGGTTAGGGTTAGGGTTAGGGTTAGGGTTAGGGTTAGGGTTAGGGTTAGGGTTAGGGTTAGGGTTAGGGTTAGGGTTAGGGTTAGGGTTAGGGTTAGGGTTAGGGTTAGGGTTAGGGTTAGGGTTAGGGTTAGGGTTAGGGTTAGGGTTAGGGTTAGGGTTAGGGTTAGGGTTAGGGTTAGGGTTAGGGTTAGGGTTAGGGTTAGGGTTAGGGTTAGGGTTAGGGTTAGGGTTAGGGTTAGGGTTAGGGTTAGGGTTAGGGTTAGGGTTAGGGTTAGGGTTAGGGTTAGGGTTAGGGTTAGGGTTAGGGTTAGGGTTAGGGTTAGGGTTAGGGTTAGGGTTAGGGTTAGGGTTAGGGTTAGGGTTAGGGTTAGGGTTAGGGTTAGGGTTAGGGTTAGGGTTAGGGTTAGGGTTAGGGTTAGGGTTAGGGTTAGGGTTAGGGTTAGGGTTAGGGTTAGGGTTAGGGTTAGGGTTAGGGTTAGGGTTAGGGTTAGGGTTAGGGTTAGGGTTAGGGTTAGGGTTAGGGTTAGGGTTAGGGTTAGGGTTAGGGTTAGGGTTAGGGTTAGGGTTAGGGTTAGGGTTAGGGTTAGGGTTAGGGTTAGGGTTAGGGTTAGGGTTAGGGTTAGGGTTAGGGTTAGGGTTAGGGTTAGGGTTAGGGTTAGGGTTAGGGTTAGGGTTAGGGTTAGGGTTAGGGTTAGGGTTAGGGTTAGGGTTAGGGTTAGGGTTAGGGTTAGGGTTAGGGTTAGGGTTAGGGTTAGGGTTAGGGTTAGGGTTAGGGTTAGGGTTAGGGTTAGGGTTAGGGTTAGGGTTAGGGTTAGGGTTAGGGTTAGGGTTAGGGTTAGGGTTAGGGTTAGGGTTAGGGTTAGGGTTAGGGTTAGGGTTAGGGTTAGGGTTAGGGTTAGGGTTAGGGTTAGGGTTAGGGTTAGGGTTAGGGTTAGGGTTAGGGTTAGGGTTAGGGTTAGGGTTAGGGTTAGGGTTAGGGTTAGGGTTAGGGTTAGGGTTAGGGTTAGGGTTAGGGTTAGGGTTAGGGTTAGGGTTAGGGTTAGGGTTAGGGTTAGGGTTAGGGTTAGGGTTAGGGTTAGGGTTAGGGTTAGGGTTAGGGTTAGGGTTAGGGTTAGGGTTAGGGTTAGGGTTAGGGTTAGGGTTAGGGTTAGGGTTAGGGTTAGGGTTAGGGTTAGGGTTAGGGTTAGGGTTAGGGTTAGGGTTAGGGTTAGGGTTAGGGTTAGGGTTAGGGTTAGGGTTAGGGTTAGGGTTAGGGTTAGGGTTAGGGTTAGGGTTAGGGTTAGGGTTAGGGTTAGGGTTAGGGTTAGGGTTAGGGTTAGGGTTAGGGTTAGGGTTAGGGTTAGGGTTAGGGTTAGGGTTAGGGTTAGGGTTAGGGTTAGGGTTAGGGTTAGGGTTAGGGTTAGGGTTAGGGTTAGGGTTAGGGTTAGGGTTAGGGTTAGGGTTAGGGTTAGGGTTAGGGTTAGGGTTAGGGTTAGGGTTAGGGTTAGGGTTAGGGTTAGGGTTAGGGTTAGGGTTAGGGTTAGGGTTAGGGTTAGGGTTAGGGTTAGGGTTAGGGTTAGGGTTAGGGTTAGGGTTAGGGTTAGGGTTAGGGTTAGGGTTAGGGTTAGGGTTAGGGTTAGGGTTAGGGTTAGGGTTAGGGTTAGGGTTAGGGTTAGGGTTA